>NC_064849.1:65727162-66027162 GCF_024139225.1 Suncus etruscus | reverse complement strand
ATTAAGAGTGGATGATGGGCCGTTGGGATGTTTGTGATGGGCAGGAAGAAGGCAGTAGATGAGCATCTCCATGCCTGAGCTTTCTTTTTGTCCATTTCTTATGATTCAAGGTATGAAGAGAGCCTATTGGACAGGTGCTCTGAGAGCAATCCCCATCCCACCAGCTGCACCAACGCTGGTCTGAGGGGAGGCAGAGAACTGGAGAGGAGAACTGTAAGTTCAGTTATGTTTTTCTGCTTTCTGAAGCCACCTAAAATCCCTGCCACATCTCTCTCTCTCTCTTTTTTTTTTGGGGGGGGGGCCCACACCCAGCGGTGCTCAGGGGTTACTCCTGGTTATTTGCTCAGAAATAGCTCCTGGCAGGCAGGGGACCATATGGGACGCCAGGATTCGAATCAACCACCTTAGGTCCTGGATCGGCAAATCCTTAGGTCCTGGATCGGCAAATCCTTAGGTCCTGGATCGGCAAGGCAAATGCCACTGTGCTATCTCTCCAGCCCCGCTGCCATCTCTTAAGGTTTAGATTCCATTCTGGGCTCAGAGAGAGACAGATTGTGACACTGCTATAAACTTACCTTTTCAAAACTAACTTATGGAACTCAACTACAACTCAACCCCAATCGAATCCTGAAACTTTCACTTCTGCACCAAAATTTGGTATTTTATCCCCAGGCCACCAGGATAAGGGAGGGCCTGGGATATGTGGTTAGAGCACAGTGATAGAGCACATGCCTTGCATTTATGAGGACCTGGGTGTAACTCTTCCACTGTCTAACAATTACATTCTATCATATTCTGGGAAGCAGAGTGCCCTACCCCTTTTCTAATTTCCACATCATGATATGAGTAACAGGAGAGGGCCAGATGGGAACAGAAGCAGTAAATCTACAATTTAGGACTAAGCTCTGAACATTGCTAGGTGTGGCCTCAAAGCTCAAAATAAATTAATTAAATAAAGTTCATTGAGCATGGGGCCATGGCCAAATGAAGAAGAAGCACATTGCGGTCACAATTCTCCTTCACTGAGGGCTAATAATCTTGCGATGGAACATGGCTGTGTATACTGTGCATAATCCTGAAACTAATGGACATAATCCCTCATTCACATTTTTAGTTATTTATTTATTTATTTTAATTTTTTGGGCCACACCCAGTGGTGTTCAAGGGTTACTATTGGTTCTGCGCTCAGAAATTGCTCCTGGCAGGCTTGGAGGACCATATGGAATGCCGGGGATCCAACCTTGGTCCATCCCAGGTCAGCCGCATGCAAGGCAAATGCCCTACTGCTGTGTGGTGTTATCATTTCGGCCCCTCATTTGCATTTAAAAAAATTTTGTTGTTGGGGGCCGGAGAGATAGCACAGTAGTAGAGCATTTGCCTCACATGCGGTGACCCGGGAGGAACCCGGTTGGATTTTGGGCATCCCATACGGTCCCCCAGCCTGCCAGGGTGATTTCTGAGTGCAGAGCCAGGAGTGGTCCCTGAGCACCACAGGGTGTGCCCCCTCTCAAAAAAAAAACCCCCAATAAATAAATAAATAAAGTTTAAAAAATGTTGTTGCTGTTATTGAGGCGGAAGCAATAGTACAAAGGGGAGGGCACTTGCCCTGCACGAGGCCAACCAGGATTTGAGCGCCAACATCCCATAGGGTCCCCTGAGCATCGCCAGAAGTAATCCCTGAGCCTGAGGCTCAAAACAAAAAACAGGAGCCAGGAAGGTGGTGCTAGAGGTAAGGTGTCTGCCTTGCAAGCGCTAGCATAGGACGGACCTTGGTTCAATCCCCCGGTGTTCCATATGGTCCCCCCAAGCCAGGAGCGATTTCTGAGCCCATAGCCAGGAGTAACCCCTGAGCGTCAAACGGGTGTGGCCCAAAACCCAGAAAAAAAAAACAAAAAACCAAACAAACAAAGATTTTTTTTTTTTTTTTGGTTTTTGGGCCACACCCTGTGACGCTCAGGGGTTACTCCTGGCTATGCACTCAGAAGTTGCTCCTGGCTTCTTGGGGGACCATATGGGACGCCGGGGGATTGAACCGCGGTCCGTCCTAGGCTAGCGCAGGCAAGGCAGACACCTTACCTCCAGCGCCACCGCCCGGCCCCACAAACAAAGATTTTGTTGCTGTTATTGGTGGTGGTGGAACAATCTAGGGCCTCAACTAACTGAGGTACCATCCCAGGCTCCCTCCTTCAACTCTGAAGTCTTATATCAGGCAGAGAGATTCATAGCATTCATATAGATTCATAGCATTACCCATTCTTATGTTTGATTTTGGGCCACACCTGGTGTGTGATACCGGGGATCAAACCTAGATTGACCACATGCAAGATAAGTGCCCTGCCCATCGCACTATCTCTCTGGCCCCAGGTGTTAAAAATTCTTAGATGTGCTTCCCTTTCTACTTCTTCATGCCTATTCTAAAGGAAGATTTTTCAGTTCTTTTCTCTATGGCATGTCCCCCTTAGTATTTGAGGAATGAATGTTGGGTTAGTAGGTATCATATGGCCCCTGGCAGCATCCCAGAACTCAGGACAGACACCCTGTCTTTCCTCTGCAGAGTAAACCTGCCGATGGCTAGACATCCAGTGCTGAGAGCTGAGAATGAAAGCAGGGGCTGATAATGTGTTGAAAGATGATGGTAAATCCCTGGCCAAGCAGGAATTTATCAGGACTGATCTCTAGGGCATTTAGAAGACAGCCAAGGAGAGCAATACAGTCAGGGCTATAAATCTAAACTCAAGAGGTTAGAAAAACAATACTGAAGGAAAACAAGGTTTGACTTTGGTCCTTCAGGTGCTAAAAGTTAAGAGGGGTTGGCCAGGTTTTTATCAAAGCTATTGAAATGGCTGTGGAGAGGAAGAAAGTGGGAGAATATGGAAAGATTACATCTTTTCAAGAATGAAGTAGGTCAATAACCTTTGGGGAGTTCTTGGAAAACAAACACTGCAGTAGGGACCATCATTACTTCTGTCTTGATGGTGCTCCTAAGTTTCTAGAATGTGGTTCCACCCCAAGTCTGGAAGGTGGAAAGTGTCTCACTGACAATCATTGTGTCTGGACTATGTCTGGACTCTCATATTTCTGGATAGAAAATGTCCTTCTATCACATTATTGGAATTGGTGTTGAAACTACTATACTAGGAGTAACTTTGTAACCCATGGAGTTTAAATGAAGTTTAAAAAACTCTTCCATGGAGTTGTTGGAATAGTAGTAGAGCTCATCCTATGTTGGTCCTGGGATGAGAGTTCTCATTCTTGTGGTTTTTTTTTTTTTTTCATGACCAGTGTGTGTGTGTGTGTGTGTGTGTGTGCGGGGGGGGGGGGGGGAATGCTCAGATTCAGCTGCATGCATGGCAAATCCTTGCTATACTATCTCTCCAGCTCCCAAAGTTCTCATTTTATAAAACTGGGTCTTCCTCTACCCCATCTGAGTTTTTACTTAAGATTACAAATACTGGGGCCCGGAGAGATAGCACAGCGGCGTTTGCCTTGCAAGCAGCCGATCCAGGACCAAAGGTGGTTGGTTCGAATCCCGGTGTCCCATATGGTCCCCCGTGCCTGCCAGGAGCTATCTGAGCAGACAGCCAGGAGTAACCCCTGAGCACGATCGGGTGTGCCCCCCCCCAAAAAAAAAAAGATTACAAATACTGGGGCCGAAGAGATAGCATGGAGGTAAGGTCAGTGGTTCAGATCCCAGACATCCCGGTCCCCTCAGCTTGCCAGGAACGATTTCTGAGCATAGAGTCAGGAGTAACTCCTGAGCACCACCGGGTGTGACCCAAAAACCGAAAAAACAAAAACAGATTATAAATACTAAATCTAAAAATGAATAATTTTAGAGGCCAGAACAACAGCACAGTGGGAAGGGTATTTACCTTGCACGAGGCCAACTCGTGTTCCATCTCTGGCATCCTATATGGTCCCCCGAGTCTGCCAGGAATGTTTCTGAGCTTAGAGTCAGCTGTAACCTCGTAGCACTGCCGGGTGTAACCCAAAAACCAAAACCAAACAAACAAAAAAATTTTTTTTGTTTATTTTTGGGTCACACCCAGCAGTACTCCGAGGTTACTCCTAGCTCTGTGCTCAGAAATCGCCCCTGGCAGGCACAGGGGGCCACATGGGATACCGTTATTTGAACCACCATCTGTCCTGGGTCAGCTGCATGCAAGGCAAGCACCCTATAGCTGTGCTAGCTCTCCTTCCCCCTCCCCCCAAAAAGAATTTTTTAAAGCCCAAAGTGTGCACTAAGAAACAGGAAGAAGAGGACAGCTGTTCCTATACTAAGAAGCTGCCACATAGCAAATAAAACTCAGATAACATCAATCTTAGCAACCTCTGAGGAATGCTACTCAGAGGAGGCCTTCTGGAGGTGAAGAGAACATTTACTCAAAAGTAATAGCTAGGGGTCAGAGAGATAGTTTAACACAACCAATCTGGGTTCCATCCCCAGCATTCCATATGCTCTGCCCTCAGCCAGCCCTGCCAGGAGCAACTCCTTGAGTGCTGAGCCAGGAGTAACCCCAAGTTGCTGTGTTTGCCTCCCCCACAAAAAAGTAATTCTTACAGTGCACAATTGTTAGTGCGAACACACAGTTAATATTTACCTCCCATAATTATGGCAAACCGGTAAGAAGAGATTGTGCTGCTTTCCTGGCCTGTGGCCTGACCCATTCAAGACAATCCATCAAGTTTACCAAGTAAGGGCTGGAGAGACTTACTTCTTAGAGCTGACTAAGCCCAGGAGCCACACTAGCACTGCAGAGTAACCTTCAAGTTCCTGGCAAGGTGTGGCCCCAAGACTCCCACAAATTTCTATTAAATATGGGTCAGGAGCTCTGGCTCAATGGTAGGGCACCTGATCCCTAGAACTGAACCAAAAAACAAAGAAAAGTTGACTGAATTAATGTCTGACAGCAAACTAGAACCTATCTGCACAAAGTAATGGCATAGACTTTTCCTGGAACCTTCATGTCCTGTGAATTTTGTCCAATGTGCACGGTGAGCAGAACAAAGCATCTCTTTTTGCTGCTAGAGAGAGCAGATGGGCTATTATGGCCATCTCCAATTTATAGAGAAAGAAAGGAGGGTAACTGTAATTCCTACTTTCCAAGTGGGAGAAGTGAAGGAGCTATTATTGCCCATATTTGGTAAGGCAGAATGTCTGTTATTGGCCTAACCCAATGAGTGCTTTAACAGTAGTTGCATTAGACACAAAATCTTTCACAGCCTCAAGCCTTTTTGGTTCACATGAAAATAACCACTTTATAGGTCCCACTCAATCATCTGGTTCACAGAAGACACTAAGTAAAAAAAAAACAGATTTTACTCCTCCTTTCTATTGCAAAACGTTTAATGGCAATTCACAAAGTGTTCACATCTATGATCTTACCAGGTTCCTGTAAGTACTCATTCAGGTGCACAGGGCAGATACTATCATTCCTATTTACCTTTATGAAGACTGATGTCAGAGAGGAGGAGAGATATGATCCAATCACATATGTACAGGGTACAGGCTCTGGCTCAGAAGCCAAGTCCTTGGACTCTTGGCCTGGAGTTCCTCCCTAATCCACACTGCCTTCCTTGGGATGTTGCACAACATACTTAGACTTATGGCTCTAACCTTGGACATTGTCCAAATGAAGCTTTTCTAGAGTGGCTCTGATAAGGAGAAACCTGAGGAGAGGCTTTTCTACCTCAAGCACTGAGCTTTTTTAGTATGTGTGTTGTTACAGAACTGAGGGCTTCACACATATAAGGCATGTGTTAAATGTAGTCTACTTCCTTGAATAGCTTCTTTGATCCCCATTTTTATTGGGGGGCCATATCCAAGGGGCTTCTCCCAGCTTGGGGTAAAAGGTTACTCCTAGTGATACTAAGGGGACCATGTACAGATACAACCTTGGCCTATTGTATGCAAAACATGTGCTCCAGCCCAATGAGCCATCCCCCGCCATGGCCCCATTCTTTTCTTGGGGAGGGAGGGGAAGGGTTTGGGTCATACCTGGAGGTGTTCATGGGTTACTCCTGGCTCTGTGCTCAGAAATTGCTCTTGGCAGGCTTGAGGGACCGGGGATTGAACCAAGGTCTGTCCTAGGTTGGCTGCATGCAAGACAAATGCCCTATCACTGTGCTATAGCTCCAGCCACAATGACCCCATTCTTGATGAGAAGAAAGTTAATCACAGTTGGGGGGAAAAGGGTCCCTCCACCTTTTTTCTTAGACAATAAAATAGTTCAAGAACTAGATAGTGGGGGCCGGCGTGGTGGTGCTAGAGGTAAGGTGTCTGCCTTGCCAGCGCTAGCCTAGGATGGACCGCGGTTCTATCCCCGGCATCCCATATGGTCCCCCTAGCCAGGAGGACTTCTGAGAGCATAGCCAGGAGTAACCCCTGAGCGTCACCGGGTGTGGCCCAAAAACCAAAACCAAAACAAAAAACAAACAAAAAAAGAACTAGATAGTGGCCTTCTAATAGTCAAGGTACTTGAGGCCAGGATTTCAGTCCTCTCTTTTATCCATCTAAGTCAGAAAATAATACTTTTATTACATGGATTGTCTTTAGTGAAAGATGGGCCCTAGCATGCCTGGACACTGAGGCCCAGTCTGACTTGTTCTATCAAAGAAAAGCAAACCAGTTTGTTAAAAAGGGGCCAAGTTGTTAATAGTGGGCAAGTCTTCACTGGAAAAATTGCTGAAATTGAGAGGATCCATATTTGCCATGCATTAACTCCCCACCTGTGGGCCAATACCTATTAAGGCCTTACTCACACATTCAGGTCTGTCTACACCAGAATACTGTAGCCAAAGAATTTTTAGGTGGGCCAGAGAGATAACTAAATGGATTAGAGCCCCTGGTTTGATCCCTGGTACAGCATGGCCCCCTAAGCATTTGTAGGAGGAACTATCCAATATAGAGAGCAATGAGCACCATTGAGCACCACTGGATATGGTCCAAACAAGAACAAGAACAATGGAGCCGGAACAATAGCACAGTGGGGAGGGTGTTTGCCTTGAATGTATCCAACCTGGGTTCCATTCCATATGGTCTCCTTAACCTGCCAGGAGTGATTTCTGAGTGCAAAGTCAGGAATAACCCCTGACTGCCATGGTGTGGACAAAAAAATAAAATATTTTAAATTAAAAAAACTGAGCCAGAGTGATAGCATGGTGGTAGGATGTTAGTCTCTCATGCAGACGCTGTGGGACAGATCTGGATTGGATCCCCGGCATCCCATATAGTCCCCAGAGCCTGCCAGGAGCAATTTCTGAGCTCAGAGCCAGCATTAACCCCTGAGCGTTGCTGGGTGTGACCCAAAAACCACAAAAATAAATAAAATAAAATAAAAAGTTTTAAAAAGAATAAAAGCATTTCCAAGGTCACAGAGTTAAAAAAAATTTTTTTTTGGGCCACACCCGTTTGATGCTCAGGGGTTACTCCTGGCTAAGCACTCAGAAATCGTCCCTGGCTTGGGGGGACCATATGGGATGCCAGGGGATCGAACCTCGGACCTTCCTTGGCTAGCGCTTGCAAGGCAAACACCTTACCTCTAGCGCCACCTTGCCGGCCCCTAGAATTAAAAATTTTAACACTTACAGAATTTAAAACTTAAAGATTTTGGCCTTGGGCCTGGAGAGATAGCACAGCGGCGTTTGCCTTGCAAGCAGCCAATCCAGGACCAAAGGTGGTTGGTTCGAATCCCGGTGTCCCATATGGTCCCCCGTGCCTGCCAGGAGCTATTTCTGAGGAGACAGCCAGGAGTAATCCCTGAGCACTACCAGGTGTGACCAAAAACAAAAACTAATCAAGCAAAATTTCTACTTGGATCTCAAAGGTTCTATTTCCACAGGGTGTGAAGATCAAGGCAGACCTTCTCTATGGAAGGAGGCTCTTGGAACTGTCACAATCAGGACAAGGAGACAGCTTGAAAATAGGAAGTGGTTCAGAGAGACTAGAGGCTGAGCTCTGATCCTCATGGCAGACCAGGAAGCACCACAGGTATCTCCCCCTGTGCTTGCTCTCCCTGGGGTCTGAAAGAACAGCATCCTCAGGGAATTGCAGGGTTAGCTTCCAGCACACAGCCCAGGAAACCTGTTCCCTTCCTTTGGGCAGTATGGAAGTTCAGAATGTGCAGTTACACTATTTGGAATGGCTTGCAGCACAGTGGACGAAACTAGACCAATGGTGCCAAGAGCCACAGAGTGCAAGATCTGAGATCACAAGCCAGGCGACATGTATATTCCAGAGGCACATCCTGCTTGCTCCTGCCTCACAGGGTTATCATGAGGGTCAAAGGAAACCACCTATGGACAAGACACTTTATAACTGGGGTCTGTTAGCAAATATAATGAATGCTAGAACTTAAATTCAGCAGGGATAGAGACCAGCCCTAAAAGAATCCAAAGGGTTTGCTTTAGAGGCTTGGCTCCGAAATAGCAATGCAGAGCCAGGACCATGAGGCATTCTATGAGTCATCTGTCTGCTTGTCTAGGTATAATTTTTAGATGCTGAATGTGGGCGGCCAGCAGGTAATTGCATCGCAAGTATTTATTGAGCACCCACTCTACATGCTTACTTTAGAAGGTAACTGGAAAGCACTTGTTCATGCATGGACTTTTAATGAACTACATGGAGCCACCCACCACACACACACAGTCACTGAGATAGGCATCTTGGCAGCCAAAGAGTCTCTCTCTCTCTCTCTCTCTCTCTCTCTCTCTCTCTCTCTCTCTCTCTCTCTCTCTCTCTCTCTCTCTATCTCTCTCTCTCCCCTTCTCCCTCTCCCTCTCTCCAATCCCTGGTATCTCATATCGTCCCCTGAGCACCAAGAGTGATTTGTGACCCATAAACAAACAAAAATTTACAGATTATCATTTTTAGGTAACAAAGTTATATTAATATTAACAGTTATGAAACTGATGTACAAATTTACTGCATCCCGTTGCCATCAAAGTACCCAAGACTTTCCCACTTTCCCTAAGTCACTTCTAGTCAGCTTCTTTATTCTTCCCATATCTTCACCTGGATGATTTGCTTTTGTTGTTATTTAACAAATACTTTCTTTTTATTATTTATTTATTTTTATTTATTTTTTTTGGCCACACCCTGGGGCACTCAGGGTTTATTCTGGCTCTGCCCTCAGAAACTGCTCCTGGCAGGCTTGGGGGACCATATGGGATGCCAGGAATCAAACCAGAGTAGGCCCAGGGTTGGACGCATGCAAGGCAAATGCCCTACTGATGTGCTATTGCTCCAGCCCCTCAACAAATACTTTCTAAGCACTTACATACTAAGTGGAGATGTAGAAATGAGCAAGGTTGAGTCCCTGTCTCTGTGTTCAAAGGACTATGTGAAGACATATATGGTCACAGAGCTGGCAACACCAAGCAAACAAGTTGCAAAAAGGCTATTGCAAGTAAGGCATGGAAAAGGTCACTGGTCACTGGCATGGACTGTACAGAGAAAGCTTCCTGGAAGAGAGGAAGCATAAAACTGACACTAATGAGTAAGTAGACTCACATCGACAGAAAACAAAGAAAATGCATTGTGGGATGGTCAAGGCTGGTCACGGAGCAGGCCAGACTTGGTTTAACTGATCAGTTCTTATGAGTATGTGTAAAAGTGTGAGTGTGACTATAAATGTGTCCAACAGTGTGCACATGGGTGTGGTGGGAGTGCAGGTGAGAGGCTGACCAGAAATGAGTGTGGTAAAGTAGGAATCCTAAGGAACGAAAATCTAATATTTATCAAACATAGACTATATGATACAGTCTTTCTTTTAATACATTTAAAGCAACTTCCATTATATGGTGAAGTAAACAGCACATTTGCATCAGAATACAGTTTGTAAATAGGGAAGTAGTTCGCAAACTCAAGACTGTCCTAAAATATATATAATGAGCTCTAACTGGACAATACCTCCCTTTCCTTTTTTTTTTTTTTTTTTTTTTTTTTTTGGTTTTTGGGCCACACCCAGCGGTGCTCAGGGGTTACTCCTGGCTGTCTGCTCAGAAATAGCTCCTGGCAGGCATGGGGGACCATATGGGACACCGGGATTCGAACCAACCACCTTTTGGTCCTGGATCGGCTGCTTGCAAGGCAAACTCCGCTGTGCTATCTCTCCGGGCCCTTACCTCCCTTTCCTTAACAACTGATGCAAATCACGGGAAAATTCATTACGTAGTTTCCATTTCCAGCATTAGCCCCACTTAGCACATACTTCCTTATCCCTAAGGCAATTCAGTCTATGTCAGTTGCTTAACTAGATACTTGATGCAAAACTATGCTCTAAAATAGCAGCTAAAAGCCTATATGCATTTCACACAAGCAAATGATCACCTTTAAGAGCTCTCTTTGTATATACAGATTTAGGTGAGAAAGGTAAATTAATAATTCTGCAACAACAATAATCTGGGTAATCCACCTTCCAAATGTGCAGTTCTGTGTTTGACTGCCTGGAACCTTTTCAACATATTGTGAATCCCTCTCCTCAGAAGTGACATCACAGGATATTTAAAGGAGAGAACAACCCAGCACAAAGATAGTGAAAAAGATGAGGCATGAGATGTGATCAATAAAAGTCTGTGAGAGCAAGCTTTATTCACTCTATAAATAATACAGCTTAAAATAGACTTGAGGGGCAATTTTGCTTCTTAGAAATAAATTCACCAGTGCTAAGCAAGAGTTCAGTATTATGAGTTCAATGAGAGCTGGATGTTAAAAAATGGAATGATCTGGAAATCCTATGACCAGCAAACTCCACCCCTCTTCCCAGGGCAGACAGTCAATAGTTGACCAGCTTTAGTTCTTGAATGAGAGACTTTGAAAGAACAGGGGATTGAGGTATTGTGTGGGTATCTGGTGGGAAGGGAATTAACTAGACATGCGACCCCCTGCACACTCGGATGAGAGCTAAAAATTCAGAGGAAATAGTCTCTTGCCTATCAGTTTTCTAATTGATTGTCTGGGGTCACTAACAATATATTTTGTGGGCTGTCCCCTTATATCTACTTTTTTTGGGGGGTGGGCCACACCCAGTAATGCTCAGGGGTTACTCCTTGCTATGCGCTCAGAAGTCGCTCCTGGCTTGGGGGACCATATGGGACACCGGGGGATCGAACTGCGGTCCGTCCAAGGCTAGCGCAGGCAAGGCAGGCACCTTACCTCTAGCACACCATGCCGTCCATGTCTACTTTTCTGACATCCCCACTTCTCACCTCAAACAACAAAAATTCAGTGATGGGCTGGAGTGCAACAGCACAGCAGGTAGGGTGTTTGCCTTGCATGTGGTCGACTAGGTTCCATCCCCAGCATCCCATATGGTTCCCCAAGCCTGCCAGGAATAATCCTTGAGTACCACCGTGTGTTGCCAAAACCAAAAAAATATATGTATATATATTGACATGTGTCTTTGAAGGCAGCCTATTGCAGGATTAACCCTTGGAGGAAAAGGGACCACTTTGGTAGCAAAGTAGCTGAAAAGGCCACAAGCAGGGAACATCTCCTTTGGTGCCAGGCCACTGAGCTGATCTGACTCAAAAAAAATGTCACCTTTAGGTCATCTGATCTGGGTACAGGGTGTTTTTGTTGATGCTTTTCTAAATAAAAATGGGACTGCTTAGTTCAGTTTCTTGGGCGCCATGCTTACCTGCTGGGTGCCTATTTTCTTGTGCCAACCCTAAGGTTTCCTGCTAGTCCCTCATAACTATGGCATTTTGCTCTTTGAGAGAACATATTATAATCCTGCCAGTAGTAGCTTAACTCAAATGTTTCTTGAGTTCTCTGGTCCCTGCAGACAGGAAGCAACAACAGGATCCCTGTGTCCACTGCCAGTGCTCCATGCTGGGAGCACTTTGGAGACTGGTGACCTGAGTAGGAATCATGGCTTCTACACTATGTAATGACTGAATCGTTTCAACCCATTCTTTCTCCATTATTTCAGGGGCATAAATGAGCACATCCATCCATAAATTACTGATCAGGGTCTGGTGCAGAGCAATCCTCAGTAAATGGTAGCTACTTATTATCGCCCTGTGGGAGGTAGTGAGGGTCAAAGTCTCTATTCACCTAAATGTTTGTTTTGACAAGTCTCCTAGCTAGATTCTGTCTCAGAGTTTTCTTTGAGAACAATAAGAGCTTTAAAAGTGTTTTCATCCTGAATGAATCACATTCTAATTCCTCAGGTTAAAAAAAATATATTGAAGTACAAATTCAAGAAGCAATTTTCACACTCTCCTCCAGTTAACATTTGAGCAGTTTCAAATTGAATGCTAGAGCCTAAAACACAAGATAGTCTAAAGTGATATAGAAGTTGAAAAGTCCTAAATATCCCTGGGACCTCAAATGTTTCCCAAACAGTCTCGTGCTATTTCAGTACAACTATACCTATAGCTCACACTCTGTGTTGACAAATAGAAACTTTAATTAATTTATTTATATAAGTTTTTCTGCAACTTTTTCTGTAACAGACATTTAAGGTCTCCCCAGATCTCACTCTTAGGTTATTCCTTCCAGGGTCTCTCCTCTAGTGCCTCTCTATGCCTCCTTTATGCCCCACTCTCTGACCACACAATAACCCTCACTACTCCTCTTGGTTGCCAGTTAGAAATGGGAAATGTTATACTTCAAAAAAAAAAAAAAAAAATCAGGGCCCGGAGAGATAGCACAGCGGCGTTTGCCTTGCAAGCAGCCCATCCAGGACCAAAGGTGGTTGGTTCGAATCCCGGTGTCCCATATGGTCCCCCGTGCCTGCCAGGAGCTATTTCTGAGCAGACAGCCAGGAGTAACCCCTGAGCACCGCCGGGTGTGGCCCAAAAACCAAAAAAAAAAAAAAAAAAAAAAATCAGTCATAACATCCTGGCAAATTATCTACCAGTTCTATCTTTTTTTTTCTTTTGGTTTTTGGGTCACACCCAGCGGCACTCAGGGGTTACTCCTGGCTCTGCACTCAGAAACCGCTCCTGGCATGCTTGGGGGAACCATATGAGATGCCGGGAATTGAACCCGGGTGTGTCCAGGTTCAGCCCCGTCCAAGGCAAACACCTTACTCTTAGCTCTGTTATTTAATTTTCCCACATTTTACATAGAATTAGTTAAAATCAACTTCCATAAGTTTGTGGTTAGGACTAAGATATTTTATTTTTTGGGGGGTGGGCATACCCAGTGATGCTCAGGGGTTACTCCTGGCTATGTGCTCAGAAATCACTCCTGGGGCCCGGAGAGATAGCACAGCGGAGTTTGCCTTGCAAACAGCCGATCCAGGACCAAAGGTGGTTGGTTCGAATCCTGGTGTCCCATATGGTCCCCCGTGCCTGCCAGGAGCTATTTCTGAGCAGACAGCCAGGAGTAACCCCTGAGCACCGCCGGGTGTGGCCAAAAAAAAAAAAAAAAAAAAAAGAAATCACTCCTGGCTTGGGGGACCATATGAAACGCTGGGGTTGAACCGTGGTCCATGCTAGGTGAGAGTGTGCAAGGCAGAAGCCCTATTACTTGCACCACCGCTCCAGCCCCTAACTAAGATAAATTATATAGAATTAATAGCACTGGAACTTTATTTAAAGTTCAATAGTTGGGCCAGAGAGATAGCACAGCGGTAGGGTGTTTGCCTTGCACGTAGCCAATCCAGGACAGATGGTGGTTTGAATCCCAGCATCCCATATGGTCCCCTGTGCCTGCCAGAAGCAACTTCTGAGTGCAGAGCCAAGAGTAACCCCTGAGCCTTGCTGGGGTATGACCCAAAACCCCAAAATAAATAAAAATAAATAAAGCTTAGTATTTATTTTTTTATTATCCAGGTCACATCTAGCAGTGCTTCAGGGTCACTTCTGGTAGTTCAGGGGATCAGATGCTGAGAATTGAACTTGGGGCAAAGCATGTACTCCAGCCCTTTGAGCTATCTATCTCCCCAGTCCGATAAATACTATTGTTTTAAAAAAAAATCTTACTTGTTACAAAATCTTGACCTTATAGCTAGATTGTATCCAGAATCATTCTAAGCAATTAAGTCACCATTCCCTATACTTATTGTATGTAAAAAATGATAGTACAGAGATATAGGACAATGGATAGGATAGGATAGGATAGGATGCTTGATTTGCATGTAATTGATCCTGTTTCAATTCTGGGCATCCTATGTGGCTCCTGAGCACTGCCAGAGTGATTTCTGAACACAGCCTAAATAAGCCAGGAATAAGCCTAAGCAGAGCTGGGGGTGGCCCCAAAATAATACCACAAAACCAAAAATATGGTCTGGGGGGTGCCAGAGCGATAGCACAGCAGTAGGGCATTTGCTTTGCACATGGCCAACACAGAAGAGACCCCAATTCAATTCCTGGCATCCCATATGGTCCTCCGGGCCTGCCAAGAGCAATTTCTGAGCGCAGAGCCAATAGTAACCCCTGGGCACAGCCAGGTGTAAACCCTCAAAAAAAAAAAAAAAAAAAAAAACAACCAAACAAACAAAAAATGGGCCGAGGTGGTGGTGCAAGTGGTAAGGCACCGTGGTTCGATCCACCAGCATCCCATATGGTCCCCCAAGGCAGGAGCGATTTCTGAGCACATAACCAGGAGTAAACCCTGAGTGTCACCAGGTATGGCCCAGAAAACAAAGCAAAACAAAAAAAAAAAAAAAAAATATGGTGTGATATATTATGGCCATAGATTCTATAGATTTTATAGCCACCCAGGAACCTTTAGATATGAAGTCTAGATAAATATACCCCCAAATATAACTGTTGTATAAAATGCCCTAAACAGTCAGGAGTCACTGAGTACCTCTACCATGGAAGAATGCTGGCCTGTAGAGGGAACATGGACATGTTAGTTGGTGGAAACCTGGTCTGTGCAGTCAGCTGAGCCACATACCACAGACTCCCCATCAAGTTTCCTGTAATTGTACTAGGATTGTTAGATACCTTCTTCCACTTCCAGCAACTGCTCAGCTCTCACTGGGATACTTCTGTATGGGGAACACAACCCTAATCCTCATCTATAAAAACCAATGGGTGGGGGAGGGACAGAGCAATTGCACAGCAGGTAGGGCATTTGTCTTGTACGTAGGCGACCAGGTTCAATCCCTGGCATCCTAGATGGTCCCCTGAGCCTTCCAGGAGTAATTTCTCAGTGCAGAACCGGGAGTAACCCCTGAGCATCTACAGGTGTGGCCCCAAGACAAACAAACAAAAAACAATGATAGTACAACATAGTTAAGGTACTTTTCTTACATATGACCGAACCTAATTCCATTCCTGATACCACATATGGTCCCCCAAGTACCATCACAAATGTTCCCTGAGCATAGTCAGAGAAACTGCTGGGTGTGGTCCTCAAAGGAAAAATTACCAAAAGCAATAATCTTAGTGGCAGAGTAATGTCTTACATATTTGAAGTTGCCTGGGTTTTATTTCCCTACATAATAAATAAAAACAACCATTAAGGATCTCTGCCCAGTGTCTAAAGGAATACATGAAGGAGGAAGGAAGGAGAGAGAGAGGAAAAAAAATAAGAAATGGAAAGAAGGGCTGGAGTGATAGCACAATGGGTAGGACACTTGCCTTGCACACAAATGACCCAGGTTCAATCATCAGCATCCCCTATGGTCCCCAGAGCCCACCAAGAGTGATTCCTGAAAATAGAGCTAGAAGGAACCCCTGAGCATGGCTGGATGTGGCCCCTAAACCAAAAAACCAACAATAACAACAAAAAGGACAAGCAAAAAAATAAAGGACTGGAGAGATAACACAGCAGTAGGGCATTTGCCTTGCATGCAGTCGATCCAGGACAGACTGTGGTTTGAATCCTGGCATCCCATATGGTCCCCTTTGCCTGCCAGAAATAATTTCTGAGTGCAGAGCCAGGAGTAACCCCTGAACGCTGCTGGGTGTGACCCCCCCAAAAACAAACAAACAAAAAAAACAAACAAAAAAAAGAAAGAAAAAAAAAGAAAAGAAAAAAAGAAAGATTCTTTTCAAATTCAGTATTTTCTGCTTTCTTAATTCCTAGAGCACTTTTTTCCCTTTCTGGAACAAGCATACTCATCCTGAGTGCAATTCAGGATTCAGATAAGTTCTAAGTTTGAATCCTGTTTTCATTACTTTTTAGCTATGTGATCTTCAACAGGTTGCTTGTCTATCACTTCTATTTCTCTGCTTGGAGGAAGGAACAGTATTAAGTACCTACTATAATCTCCTTAATAGGAGAGTAAAGGAAGATAAAATAAATGTGTTGTATAATTAGACAAATGTTAAAGGCCACAGAGTGCTTTTAACAGTTGTTTTGCTTTCAGAAATACATGGATTTTGCTGTTCTTTCATACCCTAGATTCTGGGGATGCTCCAAATTCATGGGGGAAATCTAAGTTCACCTGTTGCCAATGGGTTTCCTTAGCAAAGGACATGAAGACTCATTATTAGATTAGGACACAGGTGATATTTAAAAAATTAAAACAGGGGCCAGAACAATAGCAGTGGTAAGGTGTTTGCCTTGCATGCAACCAACACAGGATGGCCGGCGGTTCAAATCCTGGCATCCCATATGGTCTCCCAAGCCTGCCAGGGGGTGGTTTCTGAGCACAGAGCTAGGAGTAACCCCTGAGCTGAGCACTGCTGGGTGTGACCCAAAAAGCAAACCAAAAAAAAAAAAAAAAGAAACAAACACAAAATAAAATGAAACAAAAACAACAACAAAAAACAATAATAAAAATATTTAAACAAGGGTGGGGGCAAAACCACAGCACAGCAGGTAGGGCACTTGCCTTTCCTGTGCCAGTCTAGGTTCAATCTCCAGTACCCATATGGTCTGCCTGCCAGGAGTAATCCCCTAAGCACAGAGCCAGGGGTAAGTCCTGTGCACTGCTGAGTATATTTCCTTTTACCTAAAAATTTAAAATGGACTTGACAAAGTTTGATGAAATTATTATTCCTTGAGGCTGGAGTTACAGCACAGTGGATAGGGCATTTGCCTTGCACACCAGCAGACCTGGGTTCGATCCCTGACATCCTATGTGGTCCCTCAAACCTGCCAGGAGCGATTTCTGAGTTCAGAGCCAGGAGTAACCTATGAGCACCACTGGGTGTTGTCCAAATATAAAAAAAAATTATTAGTCCTAACTAAGATTTTTTTTTTAAATATGGAACGCTTCACGAATTTGCGTGTCATCCTCGCGAAGGGGCCATGCTAATCTTCTCTGTATCGTTCCAATTTTAGTATATGTGCTGCCAAAGCGAGCACCTAACTAAGATTTTTCAAGTTGATTCCTTATAGTCTTTTCGACAGACACTTCTTTTGATTACTCTCTTTAGATATTTGTATAGAAGCAAATTCAACTCAACAATCATCTGAGTAATTGTATGTACAAAGTAAGTACTGTGGGGCCGGAAAGATAGCACAGTGGTGTTTGCCTTGCAAGCAGCCGTCCCAGGACCAAAGGTGGTTGGTTCAAATCCCGGCATCCCATATGGTCCTCCGTGCCTGCCAGGAGCTATTTCTGAGTAGATAGCCAGAAGTAACCTCTGAGCATCACCGGGTGTGGCCCAAAAACCAAACAAACATACAAACAAACAAAAAAGTAAGTACTGTGTCTGCTAATCACTAAAGATTCAGAAATAGAGAAGACACTGTTTGCTTCGGAAGGTTTAACACTTTGGTAAATCCCTTCATCCTGCCTTTCTGCTTTTAGTCATCCATTATCTTCACCTTCAAATCATTATTTTTTACCTACTAAAATCTCAAAGTCATCTCAATTCCATCTTTCCCCATACCTTTTTTTTTTCTTTTGTTTTTGGTTTTTGGGCCACACCTGGCAGTGCTCAGGGGTTACTCCAGGCTATCTGCTCAGAAATAGCTCCTGGCAGGCACGGGAACTGTATGGGATGCCGGGATTTGAACCAACCAACCACCTTAGGTCCTGGGTCAGCTGCTTGCAAGGCAAACACCGCTGTGCTATCTCTCTGGCCTCTCCCCAAACCTTTTAAGATTTAATCAAAGTATCTTGCTCTGTATCTGGATGATCTTGAGGTGCAAGGATTAAACTTGGGGCTCCCACATGCAAAGTAGGCACTCAATCTATTGAGTCATCTTTTTGGCCCCATAATTCCTACTATATTTAATGTACACAAAATAATTTCCCCAGAGTATAATTCTTTTTTCTTTTTTTTTTGGGGGGGGGGGGTCAAACCTGGCAGCGCTCAGGGGTTACTCCTGCTCTATGCTCAGAAATCGCTCAGGGGACCATATGGGACGCTGGGATTCACACCACTGACCTTCTGTATGCAAGGCAAACACCTTACCTCCATGCTATCTCTCTGGTCCTGAGTATAAGTAATTCTAAGATACAAATCTTCATTTCATATTTGTTCGACACCTGCTATTCTCTTACTCCTAGTTGATATCACCAATGAGGTTGATTAAATTATAAGTTGGTATGAAAGTTAATTTATTCTTCCAGGGCCAGAGAGAGCGCAGCATAGGGTGCTTGCCTTGCACGCGGTTGACCCAGGATGGACCTCGGTTTGATCCCCAGCGTCCCATATGGTCCCCCAAACCAGGAGTGATTTTTTTTTTTTGGTTTTTGGGCCACACCCGGTGACGCTCAGGGGTTACTCCTGGCTATGCGCTCAGAAGTCGCTCCTGGCTTGGGGGACCATATGGGAAACCGGGGGATCGAACCGCTGTCCATCCAAGGCTAGCGCAGGCAAGGCAGGCACCTTACCTCTAGCGCCACCGCCCAGCCCACCAGGAGTGATTTTTGAGTGCACAGCCAGGAGTATCATCACCAGGTGTGGCCCCAAAACAAAACAAAAACAAAACAAAAAAATTTACTCTTCTAGGGCCCGGAGAGATAGCACAGCGGCGTTTGCCTTGCAAGCAGCCGATCCAGGACCAAAGGTGGTTGGTTCGAATCCCGGTGTCCCATATGGTCCTCTGTGCCTGCCAGGAGCTATTTCTGAGCAGAAAGCCAGGAGTAACCCCTGAGCACCGCCAGTGTGGCCCAAAAACAAAAACAAAAAAAAAACATAAACAAAAAAAATTTACTCTTCTAAATCAATTGGGCATGAGATGGATTAGGGTCAAAGGGAACTGCTATTTTCCATAGCATATCACCTGATTCACTTTGGGAATTTCTTTTCTCTTGTCTATTTATTCTCCTTCTATAGTGTTGACATTGAATACCTAATCACTAAATTCTGTATGGAAATAACATTTTTACTTAGATCTAAAAAATCTTTTTTTTTTGAGATCTAAAAAATCTTGCATGATTGTCCTCCACTTAGAGACCACTCTGAGGGCCGGAATGATAGCATAGTGGTATGGCGTTTGCCTTGCATGAAGCTGACCCAGGACGGACCTCAGTTGGATCCCCAGCATCCCATATGGTCTCCCAAGGTAGGAACAATTTCTGGGCTAATAGCCAGAAGTAACCCCTGAGTGTCACTCGATGGGGCCCAAAAAACAAAACAAAAATTAGAAACCACTCTGGAGGAGGTATTTTTGAATAGCTGATAGGGCAACAGCACAGCACAAGAGCAGCTCCATATTCACGTAGGAGGTGAATCAAAATGATTTCCACCCTCCATATGATCCTAAAGAGGAAATCTGTACCTCATTCTAGAGTAAATGGTGGTAAAATAGTACCTATTTATTATAGTGTTCCTATTTTGGAAGATGACATTGCATATTTTACATAAAGTACCAGAGTTGTTATTCTTATTTTTGTAATACCATCATAGGGAAACACTGGCATTCCTGTGAAATGCCATTCATAGGGTTATGGACAAATCAATAGAAAAAATCAACCATCTAAAATTATACTCACATATAAAAGATGTTCCAGACAAAAAACAACCACTCTTGTATCTAAAGTACTCTACTCTTGAGTACCTGTGCATATATATGGGGAAATGAGTAAGGTTGAGGCAGGAAGGCAGTTTGACTGTTGCTTGTACATGTGGGTGTGCACATCTGTGTTTGAAGCAGAGCCTCCCAAAGGGAGGAAAATGCTTAATCCTATCAGTCACACTGGTGAAGGAGTTAACAGGCTCTGGACTATTTTTAGACCTTTAATTGGCATGTGCTATACATATCGAGTACTTTGCTGATCTCATTTTTTAGAATAATTGTGATTAAAAAAAAGAAGCCAAGAAAAGATGCTGAGAGATTCAGAGCATGATTATTTTTTTTTTTTGGGCCACACCCGGTGACGCTCAGGGGTTACTCCTGGCTATGCGCTCAGAAGTCGCTCCTGGCTTGGGGGACCATATGGGACGCCGGGGGATCGAACCGCGGTCCGTCTCCTAGGCTAGCGCAGGTAAGGCAGGCACCTTACCTCGAGCGCCACCGCCCGGCCCCATGATTATTTTTTTAATAGTGTTACCTCTTGCATTTTTCTTTTAGACCACACCCTGAAGTGCTCAGGAAACTGTGCAGTGCCAGGATCAAACCCAGACCTCCTGCATGAGTCATCTCTAACTCCAATGGTACCTTTTTCATAAAGATCCCTGGAAAGACATCTTGCGTCAGAGTATTAAATAAAATGGAATTCCATTTTGAAAAGGTGGGAATAGGCCACAGCAATAGCACAGCAAGGAGGGTATTTGCCTTGCATGCAGCCAGCCTGGGTTCGATCCTTGGTATCTCAAAGGGTCCCCTGAGCAACGCCAGGTGTGGCCCAAAAGCAAAAACACTAAAGAAAAAAAAATTGGGAGCTGGAGTGATAGCACAGGGGTAAGGCATTTGCTTTGCATGCTGCCGACCTGGAACAAACCCAGGTTCGATTCCTGGTATCCCATGTGGTCCCCTGACCCAGCCAGGAATGATTTCTGAATGTAGAGCCAGAAGTAACCCCTGAGTGCCACTGAGTGTAGCCCAAAAACAAACAAACAAACAAACAAAAAAGAGAAAAGAAAATAAAATGGTGGAAATAACATAATCACAAAGCTGAAGAAGATTATCTTAACACTGACATTTGATTTAGGGTATTTTCACCATTACTTTAGGTGCAAAAGCATCACAGCAGCATGGACCACAAGAATATCCAGAGAAACTAGTTTCTGAGTTCTAACCACAAATAGCCATCCTTCAAAAGGAGCACTGGAGGCCCAAACCTTGCCCTACAATCCCACATCCTTTTCTCTGGCAAGACGGCAAGGCCCTGTAGAACAGATGCAAGACGACACCTCAACCTTAAGTAAGGACAGTCATGTGCATGGCCCAGTCATCTCCAGGACATTTACATGCAGGAGAACAGGTTTGATCTCCAGCACTACATGGTCCTCTGGGTTCTACCAAGAGTTCTTTATACTAAGTATAAAGCTGCTGTGGGCCCCAAATAAAATTAACTAAATAGATAATGCTATACATCTTAGGCTCTTTGCACTGTGCAGAGTGCAATGAAGGGGGGTTAGAGGTGACCCACCCAGATACTCAGAGAAGACAGGACACATTTTTTTTGGGGGGAGTCACACCTGGCAGCGCTCAGGGGTTACTCCTGGCTCCAGGCTCAGAAATTGCTTCTGGCAGGCTTGGGTGGACTATATAGGAAGCCTGGATTTGAACCAATGACCTTCTGCATGAAAGGCAAACACTCTATGCTATCTCTCCGGCCCCAACAGGACACATATTACCCAATAGTTCCTTCTATTTTTTTTCCAGCAGTGTGTGTTTTGTGCCACACCTGGGAAGTGTTTGGTGGATCATATAGTGCCTGGGATCAAACCAGTATTGTTTCAATGCAAGGCAAGTGTTTTAAACCCCAAACTCTGAGGACCTCCTACCCAACTCCTTAAGCCTATTCTATTTAGTCCAAGTTCACTACTGAGCCTGCTCTTCTCTGGATGTTAAGGTGGTGGATTATGTGTGGGCTGGAGAAATAGCTCAGTGGTAAGGCATTTGCCTTGCATGCAGCCAATCCAGGACAGAGGGTGGTTCGAATCCCAGCATCTGGGTGTGGCCCCCACAAAAAAACTAAAAAAAAAAAAAAAGATGGTAGATTGTAGGCCAGAGAGATAGCACAGCAGTAGGGCATTTGCCTTGCATGCAACCAATCCAGGACAGACAGTGGTTCGAATCCTGGCATCTCATATGGTCCCCGAGCCTGCCAGGAGAGATTTCTGAGAACAGAGCCAGGAGTGACCCCTGAGTGCCGCAGAGTGTGACCCCCCCAAAAAAAGATGGATTGCACTAGATAAGCTACACATTTAAATAAAGGTTCAATGTATCCTCTGTAACTTATTTTCTCATCTGTGAAGTGGGAATAATCACTCTCATACTTCACAATGGTAAAGTGCTGCAAAGATGAAATAGCTCTAGAAGTGTAAGGCATTTGGAGCTATTTTTACTATTACACATCCCCTAAGTCCATGAGTTTATTTGGCACAAAGCATCAAAAAATATCTAAATATGTCTCCAAAGCCCATGTACAGTCTGGTGGAGACAACTGCACAAAAACGTTAAAAGTTCAGGGGTCATGGGGCAGAGCACAGTGGGTAGGGCATTTGCCTTGCACATGGCCAACCCAAGTTCAATTCCTAGCATTCCATATGGTGCCCTAAGTCTGTCCAGAGTGACTTCTGAGCGAAAAGCCAGGATAAGGCCTGAGCGCCTCAGGGTGTAGGCCAAAAACCAAACCAAAACAAAATATCTTGTTAAAAGTTTGTTTTGGGAGGCTGAGATAACAGCAGCTTACCTTGCATATGACCTACTGGGGTTTGAGCCCTACCATCCTAAATGGTCCTCCAAGCAGAACCAGGAATGATTCCTAAGCACAGAACCAGAAATAACCCACATGCATTGCCAGGTGTGGCCCAAATCAAAAAATAAAAATTAAATTAAAAGCCAGGTCCTTCTGGGCCAGAGTGATAGTATAATAATAGGGTAGATCTTGCACGTGGCTAACCTGAGTTCCATATCAGGCATTCCATATGGTCACTTGAGCTTACCAGCAATTATTCCTGAAAACAGTGCCAGAAGTAAGCCTTGAATACTGCTGGGAATAATCAATTCCCTCAAGAAAAGAGAATTCAGCTTCTGGGACTGAGGACAGTACAGAGTTTAAGGTGCTTGCTTTGCATGTGGCTGACCCAAATTCAATCCTTAGTACCCCACATAGTCCCCAGAGTCTGCCAGCAGTGATCTCTGAACACAGAGCCAAGAACAAGCCCTGAGCACTGACGGAGTGACAGTGCGGCCCAAAAACCAAAGAAAAGAAAGTGTAGGTTCTGGAAATAGTATTGGGGGGGCGGGGAGGAGCAACAGCACAACTGGTAGGGCAAGGCCCTTGCTTGCATGTGGTTGACCCAAGTTCGATCCCCAGCGTCCCAAAAGATCCCCTGAGCCTGCCAGGAGTAATTTCTGAGCACAGAGCCAGGCATAACCTCTGAAGGTTGCGGGGTGTGGCTCAAAAACAAAACAAACAAAAAAATTTTAATAACTAACATTCTAACTAACTAAATAGAAGTTCTCTACTGAGAGGCTGTAGCGATAGCACAGCTGCAGGGTGTTTGCCTTGCACACAGAAGACCCAGGATGGACCTGGTTTGATCCCTGGCATCCCATATGGTCCCAAGCCTGCCAGTTGTGATTTCTGAGCACAGAGCTATAAGTAACTCCTGAGTGCTGCCAGGTGTGGCCCCCCAAACAAACAAACAAACAAACAAAAAATAATAAGTTCTCTACTGGTAGGCTCCGTGGTACAGTACATGTGTATAAGGCCATGTGTTTGATGGCCACACTCCTTGTCTATGAGTGCCACCACAGGTAGCCTCACAATAATAAAAGTTCTTATAAATAGTTTGGAGAACATTACCGTATGTAAGGCACTTGATCCAGTTCGACACCAGACCACATATGGCACCTTGACCAGAAGTGACCCTGAGTAGAGCCAAGATAAAGCCTAGGAGCCTGCGTGATAGCACAACAGGGTGGGCATTTGCCTTGCAAGTGGCCGACCTGAGTTCAATCCCCTGCATCTCATATGGTCCCCTGAGCCAGCCAGGAGTGATTCCTGAGGACAGGAGTAACACCTGAGGCCACCAGGTATGGCCCAAAAATTAGAGAGGATAGGAGGGAGAGAAAAAGAGAGGGAGGGAGAGTGGGAGAAAGGGAGGAAGAGAAAGAGAGGGAGAGAGGAGGGAGAAAGTGACTAGAGCACAGCAGGGTGTGGTCCGTCCCCTTCCCAAGTTTTTTTTCTAGGCTTCCCAGCCTCACCTTAAGCCTACTGAATTAAAACCTTCCAGAAGGGAGCAGAGACTCATCTGCTCCCAGGCAAAGGGGCCCATCTACCTACCACCCGGGAGACCCCTATATGCTTCTCCTATGAACCCTGGGCAGGAATTCTCAGTCAGATTCCAAGCTAGAGCCCTACATCCGAGTGATGCTCGGGTTCTAGGGAAATGGGACAGACAAGTGCTCCCCAGGGGTCACCACCTGCGGGAAGTGTGAGACGGGATCAGACTTACCTACAATGATGCCACAAGCACTGACCAATCCGATCTCCTTCTTCAGGGCTACCCCGCCTCCTCCAGAGCCCGAGTCAGCATCGGGCTCCGGGTCGCCTGCACCTGGCTTGCTCTTCTCGGCGTGGCTGCGCTGTCTGGCGCCCTTTTCCATCTTTCTCAGCCGGATTTCAGCCTCCCCAAAGGGATATCGTTCTAAACGTGTCTGGTTGCAAGGATCTTTGGAGACAGCCTTAGACAGTTAAAACGTCCTTTTTTAGCGAAGTCAGGTACGACCCACTTGGAGGAGAAAAAAAAAAGAAAAAGGCAAATAATCCTCCTGCAAGAATGCCACTTTCTTGCAACTTGTGCTTACAAACAAGTAAAAGTGTAGTAGCGAACAACAAGCCGAGTCTGGGGGAGACCCGGCGGATATGTGGGTATAAAAATAGAAATTCTACCAGCTTAGGGCGGGCTGGAAATTCTCCCACCTAGAAATGTGGATCTTCAGAAATCTGATGGTTCTGCAATGTGCAGCCAAGCAGTGGGCTGATGGCAGACGCTTCCAGAATCTGGGGTTCCCTTAGCAACCCCACACCCCCTCCCCAAGAAAAGAGACGGTCTTTTGTTTTTTGTTTTTTTTTACCTCCCCTGCGCCTCGTCTTTAGGGCTTGAGGTTGAGAATAGTTTTTCTCTCGTGCCTGGGGGAGACCAGACAAGCCCCGAGCGCTCACCCCCGTTCCAGGGAAAGCAGCCACGAAGCAGCAGATCGGGGTGCGCACGGCGCTGGCTTTTCTGTGCGCGGGTGGCCGTGTCCCTGCCCCTGCGTTTTGCGTCTCGGCCGGCGACCCGGTGCTGGCCACCCGGTGCTCGGGGCTGCCCGTGGCAGGTTGGCTGGACCTTGCCGAGACGCTGCCGCAAGGCCGATCGCGCCTCCCGGGCCCGCCCGGCTCATAAGTGCGCGCAGTGGCTCCGCCCCGCCAGCGCGTCCCCTCCCTCTGCCGGGCTCGGCCGCCTGTGCGTGGCCCCCAGAGGACCACAAGGAGCCGCTGGGTGGAGAGATTTCTGGGGGCGATCAGCTCTAGCGCCCGGTAAGGAAGGGGAAGTCGGAGCCGGGCCTGCCCGCCGCTCCGGGTGTTCCAAGCGCTGGGCGAGCGTCCCCCGGTTTGCTAAGCACTTGGGAGTTGGGGGCAGAAGGGGCGCGGACCTCCAGGCCACCCCGAGATCCTAGCGAGCTGTTTAAGCACATTCAGGTCGGCATCGTTTCAGCATACCTGACCGTGGAACTTTGGAAACTCGAGGCTGCTGCTTCGAGTTTCTGCAAGTAGGTGGACCAGGGCCGAAGCGCACAGGGCGCTTTCTGTGCAGACAGCCTGATCTGGGCTCGATCCCAGGCACCCTAGACGGTTCTTCCAAGCCCCACCGCGAATGAGCCCTGATCGTGCTTGAGAATGAGCCTCGAGCATCCTTGGGTGTGGTCCAGGAAGGAAGACAAAAAAGAGAAGTCGGTGGAAACCCACGTTGGGGTGGAGGAGGGAACAGAAAGAACCGAGGAGAATGGAAAAACGGTTCATTGGCAACAATTGGGAGCTGCAGAGTGTAGACCCACCGCGGAGGTGGGGTGGTTCAGGGCTCCTAGTTACAGCTCACCGAGTCCTAAAAAGGAGGCACTCCCACCCTGTCCCGAGGAAAGGACACATAATTCGATAGACCGGGGCCTTCTTGCATGGCATCTAGTATTTTTTGCCTTTCAAAGTGATTTCAAAGGCACAGGACAAGGGGTGGGTGGGGAGTAACCGGGATGTCTCTGATCCTGAAGCAGATTGTTAAGAGAACTACTCACACTGTGTAGTTGGCTTACCTGAAGAATTTCACCCCCAGATTTTTGCCTTACGGCATGATGTCCATTTATAATTATAAAGGGTTTGGGTTGAGGAGACAGGAAGCAAGGGAAAAGACAACACTATGTATGACTCAAATAAAATTAACTTTGGGGCCAGAGAGATAGATAGTTCAACCGGCTGGATCACATGTTTTGCACGCAGGAGGAAGGGATTCCGTTCTGGACCCGTGACTGCACCCCCACCCCCACCCCAGTGCACAGCTGGGTGTATTCCCCCAAAAGAAAAGAATTACAGAGGTCGGAGAGCTAGTGCTTTGGGTAAGGCAAGCTTTTCACACAGTCAACTTGGGTTCTAGTCTTGCAGACCCACACCCACCTACCCAGTAGTGATTTCTAAATGTAGAGCCAGGAATAACCACTTGTGTCCTAAAAGGGGGAGGAGAGAAAATATAATTACTTTTTACCTGTATTTTCAAGTGTACCAAAATTATTTTAAGGGTCAGGCAATATTACAGTGAAGCGAGTACTTGCCTTTCAGGAGTCCACGTGCTTAAATCTTTGGCACCTGAAATGGTCCCCTGAGCACAGCTGGTGTGAACCCAAAAAACCAAAGGGGGAAAAATCTTATGGGCTAGCTAGAGTGATAGTACATCGAGTAGGTTATTTGCCCAAGTTCCATCTCCAGCATTCCATCTTATCCACTGAAATATATCCACTGAAACCTTAAGGTTTCAAGGAGTGAATGCAGAGCCAGGGGTAAGCCTTGAGCATGTGAGAATATGGTCTCTCCCAAAAAATTTTCTTTTAAAGTGGGTCTACAGGACCGGAGTGACAGCACAGCAGTAGAGCATTTGCCTTGCATGCAGCTAACCAGGGATAAACCCGGGTTGAGTTCCCGGATCCCATATGGTCCCCCAAGCCTACCAGAAGGAATTTCTGAGCATATCCAGGAGTAACCTCTGAGCGCTGCCAGGTATGGGCCCCAAAACAATAAATAAATAAGTGGGTCTACAAAAGTTCTTAATTAACCACTAATAATTACAAAACTTTGGCCTTCACTTGGAGGGTTTAGATACTGTATATATCACTATATGCATATATGTATATCTTCATATATTGGGTGTATATCCATGTGTAATGGATATACATACACATATATAAGAATGTGTTACTGAAGGGGTCAGAGCAGTAGGATAGTGGCTAGGGAGTTTGCCTTGCATGCAGCCAACCCTGGTTCCATCTCAGACACCCCATATGGTCCCTTGAGCAACACCACAAGAAGTAATTCCTGATCACAGAGCCAAGAGTAACCTCTGAGCACCATCGGATGCAGCCCCAAAACAAAAACAAAGAAAGAGAGAGAGAATGTGTCACTGGAAAAAAGAAAAAAAATGTGTTGCTGGAGCGGTGGTGCAAGTGGTAAGGTGTCTGACTTGCCTGCACTAGCCTAGGACGAACCATGGTTTCATCCCCTGGCATCCCATATGGTCCCCCAAGCCAGGAGCGATTTCTGAGCACATAGTCAGGAGTAACCCCTGAGCGTCACCGGGTGTGCCCCCCCAAAAAAAAGAATGTGTGACTGAGGAAAAATAGTCCAAAAAAGTTTGAATTTTAAGGAAAATAAGTATTCAGTTCTTTAAAATGGGCTTGGTTGAATTAGTAAAGGCATTTCCAAATGAGGCAAAGTCCAAACAGCATTCTTAATCACTCAGCAAAGTATTAAGAGGTTTCAAAGGTTGGGAGTTCAATCCCTTCTCCTTCAGCTAGTTCAAGATAGAGCAAATTGAAAACCTCAGCAGAAAAAAAAAGTGTGTGTGTTGGGGGGTAGTGATGTAAAAGGATTTTCAACAAAAGACCAACAAAGCAGGGAATATATAGCACAAATCTCCATGGGAGGGCATGAGTCATGGGAAATGAAAGGATTTTGAATCGCCTCTGGCCTTTCCTGACAATGTGAGAAAGCTGGGAGGGAAAAATTGGATGAATTAATTTTTAAAATAATCTAATTTGAAATCTGTTCAAATTTCAACATCTTTAAATTGTTTCAGATGTTTGTACATCTAACTTAAGTGATAATAATTTAATGTGAAGTAAAACATGAATGTAATGAATTTGAGATCTCTTGCCTAAACAAGTGCAAATAGAATCCAGTTTGGTAGGTTTCAATCATCCCGTTTATGGCCCAGGAAGTTCATAAAGGTGGTGGTAATGGACATTCTTTATCCTGGAGATAAATACTATTTTGGGAACAGGGTGGGCTACAATCCAGGATGCTCAAAGCTTTCCTGGCTCTACTCAGACATCACCCCTGTCAATGCTTGGGGATCATATTTGATACTGGGGATCCAACTGGGGTCAGTTACCTTAACCCCTGTACTTTCTCTCTAGCCTGGCCTACAGTAGTATTAAACACACCAAACTGGAAACTGGAAAGAAAGGATTGTTAAAGATAATTCTCTTTCTTTTCTTTTTCTTTCTTTCTTTCTTTCTTTCTTTCTTTCTTTCTTTCTTTCTTTCTTTCTTTCTTTCTTTCTTTCTTTCTTTCTTTCTTTCTTTCTTTCTTTCTTTCTTTCTTTCTTTCTTTCTTTCTCTTCTTTCTTTCTTTCTTTCTTCTTTTTCTCTCTCTTTCTTTCTTTCTCTTTCTTTCTTTCTTTCTTTTTCCTTTCTTCTCTCTTTCTTCCTTCTTTTTTTATTAATATCTTTATTTAAACACCTTGATTACAAATATGATTGTAGTTGGGTTTCAGTCATGTAAAGAACACTCCCCCCCCACTTCAACAGTGTAACATTCCCATCACCAATGTCCCAAATCTCCTTTCTTTCTTTTTATCGTTTTTGGGCCACACTCAGTGATGCTCAGAAGTTACTCCTGGCTATGTGCTCAGAAATCGCTCCAGCTTGAGGCCAGAGAGATAGCACAGTAGTAGGGCATTTGCCTTGTGGGCAGCAGACCCAGAACAGAGGATAGTTTGAATCCCATATGGTCCCCAGGGCCTGCCAGGAGCGATTTCTGAGTGCAGAGCCAGCAGTAACCCTTGAGTAGCCTGGGTGTGACCCAAAATCAACAACAACAATAACAACAACAAAAGAAATCACTCCTGGCTTGGGGGACCACATGGGACACCAGGGATTGAACCAAGGTTCGACCTGGATTTGGCTGCATGCGAGGCAAATGACCTACCTCTGTGCTATAGCTCAAGCCTCTGATAATTTTTTGTTAGCACTTAGAACTGACCAATGACTTATGACTGTTACTATTGATACAATGTAAAAGCTAGGAAAAAACCATTACCTCCTTCAACAGGACCTTTTTTTTTTTTTTTTTTTTTTTTTGGTTTTTGGTTTTTGGGTCACACTGGGCAGTGCTCAGGGGTTACTCCTGGCCTTATGCTCAGAAATCACCTTTAGAAGCTCTGAGCTCAACCCCTAGTACCATGAATTCTAGAAAACTATTAGAAGTGACCCCTGAGCTCTGAGCTGGAGTAGCACTACAGGTCAAAAAGAAAAGAGTAGTAGGAGTGACCCCTGAGCACCGCCAGGTGTGGCCCAAAAACAAAACAAAACAAAACAAACAAACAAAAAAAAAAAAGAGTAGGGCTGGAGCCGTTGCACAGCGGTAGAGCATTTGCCTTGCACGTGGCTGACCCAGGACAGACCTCGGTTCGATCCCATGGCGTCCTATATGGTCCCCCAAGCCAGGAGCCATTTCTGAGCGCATAGCCAGGAGTAGCCCCTGAGCGTCACCGGGTGTGGCCCAAAAACAAACAAATAAATAAAAAGAAAAAAGAGTAAAAGAAGAAAAGGAAGAATACCAGACACTAAATCTTACATGGATAAGCAAAGATAACATTGGTTTTTAATGAAAACTTTCCCAGAGAGCTCTGACTTGCTGATGCCTCAACTTTCACCGGAGTAAAACAAATGACCTTCGATCAGGATCATAATCTTTGATCAGACTTATGTTCACACCTTTAAAAAATACCTTGGGCCAGAGAGATAAAACTGCCATTGGGTACTTGCCTTGCAAGCAGCTGACCCAGGCTTCCTAACATTCCTTATGGTCCCTAGTATCACCAGCAGTGATCCCTGTGTGCAGAGCCAAGGTTAAACCCTGAGCACCAATGGGTGTGGCTCCTCCCCCAACACACCCAACAAATACACCCACCCATCCCCACCCACACCAAATCCACTTTGATGACAGCTCCCAACACCAATCCAGTGAGACTTATATATAGTATTTAATCTGCTTTGTTCCTCCAGTATTTATCGACCCCATTAACTAAGTAGTTCTTAGTCTGAGCATTTTCCAGGTCTTTTAATCTAATTCTGTGTTGCAAGTCAGCCCCTGAAGAGATTGACTGATGGAGGGATGGAGGATGAAGTCTTTCCCCTCCAGCTCGGAGCACGCATCTGCCACCCTGTCCAGCCGACGGTTCTGAGGTGAAACGGCGGGTAAACAGCTCGCAGACAGTCAGGCTTGTGGAAATATTAGCTTTATTTGGTGGACAAGACTGAAGTCCAAAGACTCAGTCTCAGTTCCAGCAAAAAGCCTCTTGTCTTCCACAGACCCTTGTTTTTATCCCCCAGAATCAGGTACCACCCAATGGTGGGATCAGATACCACCCAATGGTGGAAGCAGAATCAGGTACTATCCTAGGGTGGGGGCAGAATGCCAGGTCACACCCTAGGGTAGGGCACAATCACCGATCAGGTTAGGGTCAGTAACATAATAATCCCCTAAAATATTTACATACACAACAATTCTGTTTATAATATCTGTGTGACTGATGTTTTATTGTAATATTTCTTGTTTTGTTTTTGTTTGTTTGGTGTTTGGGTCACATCCGGCAGCACTCAAAGGTTACTCCTGGCTCTACGCTCAGAAACCGCTCCCAGCAGGCTCAGGGGACCATATGAGATGCCGGGATTTGAATTGCCATCCTTTTGCATTCAAGGCAAATGCCCTACCTCCTTGCTATCTCTCTGACCCCTGTTTTTGTTTTTGTTTTTGTGTCACACCCAATGGTGTCAGGGGTTACTCCTGGCTCTATGCTCAGAAATTGCTCTTGGCTGGCTCAGGGGACCATACGGGATGCCAGGAGTGGGGTTTGAACCACCGTCCATCCTGGGTCTGCTGCATATAAGGCGAACACCCTACCTCTGTGCTATCTTTCCAGACCCAGTTTTTTGTTTGTTTGGTTTGGTTTGGTTTTTTGGTTGGAGACAAACCTAGCAGTGTTCAGGGACTATTCCCAGTTATTGACTCAGAAGTCACTCCTGATGGTGGTCAGGGGACCATATGGTATGAGATACTGAATAATGGCCTCCTGCAAGCAAACAGCATGCACTCCAGGCCTTTGAGATTTTTTTTCCAGTTCTCTGTATTGCTATTTTGAGTATTTAAAATGGAAAGAAACGGACACTTATAATGAGGAAAGGGGAAAGGGTGTGTGTGCTCCTTTGAGTTTAGAATTTAGGAAGACAAACTGTGTGAGACTGACATCTACTGTTATAAAAAGGGATATGGTATGGGAGAGTTCCTTATAATAGTCCCTTCTTGAAACAGTAAGAAGTAGTTTTCTACAATGATGAGATACCATCTCACACCACAGAGAATGGCACACATCACAAAGAATGAGAATAAGCAGTGTTGGCGGGGATGTGGAGAGAAAGGAACTCTTTATCCACTGCTGGTGAGAATGCCGTCTAGTTCAGCCTTTATGGAAAGCGATATGGAGATTCCTCCAAAAACTGGAAATCGAGCTCCCATACGATCCAGCTATACCACTCCTAGGAATATCCTAGGAACACAAAAATACAATACAAAACCCCCTTCCTTACACCTATATTCATTGCAGCACTATTTACCATAGCAAGACTCTGGAAACAACCCAGATGCCCTTCAACAGACGAATGGCTAAAGAAACTGTGGTACATATACACAATGGAATATTATGCAGTTGTCAGGAGAGATGAAGTCATGAAATTTTCCTATACATGGATGTACATGGAATCTATTATGCTGAGTGAAATAAGTGTGAGAGAGAGAGAGAGAGAAAGAGAGAGAGAGAGAGAGAAACACAGAATGGTCTCACTCATCTATGGGTTTTAAGAAAAATGAAAGACATTCTTGCAATAATAATTTTCAGACACAAAAGAGAAAAGAGCTGGAAGTTCCAGCTCACCTCAGGAAGCTCACCACAAAGAGTGATGAGTTTAGTTAGAGAAATAACTACATTTTGAACTGTCCTAATAATGAGAATGTATGAGGGAAATGGAAAGCCTGTTTAGAGTACAGGCGGGGGTTGGGTGGGAAGGAGGGAGACTTGGGTCATTGATGATGGGAATGTTGCACTGGTGATGGGTGGTGTTCTTTACATGAGTGAAACCCAAACACAATCATGTATATAATCAAGGTGTTTAAATAAAAAAAGTAGTTCTCTCTCTCTCTCTCTCTCTCTCTCTCTCTCTCTCTCTCTCTCTCTCTCTCTCTCTCTCTCTCTCTCTCTCTCTCTGTTTGGATTTTGGGTCATACCTGGCAGCGCTTAGGGTTACTCCTGACTCTACGCTCAGAAATCGCGCCTGGCAGGCTCGGGGACCATATGGGATGCTGGGATTTGAACCACCGTCCTTCTGCATGCAAGGCAAATGCTCTACCTCCATGCTATCTCATTGGCCTTTTTTGTTTGTTTTTGTTTTGGGGGCACACCCACTGATGCTCAGGGGTTACTCCTGGCTATGCGCTCAGAAATCTCTCCTGGCTTGGGGGACCCTATGGGACGCCGGGGGATCAAACCATGGTCCATCCTTGGTTAGCACATGCAAGGCAAATGCCCTACTGCTTATGCCATCACTCTGGCCCTGAAGTAGTTTTCTCTTTTGTTTTTGGGACACACCCTCTGATACTCAGACTTACTCTTGGCTTTGTGTTTAGGTATCATTCCTGGCAAGATTCAGGGGATCTTATGAAATGCCAGGGAATGAATTTAAGATAGCTGTGTGCAAGGCAAGTGCCCAATCCTCTGCACTATCTCTTCAGCTCCAAGAAGTGGTGAAATCTGAGGTCACCAAATCTCTTTCAGGAGGGAACCCACAGTTCACACTCCCACTCTGCTCTCCTAATTACTGTATGCCCAGATGCAGAGAGAACTCTTTTTGGGGGAACCACACCTAGTAGTGCTCAGGGATTACTCCCGGCTCTGCACTCAGATATTGCTCCTAGCAGGCTGGGGGATCATATTGGGATGCCAAGGATCGAACCCGGATCAGCCACGTGAAGGCAAACGCCCTATCTGCTGTACTATCATTCTGGCCCCAACCGAGGGAATTCTTGATTTCAATCCCTTAGTTTTCTTTTCTTTTCTTTTTTTTTTTTTTTGTTTTTTATTTTTTGTTTTTGAGTCACACCCGGCAGCACTCAGGGGTTACTCCTGGATCTATACTCAGAAATCTGTCCTGGCAGGCTCAGGGGACCATATGGGATGCCAGGATTCTAACCACTGTCCTTCTGCATGCAAGGCAAATGCCTTACCTCCATCTATCTCTCCGGCTCCCAGTTCCTTAGTTTTCTAAGTCCCTGTAAACTATTTATTGCTTGTCCTCAGAAAGAACCTTCCTGACCTGGTAGTTCTTAATGCCTTTATTTCATTAAAACTGGGAAGCAGATGAAAATGAACAATCCAACAAGAAAGAAATGAGAAAGAAAGGGCCAAAACAAGGTCACAAAGAATAGAAGATGAAAGGAGGATCTGTGGTTCAGTTAGTAAAGTTCCTCAATAGGGTTTGCCTTGTGGCCATATTCAAAGTTCAAAGGCAGTTGTGCCTTCTAATGTTTGTGCAGGGCTGACAATTTGGAAGGAACAGATTCTCTTTGTTGTGGTGTTTAATTAATTCATGCTCTTCTGGAGATAATGATGAATCCTTGTTCTGACACTGGAGACAAAAATTCCAGCAGATTCTTCTGCTGTCTGCTGCACTTGGCTGGGTTCCAGGGAGCCTGCCCAGCTCATGTGGGAAAGAGAGAAAGATCTGCTTTGCTGGGGTCTTCTGCAGGGCTTTCATTCCTCTTCCAGGCCCAATGGGGGCAGCTCCAGTTCTGAGGACTGAAATACCAAATTGCCACCTTCTAACTGGCTTTCACTAAGATTTTGTATTTTCCAAAGATGAGGGCTCATGTATTTTTAGTTTATAGAAGATAACTTACTTCAGTGCCAGAGTTATAGATAGCAAAGTGGTAGGGCCTTTGCCTAGCATGTGGCTGACCCAGAGTGGACCAGACTTCCATCCCTGGCATCCCATGTGGTCCCCCTGAGCCTGCCAGGAGTGATTTCTGAGTGCAGAGCCAAGAGTAACCCCTGAGCAACACTGAGTATTACCAAAAAAAAAAAAAAATAATAATAATAATAAAAATAAAAAAATAAAAAAGAAAAGAAAAGAAAATAAGATAACTTACTAAATTCAGACACTTGCTTATTCTTGCAACCCTAAAATAGTGCCTGGCATCAAAGATTGAATAAATGGGGACAGGAGCAATAGTGCAACAGCTAGGACATTTATCTTGCAAGCAACCAACCTGGGTTTGATATTTAGTACCCCATATGGTTCCTCTAACTCCATCAAGAGTGATTCCTGAGCACAAAGCCAGCAGTAAGTTCTGAGTACCACTGAGCAGCACACACACACACACACACACACACACAAAGCAATAGTACAATAGGTAAGGCATTTGTCTGTATGCAGTTGACCTGGATTTGATCCCCGGCACCCCATATGGTGCCCCAGCTCTGCCAGGAGTAAATCCTGAGCACAGAGCCCGGAGTAACTCTTGAGTATTGCTGGGTGTGGACCAAAAACAAAAAAGTAAAAAAAAAAAAAAAAAGGCAAATCACAATTTTGAGAAAATGCAAGAATAAAATTACCTTATATACAACTTGATTAGAAACTGTAAAATGTGGGGCTGGAGAGACAGCATGTAGGTAAGGCATTTGCCTTTCATGCAGAAGGTCATTGGTTCGAATCCTGGCATCCCATATGGTCCCCTGTCAGGAGCGATTTCTGAGTGTAGAGCCAGTAGTAACCCCTGAGTGCTGCCAGGTGTGACCCCCTTTCAAAAAAATAACAACAAAAAACCCTGTAAAATGGGGGCTGGAGCGGTGGTGCAAGTGGTAGGGCCTTTGCCAGTTGGCTAACCTAGGACGGACCACGGTTCGATCCCTGGCATCCCATATGGTCCCCTAAGCCAGGGGCAATTTCTGATCATAGCCAGGAGTAACCCCTCAGTGTCACAGGATGTGGCCCAAAAAACAAAAAATAAAAAACCTGTAAAATGAGGGCTGAAGCGATAGCAAAGTGGTAGGGCATTTGTCTTGTACGCAGCTGACCCAGAATGGACCTGGGTTCAATCTCTCTGGTGTTTCATATGGTCCCCTAAGACAGGAGTGATTTCTGAATACATAGCCAGGAGTAACTCCTGAGCATCACTGGGTGTGGCCTCAAAACAGCAACAACCAAAAAAAAAATTGTGAAATGAGGGCCAGAGTGATAGAATGCAGGTAGGCTATTTGCCTTGCATGAGAGCAAGGTTGGATTTCCGGCATCCCATCCTCAACCTCCACCAAGATTAATTCCTGACCCCAGATCCAGGAGTAACCCCAGAATGCCACCAGGAGTGGCCCAAAAATCAAAAGGGATAAATAATAAAACCTGTAAAATGAAAAAATGCAGATTAAATAAAAATTAATCAGTTAAATTATTCAAAAGATTAAATGGTTGGTGATATAATTTTATTTATTTTATTTTATTTTGGGGGGCCACACCCAGTGGCTTAACTCCTGGATCTGCACTCAGAAATCGCTCCTGACAGACTTGAGGGACCATATGGGATGCTGAGGATCAAACCTGGGTCTGTCCCGGGTCAAAGAACTAATGATGGGGCTAGAGAGATATTATAGGGATTAAAGAGTTTGCCTTGTATCTCGCTCACTCTGGAGCACCACACATGATCTCTCCCAGTACAGCCAGGGGTTACTCCTATACACAGCCCCACGAATAGCCCTTGAGCATGCCTAGTTATGATCTAAAAACAGAGACAAAGAACTTGTGGAGCACAACGGTAAAGTGTTTGCCTTACACAACCAATCCAGGACAGACGATGGTTCTGAGCGCCACCGGGAGTGACCCAAAAACCAAAAAAAGAAAAAAAACTTTTGTAATAATTGTTGGACTAATATGCAGGATAATTATAGCCCTTAGTGTCTGGAAAGAATTTTAATTTTATCAAGAGGAGAAAAATATGGTCAAATATTGTGTTTTGATTATGACAAATCTTCAGTTACCCTGCACCATCCAGAAGTCCAAGCTCTCTCCTATCAGATATTCGGTTTCAGTTAATGTCACTGCCTGCTGTTCCCTGGGGAAATGAAAACTGAGCAGAACAATCCATCCACGTCCGTAGTATACAGCTAAGTCTGTGCTGGGGCATCTATCTCCTCTGAAAAGGTGGCTGTACTGTCCCTGTGGAGGTCTCACCCTGATTGTGCATCCGCTCTCTGTCCTCACTCCTGCAGTCTGTCCTTGCTTTCCAGCAGCCCCAGATTTTCACTTTCCATTGGATTCTTACCATCAATATTGTAAATGTTCTAATGACGTCCATTAAAACAAGAATAAAACCACTGACCAGGGGCCGGAGAGATAGCATGGAGGTAAGGCGTTTGCCTTTCATGCAGGAGGTCATCGGTTCGAATCCCGGCGTCCCATATGGTCCCCCGTGCCTGCCAGGAGCAATTTCTGAGCCTGGAGCCAGGAATAACCCCTGAGCACTGCCGGGTGTGACCCAAAAACCAAAAAAAAAAAAAAAACCACTGACCATAGTGATAGTATAGCACAGTGTTTTTTTCAACCACTGTGCCTCGGCACACTTGTGTGCCGTGAGATATTGTCTGATGTATCATGGAAAAAATTCCAATTTCATCCGTAACATGAAGCTTTGGCTCACAAATAGACCATTTATTAGATTCTTATGATTCATTTCATAATAAAGTAATTATAAAATAATTTCTTTGTTTTTTTTGATTCCTACTCAAGAGAATGACTTTTTTTTTTTTTTTTTTTTTTTTTTGGTTTTTGGGCCACACCTGGTGACGCTCAGGGGTTACTCCTCGCTATGCACTCAGCAATCGCTCCTGGATTGGGGGACCATATGAACCACAGTACTTCCTAGGCTAGCTCGCGCAAGGCAGACACCTTACTGCTTGTACCACCACCCCGTCCCCGAAGAATTACTTTATATATAGCTAATATAGGCACAAAGTTAAAATTTTTTAGCATTTTCTATTTTGAGGGGGGGTGGTTTTTTGGGCCACACCTGGTGGTGCTTAGGGCTTACTACTGGTTATGTGCTCAGAAATCGCTCCTGGCTTGGGTGGGGGACCATATGGGATGCCAGGGGGTCGAACCATGGTCCGTCCTAGGCTAGCACTTGCAAGGCAAATGCCTTATGTCCAGCGCTCCGGGCCCCCCCCCTTTTTTTTTAACATTTTGTAATGGTGGTGTGCCCCGTGATTTTTTTTTTCATGAAAAAAGTGTGCCTTTGCACAAAAAGGTTGAAAAACACTGGTATAGCAGGTAGAAAACTTGTTTTGCACACAAACAATCCAGGTTTGAATTCCTATGTGGAATGCCAGGAATTGAACCTAGGTCAGCCCTGTAAAAGGCAAGCACTCCACCCACTGTACTATCTTTCCAGCCAAAATGATGGAACTCTATTTGTTTTTTGTTTTTGTTTTTTGGTTACATCCGGCAGCCCTCAGGGGTTACTCCTGGCTCTATGCTCAGAAATTGCTCCTGGCAAGCTCGGGGGGACCATATGGGATGCTGGGATTCAAACCACTGTCCTTCTGCATTCAGGGCAAATGCCCTGCCTCCATGCTATCCCTCTGATGAAACTCTTAACCTCCAGAAGAGGTTCATGTATACTGCATGAACTACTTTGCATAGTGCACTTAGTTTTGTTTTGTTAGGCTTGAGGTTCTCAGGGTCTGTTTCTGATTCAGGACTGAAGAAATAATACTTGATACCAGGGATCAAATTAGAATTTACTGCCCATGGGGGCCAGAGTGATCGTACAGTGGCTAGGACGTTTGCCTTGCACTCAGCCAACCTGGGTTCGATCCCCGGCATCCCATATGGTACCCTGAGCCTGCCAGGAGTGATTTCTGAGCACAAAGCGAGGAGTAGGCCTTGAACACAGCCAGTGTAATCCAAAAATATATTATAGACAGCATTTGCACATACTTTAAATCAGTATCTTTCTCTTTCTTTTTGAAGTCTAGGTGCAGCCTAAATACCTGGACACCCTCTGTCCTCATAAAGATCACTAGATGCTTGAATAAAGCTTCAGCATGAAGTAACATATAATGGCAAATACTGATGCTTCAAGGAGCAGAAGAAAATTTCCCCAGAACTATGGTAGAATATATTCAGAAAAAATGCTTGCAGGAAGAATATGAAACCCAGCCCTCTGCCTTGTTATTAAATCATGACACTCACTGGATTACAAAACTGAACTCATCTCAGTTTCCCAGGCAAGAACAAACTGTACTTCCTCTTGTCCCCAATATCAGTTTAGGCTACAATAGCTTTTATAGCTCCATTTCCCCCAATAATTCAGCCTTCATCTTTTGATCTCTTTCTCTTCCTCAGATCCAAAAAGGCATTTGGTTGATTGGCCAAGTTTTGTTTATTTTGTTTCTGCAAACAATCTCACAATGCTCTTCTCTCTCTCTCTCTCTCTCTCTCTCTCTCTCTCTCTCTCTCTCTCTCTCTCTCTCTCTCTCTCTCTCTCTCTCTCGTGTGTGTGTGTGTGTGTGTGTGTGTGTGTGTGTGTGTGGTGGGTGGGTTTGGTGCTGGTGTTGGTGTTGAGGTTGGCCAACATCAGACTATGCTCAGGACTTACCTGTTCTCTCTGATCACTCCTGGTGGTACTCAAGAGATTGAACAGTAAGCTGCATGCAAGGTCAGTGCCCTACCAATTGTACTCTAACCTCATAACTGTCTACTCCTCTCCTTTTCCTCCCTTATTTTATTTTTTTAATTTTTTAAAATTTTTGGCCTATACCCAGCAGCTCTTAGGGGTTACTCCTGGCTCTGTGCTCAGAAATGGCTCCTGGCAGGCTCCAGGAACCATATGGGATGCCACAGATCAAACTCAGGTCCATCCCAGTTCGGCTGCATGTTAGGCAAACCCCCTACCTCTGTGCTATCTCTCCAGCCCTTCCTTTTCCTCCTCCTCCTCCTCCTCCTCCTCCTCCACCTCCTCCTCCTCCTCCTCCTCCTCCTTCTCTATATGGGGTGCCACGGATCGAATTTAAGTTGACTGTGCTCAAGGTAGGCTCCTTACCTGATGTTTTATTTTTCCAATCCCCTAGCTGTCTTATACCTTAGAAGCTAGCCTTGCTCAGAGCTAACCAGCTTTCTCTATTTGTTGCAACAGTCTCTCCACAGAGCTCTCTGTGCCCTTCTATTCCTTCATTCTGTGTCTGGTAGAGTTTCTATTGTATTTAAGACTCTGGTTATGCTTGGTCTGGAGCAATAGTACAGTGGGTAAGGTGTATACCTTGCATGTGAGACCCAGGTGAATATCTGGGATCCATATGGTCCCTAGCCCTGCCAGTAGTAAGTCTCCTGAGCACAAAGTCAGGAGTCACTTCTGAGAATCACCAGGTGTGGCCCCAAACAAAACAAACAGAAAATACTCTAGTGATTCTTCATTGTATAAGTGAGCAGCTGTTCCTAAAGCTGGTTGCCTGAGCATCACAATCTATGTTGCAACTTCTTAACACTATTGGGTCAGGGGAAGGGCTCCATCAAGGTAGATTTTCTCCTGTGGTGCCCTCTGGTGGCACCTTCATACAGTGACATCTTCATTTTACCTGCATGAGTCTGAGATTTTTCTTGGTTTGTTTTTGGGTCACACCCAGAGGCACTCAGGGGTTACTCCTGGCTCTGCACTCAGAAATCGCTCCTGGCAGACACGGGGGACCATATGGGATGCCGGGATATGAACCACCCTCTGTCCTGGATCAGCTGTCTGCAAAGCAAGCATCCTACCACTGTGCTATCTCTCCAGCCCCTCTTTCTGAGATTCTAACTTAGTGGATCTACTTATTGCTTGGAGAAATTACTAGCTTAAAAAATAAAATCGGAGGGCCGGGCGGTGGCGCTGGAGGTAAGGTGCCTGCGCTAGCCTAGGACGGACCACGGTTCGATCCCCCGGCGTCCCATATGGTCCCCCAAGAAGCCAGGAGCAACTTCTGAGCGCATAGCCAGGAGTAACCCCTGAGCATCACAGGGTGTGGCCCAAAAACCAAAAAAAAAAAAAAATAAAAAAAAAAAATAAAATCGGGAGGGGGGGAGAGATAGCATGGAGGTAGGGCTTTTTGCCTTGTATGCAGAAGGACAGTGATTCGAATCCAGCATTTATATGGTCCCCCGAGCCTGCCACTAGTGATTTCTTTCTTTCTTTCTTTCTTTCTTTCTTTCTTTCTTTCTTTCTTTCTTTCTTTCTTTCTTTCTTTCTTTCTTTCTTTCTTTCTTTCTTTCTTTCTTTCTTTCTTTCTTTCTTTCTTTCTTTCTTTCTTTCTTTCTTTCTTTCTTTCTTTCTTTCTTTCTTTCTTTCTTCTTTTTTTTTTTTTGGTTTTTGGACCACACCCGGCGGTGCTCAGGGTCCTGGCTGTCTGCTCAGAAATAGCTCCTGGCAGGCACAGGGGACCATATGGGACACCAGGATTCGAACCAACCACCTTTGGTCCTGGATCGGCTGCTTGCAAGGCAAACGCCGCTGTGCTATCTCTCCGGGCCCGACACTAGCGATTTCTGAGTGTAGGGCCAGGAGTAACCCCTGAGCACTGCCAGGTGTGACCCAAAAACAAAACAAAACAAAAAAATAAAAAATAGGGGCCGATGGGCCGAAAAGGTGGCGCTAGATGTAAGGTGTCTGCCTTGCAAGCGCTATCGTAGGACGGACTGCGATTAGATCCCCCGGCGTCCCATATGGCCCCCCCAAGCCAGGAGTGACTTCTGAGCATCAAACGGGTGTGGTCCAAAAAAAAAAAAAATAAGGGCCGACGTGGTGGCGCTAGAGGTAAGGTGTCTGCTTTGTCAGCGCTAACCTAGGATGGACTGTGGTTCCATCCCTGGCGTTCAATAGTTCCCCCAATGGCCCCCCCAAGCCAGGGGCAATTTCTGAGTGTTTAGCCAGGAATAAACCCTGAGCATCAAACGGATGTGGCCCAAAAAAACCAAAAAAAATAAAATAAAATAAAATCTGGGATAGAGCGTTAGTACAGAGAAGAAGGCATTTGCCTTGCACATAGCTGACCCAGGACTGACAGTGTGGTTCCTGTCATCCTGTCATTCCTGGCATTCCAGGCGCCTGCCAGGAGGGATTTTTGCCAGGAGTAACCTCTGAGCACTGCCGGGTGTGGTCCAAAAACCAAAAGAACAACAACAAAATCTGAAGTGTCTTGTAGCATTAGGGATTGGAGAAGTAACACAGAGCTTAAGGACACAGGGAGTTTGTTTGCATGTGTTCAACCTGGGTTTGATCCCTGGCACCTGAACCCTGCCAGAAGTAATCCCTGAACACTACTGGGCATGGCCCAAAGACTAAATAAATAAATAATAAAATTAATCAATTAGGGGCCTGAGCGGTGGCCTGGAGTGGTAAGGCATCTACCTTGCTGGTGCTATCCTAGAACAGACTGTGGTTCGATCCACCGGCGTCCCATATGGTCCCCGAAGCCAGGAGCGATTTCTGATTTTGCGTCACCGGATGTGGCCCAAAAGAAAAACAAACAAAAAAATTAATGAATTAAAATAACTAATAGACATTTTTTTTTTTTTACTAATAGACATTTGCTTCATTTTTCTTTTTGGTTTCTGGGTTACACCAGTGCTCAGAAGTCTCTCTCAGCATGCTGGGAACCAAGAACTCACAAGAACTCACTTACACCTATTAGGCTATTGCTTACACCATTGAGCCTATCGTGCCCGCCCAGAGAGCATAGTGCTCTGACTTTAATCCCTGCTGCCAACTAAAATTCAAAATAAATAAAATGTCAAAGGAAAATAGGCATCAACGTAAAAGAGCTTTCCAGTAGCCAAATAGGATGATTTGAACTATAAAATAGCATATTGGGGGCCAGAGAGATAGTACAATAGGTATGGTGCTTGCTTTGCATGAAACTAGCCCAGTTTCAATCCCCAGTATCCCATACGATTCCCTGAGCCTACCAGGAGTGAACCCTGAGTGAATAGCCAAAAGCAACCCCTAGGGGCCTGAGTGATAGCACAGCAGGTAGGGCAGTTACCTTGCATGGGCTGACCTGGGTTTCATCCCCAGCATCCCAAATGGCCTCCGGAGCCACCAGGAGTAGTTTCTGAATGCAAAACCATGGGTAAGCCCTTAGTGCCACTGGATGAGGCCCCCCCAAAATAAAATAAAATAAAATAATCCCTGAGAATTGCTGGATGTGGAACAAAAACAAAACCAAAGGGAAAAAACAGCATACTGTTAGATTACAATCCAAAGTAGCACAAGTACTTATACTGATATCAATGATTAGATACATGAATGATATAGAAAAAAATGCATTTTTCAGGAGCACTTAATGCATAGGAATGCATTTCCTTGAAGGAGGAGGCTATGTTTGGAGTAAAAAAGATAGTATAGTGGCCAAGGCATTTGCCCTGGGCACTGCTGGGTGTGACTCCAAAACAAAAAAAAATTGTTTTTGTTTTTAAGCCACAGCCAGAGATGCTCTGGGGTTATTTTCATTCATCTCTGCACTGAGACTGCTGTGCTTGGGTGACCATACGGGATGATAAGTACAAAATCCAGGTTGGCCTCATAGTAGAGTCAGCACCTTACTGGCTGTATTATTTGGCCAACAATAAATTTTATTTTTGGTTTTAGGTCCACACCCAGCGGCACTCAGGGTTTACTCCTGGCTCTGCACTCAGAAATTGCTCCTAGCAGGCTTGGGAGACCATATGGGAACCCAGGTCAGCCTCATGCAAGGCAAATGCCCTGCCACTGTGCTATCGCTCAGGCCCCCAACAATAAAAAAAAATTTAAAGAATGGGGCCGGAGAGATAGCATGGAGGTAGGGCGTTTGCCTCACATGCAGAAGAATGGTGGTTCGAATCACAGCATCCCACATGGTCCCCTGAGCCTGCCAGGAGCGATTTCTGAGCATAGAGCCAGGAGTAACCCCTGAGCACTGCCGGGTATGACCCAAAAACAACAACAACAACAACAAAATTTTTTTTTAAACGGGGCTTATCACACAGCAGATAGTGCATTTGCCTTGCATATGACAGACCTGGGTTCAATCCCTGGCATACCATTTGGACTCGCAAGCCTGCCAGGAGTAATCCCTGATCACCCCCAGGTGTGGGCCAAAAATAAAACAAAAGAAAAAATTTTAAAAATAGGAGGCCGTGTTTAACAGGATGTGGCTCAGAGATAGTGCCTTGTGGGCTTCAGACTTTGAGATCTATCCCAACCTCACCCTTTTCAGTGAGTTCATTTGCCATCCTTACTGTTGAGGTCCCTGAGGCAAATGAGTATGACCTTGGTTTTTTTTTTGGGGGGGGGGCATCCGTTTGACGCTCAGAGGTTACTCCTGGCTAAGCGCTCAGAAATTGCCCCTGGCTTGGGGGACCATATGGGACGCCGGGGATTGAACCGAGGTCCTTCCTTGGCTAGCGCTTGCAAGGCAGACACCTTACCTCTAGCGCCACCTCGCCGGCCCCATGAGTATGACCTTAATGAGACTGGAAATGATTGTGTTTGGGACCCTAGCACTATCTTAACCACAAGGCCCATTACTCTGTGCTTATTGACTCAAAAGGAGAGGTGAAGCCCTACTTTTGAGAGAGATAGTGTCTCTCTGACTCCTAGGGATGCAGAAGCAGGACATTTGCCAGAAAAAAAGAAATCAATCTAGGAAACTGCACTAAACCAACTTCTGAGATGATGAACCCCAGTCAGTGCTCACCCTTCACTGAGTTTCTATCATTTTATTTTATTTTATTTGGGGGGAGAAGGTTGGGGACCACACCTGGAAGTGCTCAGAGGTTACTCCTAGCTCTGCACTCTGGAATAACTTCTGGCAGGTTTGGGGACCATATGGGATGCTGGGGATGGAGTTCAGGTCAGCCTAATGCAAAGCAAATGCCCTTTCCACTGTGTTATTGCTCTGGCTCCAAATTTCTCATTTTAATCATAAAAATTATGCCCAAGAGTAGCAATTTTACATGCTATTAAGATGTGTGACATGTATAAAAGAATATCCTATTCAGTATTTTTTTTTTTTTTTGGTTTTTGGGCCACACCCTGTGATGCTCAGGGGTTACTCCTGGCTATGCGCTCAGAAGTTGCTCCTGGCTTCTTGGGGGACCATATGGGACGCCGGGGGATCGAACCGTGGTCCGTCCTAGGCTAGCGCAGGCACCTTACCTCCAGCGCCACCGCCCGGCTCCCTATTCAGTATTTTTTAATTCAATTTCTTATATTTCCCTAGGGCCTAGGCTATGTACTTAGGTTATCAGTCCCTTCTAGCTCCTCCTGTCTTTTTAAAAATAATTCCTCAGGGGCCAGAGTGATAGAACAGTGGTTAGGGCATTTGCCTTACACACTTGACCAGAGTACAGATTCAATTTCTGTGTTTTTTTTTGGGGGGGGGGTCACACCCAGCAGCACTCAGCAGTTACTCCTGACTCTATGCTCAGAAATTGCTCCTGATGGGGCCTGAGAGATAGCATGAAGGTAGGGCGTTTGTCTTGCATGCAGAGGATGGTGGTTCGAATCCTGGCATCCCATAAGGTCCCCTGAGCCTGTCAGGAGCAATTTCTTTTTTTTTTTTTTTTTGGTTTTTGGGCCACACCCGGTGACACTCAGGGGTTACTCCTGGCTATGCGCTCAGAAGTCGCTCCTGGGTTGGGGGACCATATGGGACGCCGGGGAATTGAACCGCAGTCCGTCCAAGAATAACACAGGCAAGGCAGGCACCTTACCTCTAGCGCCACCGCCCTCCCCCTAGGAGCAATTTCTGAGCGTAGAGCCAGGAGGAACTCCTGAGTGCTGCAGAGTGTGCCCCCCAAAAAATATCGCTGCTGGCAGGCTCGGGGGACAATATGAGATGCCGGGATTCGGACCACTGTCCTTTTGCATGCAAGGCAAATGCCATACCTCCATGCTATCTCTCCGGCCTCAGATTCAATTTCTGGCACCTCATATGATTTTCTGAGCTCACCAGGAGCAATCCCTGAGCCTAGAGCCAGGAGTAACTTCTGAGCACCATGAGGTATGACTCCTCAATTTGTTCTTCAACCTTCGTTCAGAAACGCAGTTTTTTCACCATCGTGCTCAATGCTCTGACCACACAGGAAAATGTCTGGCATGAGTAAGGACTGGTAACATTCACATTGAGTACTTACATAACACAGATGCTCTTGTCTCTTCAGTTACATGAGGCAGCCGTCAGGCCCTGTCTGAAGTCCACTTGTTCTTCGTGGTATGGAAACTGGTCCCCACCACCCAAGTCCTTGGGGAGCCATGGACTTAGGTTGGAGCAATGAATTACTATTTGACTTCACATTATGGTGGAAGAAGGGAGTGAGTTTATATCGGGAGATGCTTCAGACTTTCTTCTGGCTCTATTCTTGGGGATCATATGTGGTACCAGGGATTGAACCGGGGTACCCACAAATTTTATCTCCTGTATTATCTCTCTGGCCCATCTTTCTCATGTTCTTGAAAGAAAACCTTTAGATTCTCGTGAAGCTTCTCCTTTCCTGAGTGATCAACCCTTCTTTGGGTGTGTCTCACTTTCTCAATCTCAAAGAGCTCAGTCAGTGTTTGTATCTCAAAAGGATGTGGTCTTGGACTGGTGTGATAGTACAGCAGATAGGGTGTTTGCCTGCACGCGACTGACCTGGGTTTGATCCTAGGCATCCATAAGTCCCACGACCCTGCCAGGAGTGATTTCTGAACTCAGCCAGGACTAACCCCTCAGCACCACTGGATGTGGTTCAAAAGGGTGGGGGGGATGTGGTATTAATGCCTTTGAGCTACCTTAGGGTTAGAGACAAGGCAATTTTCTTTTTCTTTTTTGTTTTTGAGCCACACCTGGTGATGCTTGGGGGTTACTCTTGATTCTAGACTCAGGGATCACTCCTGGCAGGCTGGGGGAACCACATGGATGCCAGGGATGGGACCCAGGTTGACTGTATGCAAGGCAAACACCTTATTTGCTGTACTATCACGCCAAACCCTAAGAGTAGGCAACTTCTTGGTTTTATTTCCCCAATGACTCATAACCAGCACTCCATGCCAATTCTATCTGCCTGTCACTGAGTGGGAGGAAAGTAGTGAAAAGAGTGAAGTGGGAAACTCAGCCATAATCAAGTGGGAGTATAACCTGGCTGGTCTAACAAGTGATCAGCTGTTCTTACTGTGATGTGTTAGACTAGGAGTCCTCAAACGACAGCTCACCAAGGACATTTATCCTGCCTGCCAGGTGTTTTTGCAGGCAATGCCTGTCCTGATTAGCAGCATACTCATTAGGGGACCACAGTGCTCATGTGTGGGATGTGTGCCATACTCTCTGACTTCCCTCCTCTCTGTCTCTCGACTTCTCCTTAGTCTCAAGCAGGGGTCCTCAAACCAAACTCACCAAAAGCAGACCCATAGTTCCCATTGAAATAGTGGTAAGTTTGTTGATTTAATTTTACTTGTTATTTATGTTAAATGTTGTATTTGTTCCCATTTTTATTTTATACTTCAAAATAAAATATGTGCAGTGTTCATAGTAATTTGTTCATATTTCATATTTTTTATAATCTGGCCCTCCAACAGTCTAAAAGACAGTGAACTGGCCCCCTAATTAAAAATGCCTGAAGATCCCTGTACATGTCTAAGGAATTCTTTTTAAAAACCTGTGGAGCTGACTGCATACTTTCATGTAGAAGGCCTAGGTTTGGTTCTTGGCACTACCTGGGCCACTGAGAACTACCAGGATTGCCCCCTGAGCATAGAATCAGAAATAGCTCTGAACACTGATAGGTGTGGCACAAAAGGGTCATTCCTGATCACAAGTCCCTGAGCACCACCCAAACAAAAAGCAAAGCAAAAATCTAAGACACAGGGGCTGGAGTGATAGCACAGCAGTAGGGCATTTGCCTTGCACACAGCTGACCCGGAACAGACCCAGGTTCGATCACGGGATCAGAACGCAGAGCCAGAATAACCCCTGAGCACTGCTGGATGTGACCAAAAAAAAAAAAAAAAATCTATGACACAAATATCAGACATGCCCAAACAAAAAGATACACTACAAAACAGTTGACCCACTGCTCAAATTTTCAAGGACACACACACACACACATACACACACACACACACTACTACTATTACTACTACTACTACTACTACTACTACTACTACTACTACTACTACTACTACAGAGGTTAGAATTGAGATATGACAACCAAATGCAATGTTTGGATTCTAGAGCAGAAAAAAGGACATGAATAGAATTAATATTAATGTGCTAGGACCTGGCACTCAGATAGTGAGAGAGCAGGGGCTCATACAAGGCCCTAAATTCAACCCCCAACTCTGTACAAGGAGCATCAGTAGGTATGACCCTGGGCCCCCAGCACTGCTGAGTCTGAGCAGCATCACTGAGCTGACTGATGTTGCCGAGTAGTCACAGGTTCCCTGGAGTGCTGCCTTGAGAGGCCTCCCAAATTAACATACTCATGCTGGTAATTGATATTCTTTTTTTTTTTTTTTGGTTTTTGGGCCACACCCGGCGGTGCTCAGGGGTTACTCCTGGCTGTCTGTTCAGAAATAGCTTCTGGCAGGCACGGGGGACCATCTGGGACACCAGGATTCGAACCAACCACCTTTGGTCCTGGATCGGCTGCTTGCAAGGTAAATGCCGCTGTGCCTTATAGCATCTATTCTAGTAGAAACAAAACTCATTATCTTATTTAAAATGTAGGGTACAGGCGCCAGAGCGATAGCACAGAGGGTAGTGCATTTGCCTTGCACATAGCTAACCCAGGTTTTTTTTGGGGGGTGGCCACACCTGGTGATGATCAGGGGTTACTCCTGGCAATGCGCTCAGAAATCACTTCTGCCTGGGGGACCATATGGAATGCTGGGGGACGAACCATGGTCCGTCTCAGGCTAGCATGGGCAAGCCTTACTGCTTGCACCACTGCTCCGGCTCCTAACCCAGATTTGATCTCCATCCCACATGGTCCCCCAAGCCTGCCAGGAGTGATTTCTGAGCACAGAGTAACCCCTGAGCATCGATGGGTGTGGTCCAGAAACAAAAATAAATAAAATAAAACAAAATGTAGTGTTCAAACACAAGCAAGCTGATTAGTAAGTGTGTGTGTGTGTGGGGGGGGTGTCCAATAGCAGCAGTCACGAGGCTAGTCAGCCAGATCAATTAAAAACAGATTAATACGGGCCCGGAGAGATAGCACAGCGGTGCTTGCCTTGCAAGCAGCCGATCCAGAACCTAAGGTGGTTGGTTCGAATCCCAGTGTCCCATATGGTCCCCTGTGCCAGCCAGGAGCTATTTCTGAGCAGACAGCCAGGAGTAACCCCTGAGTACCGCCAGGTGTGACCCAAAAAAACAAAAAACAAAATAAATAAATAAACAGATTAATACTAATTCATACTATTCTTCCTTTTCCTAAAATGAGCTGAACTACTCCTGATCACAGCAGAATTATTAGCATAAAAACAACAGCCTTCATTTTGGTCGATTTCTCTGTTTGGGTGTGATTATTGAAATAGTTGTCCCCAATTATACTTATTTTTTTCTCTTCTTTTCTTTTCCTTCGTTATGTGCTATGCCATGTTTCTTATTTCAAGACCATGGCGTGTTTTTGGTTTGTTTGTTTGTTTTTGTTTGTTTGTTTTGCTTTGTTTTTCGTCTGTTTTTTGTGGTGCTTATCGATATAGCTGGAGTCCTCACTGGATAATTGACACTTTTTTTGGTACTGGTGGAGTGTTTCACCTTCTTTCTCTCCTTCAGCTCCCAAATCGATGATGAGAGCCTCTAGAAGGATTCCACCCATTTTGGGAGTATTAGACTCTTACCCCAGTTTATTTATCTTCTCCTTTTCAGGCAAAACCACGCAACTTGAACTAGCTAGTCCTGCCTACAGTTAGAGGGGGAGATAAGGGAGGCATCAAGACCAACCAGGTGCAAGACTACTAAGTAGTGGGTTGGATACAGAGGAGACCACATATTCTAGCCGCCCTGGGGGTGAGGGAAGAGGAAATGGGAGGTAGGACAAAAACGGAGGGGTAGGGAGGACAATTTGGTGATGGGAATCCCCCCTGATTTTATGTAAATATGTACCTAAAATGTTATTGTCAACAATATGTAAGACACTATGATCAAAATAAAAATTACATTAAAAAAAAAAGAATGAAATAAACTAATGATAAAAAAAAAAAAACACAACAGCCTTCCTCCAAGGAAGCGCAAAACTTTCCCAGTTTTTTTTTTTTTTTTTTTTTTTTGGTTTTTGGGCCACACCCAGTAACGCTCAGGGGTTACTCCTGGCTATGTGCTCAGAAGTTGCTCCTGGCTTGGGGGACCATATGGGACACCGGGGGATCGAACCGCGGTCCGTCCAAGGCTAGCGCAGGCAAGGCAGGCACCTTACCTTTAGCGCCACCGCCCGGCCCCAACTTTCCCAGTTTTAAGAGCAGTAAATTTAGCCCCCTTTTGTTCTGGAGCAGGACTTCTGTCCAAGGAATCTAGCTGAGATTAGAGATCTAGCATTGTTTTTAGCTATTTAATAGACATCCTCAATCAGCTGTCCCTAGCTCCAGTAAAATTAGCAGAATTGAGGCCCCTTTCCCATGCATCCCCCAGATGTTCTCCCAATCTGACATGTGGGCCCTCTGCACTTCGAGTCCCTTGGACTTGCCAGCCCTCAGCACTGAGTCTTAATAAGTCTGTCCTTATACTTTCCTCTCTATGTCCTCTGTTCTGCACAGCGACCAGCCACCTAACAACCAGATGCTGGAGAATAAGAAAAAGAAAGGGATGAGGGCCAAAAAACAAAAACAAAAACAAAAAAAAAACCCCACAAAACAAACAAACAAAAAAAACACCTTGCTTTGATCCCTGGCATTTTACTCTTCTGAACTTAATCAGGATTGACCCTTGAGCCTTCCAGGAGCGATTTCTGAGCACAGAGCTAGGAGTAACCCCTGAGTGCCGCTGGGTGTGACCCAAACCCCCACCCCTCAAAAGGAGTTGGTTCTGAGAACAGCTGGGTATAGTTTAAAAACAAAACCAAACTAAAATATCTGGCTTCTGGTTCCTTACCGAATCCTTTCTGGTTCTGGAGGCTAGCTTTTGCCAGGCATGGGATTTGGGGAGGCTCCAGGCTGAAGGACTTCTCCCTATCTTGCGGAGGGGGGTGCTGGGAGGCTTGGCAGGCCCTCAGCCATCCCCCTCATTCTCCTCTGGACTCGAGGCCTTCCCTGGGTGCCGGCCTAGGTGGCCAGAAGTGGGTGCCAGGTGGATTCTATAGGGGTCCTCAGGTCCCCCCCACCTACACTAGGTTGGAGGGGTACGGGGAGGAGGGCGGGCAGTTGTTGCACTGGGTTGTGTTGGGGCATTCATTGGCAATTGGCTTCCATTTTAAAAACTGCGCGAGGGTACTATATATTGATAGTATTCTATGCATATTTTTACATATGCATAATATCCATCTTGTATTGTGCCCTTGACACTGCCCTACAATGTTCATTTCTAGTCCTTTACTGCCTCAGTACCAACCATTATTTCCCCCCATTTACCCTTTTTACCTTCAATACCGTACAGGTCAAATCACAGACCAAAGTTGTTCACTAAATTTAACACCCACCCAACTATTTCAAAATTTCCCCTCTATGTACTTGTTTTGTCTATTCTTCTCTTTGTTATCTGTTTAATAATGAAGTCTGTAGAAGTGTCCCTCCATTTAAAGTTTATGTTAGAACCAAGTCAAGGGGATTGTTGGACTTGTTCTAGCATCCCCATAGGCACCAATCACGCCATGTGGTATTGTTCTTCCTTTGCATAGGCACATTAAAATGGGAAATTACTATATATACAAACACGTTCTTATCTAATAGAGATGGGAACACACAAATCTTGTAATGCAGTGGGACCTTACACCCTGAACATTGTCATAATGACCTCAGAAGAACAGGCATTGTCCATTTACCCCTGAACCAGGGATGCCATCTACAAAACAACTACAATTGTGTACAACATCACCTGAAAACAATCCTCTATTGGGGAAGACCCTACCACTGCTCTGGCATAGACCTACTCAACAGAGACTTCCCTTAACACCCAGAAGACTTAACAACAACAACAACAACAACAACAACAACCTGCTTTCAGGACCAAGCTCTCTGCATCATCGTCTAATAGTCAGGTGAAACTAAAGGACACTCCACATCAGTCTGACTTTGATGTAGGATATGGACATATTCCAGGATCTTTAGCTACGGAAACCTGACACCAACAACAGTGACTGTGTGAAAAATAAAAGTGTATTGGCACTACAGACTTGGGTTGGACAACCTCATATGCTTGGAGTCTAGAGTTGGTCTTATGCCAAAGAACTTCAGGGGTAAGGTCAATTTGTATTTAAGACAAGGTTTTTCCTTTCCATGTCCCCTATATTTTGCTGGGCCTATGCAAACAATTGCCACTCTAACACCTTCTTTGCTGTGCTCCTTTGACTCATCCTTAATGAAATAATGTATTGTGATCAACTGTGTCAACAATGATATAGCCTTTTTGTTTTGTTTTGTTTTTTGGGTCACACCCAGCAGCGCTCAGGGGTTACTCCTGGTTCTACACTCAGAAATCATTCCTGGCAAGCTCGAGGGACCATATGGGATGCCAGGATTCCTGCATTCAAGGCAAATGCCTTACCTTCATGCTATCTCCTCGGCAATAATATAGCCTTTAATGTTAAAGGAGTTACATAAATTTTGTGGCTTTAGATTGCTTTGTGTACTGCTAAGAAATGTTATAATGTACTACAATCTGGGGACTTGAGGGACAAAGTAATTGTGCATGTGTTTTGTTTTATTTTTCTTAATGTTTTTTGACTGAAAATAAGAATTCCATTTATGGGTGATTGTCTTCCCACTGTAACTTCACCTTGTCCTCTCTCTTTGCATCTTTGTCTTTATAATTAAAAAAAAATCTAAAAAGAACAGGATATGAAGAAAGGAATGAATGAGGGACCACACAAGAGAAACATTTTTTTTTTGTGGATCACACCCAGTGGCACTCAGGGGTTACTCCTGGCTCTGTGTTCAGAAATCACTTCTGTTAGGCTCTGGGGACCATATGGGAGGATGGGATTTGAACCTCCGTTGGTCCCGGGTTGGCCGTGTGCAAGGCAAACGCTCTACTGCTGTGCTATCTCTCTGGCCCCAGAAAACATCTTCTTCTTCTTCTTCTTCTTCTTCTTCTTCTTCTTCTTCTTATTATTATTATTATTATTATTATTATTATTATTGGTTTTTGGATCACACTCAGTGGTGCTCAGGGGTTACTCCTGGCTCTATGCTCAGAAATCACTCCTGGTAGGCTCGGGGGACCATATGGGAATGCCTGGATTCGAACCACCGTTCTTCTGCATGCAAGACAAACGCCTTACCCCCATTCTATTTCTCCTGCCCCCAGAAAACCTCATTTTTGCCTCTGTTTTGGTCACTATCCTTTATACTGATACAATAAAAGAAGATATAAAACTAACATTTTTTTATTGAGGGGGTTGGGTCACACCCAGCAGTGCTGACCCAGTGTGACTCTGAGCCCGGAAATTGCTCCTGACAGGGATGGGGTACCATATTGGCATGCCGGGATTTGAACCACTGTTCATCCTGGATTGGCTGTGTGCAAGGCAAACATCCTACTGCTGTGTTATTTGTCCTGCCCTAAAGTTTTCTTTTTGAAAATCTTGAAATTGCTTTCTGCTTCTGGGATAAATGCTTCTGCAGAGAGGTTAACTCTTGCCTTGCACATAGATGACTCAGAACCAATCTGATTATAGTCAATTAAATGTTGCTGTAGGGGCCAGAGAGATACCACATCGGTAGGATGTTTGCCTTGCATCCTGACAGACAGTGGTTCGATTTTCGGCATCCCATATAGTCCCCCAAGCCTGCTAGGAGTGACTTCTGAGCACAGAGCTAGGAGTAACTCCTGAGTGCCACCGGATGTGACCCAAACCTCCTCCCAAACGATACTGCAGCCAATCTGATTTTAGTTAATCAAAATGATTACTGTAGCCAATTTACTGTAAAATGATATTGATAGCCCATCTGATTGTAGTTAACCACAGTGTCTGTAGACTACCTGTAGTTAACCATAGTGTCTGTAGACTACCAAAATGTTATCAATACCATCCTTAGAGGAGAGTTGCACTTTGGGGGGGGGGGTTGGGTCACACTCGGTAATGTTCAGGGGTTACTCCTGGCTATGTGCTCAGAAATCGCTCTTGGGGCCGGGTAGGTGGCGCTGGAGGTAAGGTGTCTGCCTTGCAAGCGCTAGCCAAGGAAGGACCGCGGTTCGATCCCCCGGCGTCCCATATGGTCCCCCCAAGCCAGGGGCGATTTCTGAGTGCATAGCCAGGAGTAACCCCTGAGCGTCAAACGGGTGTGGCCCAAAAACCAAAAAAAAAAAAAAAAAAAAAAAACAGAAATCGCTCTTGGCTTGGGGGACCATATGGGACGCTGGGGGATCAAACTGCAGTCCGTCCTAGGCTAGGGTGGGCAAGGCAGATGCCTTACCGCTTGCGCCACTGCTCCAGCCCCAAGTTGCACTTTTTTGTCTAGCTTTTCAAGGAGAACTTCCTTATTTTTAAAGATGTGTTAGGTCAAGAAGCACTTAGGGGAAGCTGAAGGATTGACCTCCAGTACCAGATGGTTATCTGAGCACTTGATTATACTACTGTGCAGAAGTGTTTCTCCCCATTACACCTTCTGCACAGCAGCACGTGGCCTCTAAACAAAAGAAAAATTGATTTACTATACCAAAGATGTCCTACTTTTGGCTATTCTGGGTCAGTTTTGTTCCATATGTGGCTCAGTAAACTGGGGAGCAAGGGAGGCAAACTTTTCTTTTTAATAATATCTTTATTTAAGCACCATGATTTAGGGAGGCAAACTTGAGAAAAGAGTGCTTCCTCCTCTCTGCTCAATTCACCTCAGCCACCATCACTCAGGGAAATGCCTGAGCTAAAATAAGTCTTAGGTAGTATTCAGGAGACCATATATGGTACCTGGAATCTAGCTGTTCAGTTGCATAGATGTAAGCATCTAAGCCCCTGTACACGGTCAATCCTACCCAGTGTCAAAGTGACACTATATAGTACAGCAAGTACTAGCCACGAACCTGGTCCTCCCCAGCCCACCATAGAGCCCTGCAAAAGTAATACCCGAGCACAGAGCCAGTAATAAGCCCTGAGTACTGCCAGCTGTGGCCCAAAGTAAAATTATATTCCCCAGAGATTTGCTTATTGTCATTTAATATGAGATCATTCTGACCAGGCCTGGGCCCAAGAGTGCCACAAAGCATGGCATGCCAGCCCTGCGGTGTTGTTATTTATTTATTTATTTATTTATTTAATTTATTGTTTATTTTTGGTATTCCTGGCTTTGCTCAGGAATCGCTCCTGGCAGACTCAGGGGACCATATGGGGATTCCAGGGATGGAATCCACGTCAGACCCAGGTCAGCCGCATGCAAGGCAGATGCCCTTCCGCTGTACTATGGTTCCAACCCCTGCTATGAGTGTGAGCTGTCCAACCCCTGCTATGAGTGTTGAGCTGAGGCCACGCCCACGCCCCTCTCCTATTGGCCCACGGCTTCGCCACGCCCACACTGCCATCTCCTATTGGTTCTCGCCCCGCCCCGTGGCCATGCCCCGCTTCCTTGCGGCCCTGTGGGGGCATGCACTCCTTTTCCCGCCATTTCTAGCGTCATGAGGAGGCCTGGAGCGTTTGGGTGAGACCAGGGACTCAGGGACACGGGCAGCAAAGCGAGCAGGAAAGGTAGGTGGAAGAAGTCCTACGGAGGTGAAATTTCCATCCGCACAGAAACCCGAAGGGTCTGACCCGCAGAAACCCTGTTCCCTGCTCCTTACCCAGAATTCATCCTTCCACCCCTGAGGCACAGGCCCCTCAGCAGAGTGGGCCAGCCAGGTGTGGGTGGGCCGAGTCCTGCTGAAGTTTTATTATTATTATTTATTATTATTATTATTATTATTATTATTATTATTATTTAGGCCACACCTGGTGACGCCCAGGGGTTCCTCCTGGCTGCGCTCAGAAATTGCTCCTGGCAGGCTCGGGGGGGCCATATGGGACGCTGGGATTCGAACCACCATCCTTCTGCATGCAAGGCAAATGCCTTACCTCCATGCTATCTCTCCGGCCCCCCATCTGGAGTTTTATAAGGAGCAAAAACCAGAAATCTGAAATTAAGGTTCTGGCAGCGGTGTGTGTATGCCTTTGAATGAAACTACTCATTTAGGACCGGAGAGATATCACGGAGGTGGGGCGGTTGCTTTGCATGCAGAAAGACGGTGGTTCGAATCCCGGCATCCCATATGGTCCCCCGAGCCTGCCAGGAGCGATTTCTGAGCGTAGAGCCAGAAGGAACCCCTGGGCGCTGCCAGGTGTGACCCAAAAAACAAACAAAATAGAATATCAGGGCCTGGAGCAATAATACACAAGGTGGGGCCCTTGCCTTGCATGTAGCCTACCTAGATTTGATTTTCAGCACTCAATATAATTCACTGAGCACTGCTGGGTGTGACCTGAAGCCAAAAAATAAAAAGTAGAATATCAGGGACTAGAAAAATAGTACAGGGGCTAAGGGTATGCTTGCTTACGACAGATCCCAGTTTTATTTCTGGTACTATACATGCTTCCACCCACCCCATCCACACCTACACACTTTTAGGGGCCACTTCTGAGCACAGTCTGGAAAAGCACTTGAGCATCTCTTCCCACCAAAAAGAGTAGGGAATATTGGGAGTCAGATAGTTAAGTGGGCTGAGTTTTTGTTTTGCTTGTGGGAGGACTGGTCTTGAGTCCCAGAACTAGCTAGTTTCCAGGCAATGTCAGGGTGCAGATCCTGAGCACTGAAATGAGAATAGCACAGCCAGGGCCGGAGAGATAGCACAACAGTAAGGTGTTTGCCTTGCACGCGGTAAACACAGGACTGAAGATAGTTCAATTCCCAGCATCCCATATGGTCCCTCGCCTTCCAGGAGCAGGAGTGATTTCTGAATGGAGAGCCCTGCTGGGTGTGATCCAAAATAAAAAATAAAATGGGGGGCCGGGCGGTGGCGTTAGAGGAAAGGTGCCTGCCTTGCCTGCGCTAGCTTTGGATAGACTGCGGTTCGATTCCCTGGTGTCCCATATGGTCCCCCAAGCCAGGAGTGACTTCTGAGCGCATAGCCAGGAGTAACCCCTGAGTATCACCGGTGTGGCTCAGAAACCAAAAAAATAAAAGGCAGTAGCTAAGCAGACATTGTTATATAGGTTTTTGTGGGAGGGGGGAATCAACTCCAGCAGTGCTCAGGGATTGCTCTTGGCCCTATGCGTAGGGATTATTCCTGGAGGTACTCAGGGAATCATATATGGTGCTGAGGATCTAACCAAAGTTGGATGTGTACAAGACAAGTGCTTAACCTCAGTACTATTTATCTGGCCTTAATTCTTTTTTTTCTTTTCATTTACCCCAGAATGGATTGGTTTCATTGCAACCAGTGTTTCCGAAAACAAGGGGACCATTTCTTTGTCACCAGTTGTGGCCATATTTTCTGTAAAAAATGTGCTACTCAGGGTAAGTGACTTAACTGTTTTTATATTCAGAAGAAAATATTTTAACCGAGAAATAATAATAATGAAATGTTTTCTATGTAATTTAGAATAAAAATGTTCTTATTGGCCAAAGGTAGTGAGAATAGAATAGGGAGTGCCGGATTGATAGCACAGCGAAAGGGCATTTGCCTTGCATGTGGACAACCCGGGAAGGACCCAGGCTCAATTCCTGGCATTCCATATGGTCCTCTGAGCCTGCCAGGAATGATTTCTGAACACAGAGCCAAGAGTAACTTCTGAGCACTACTGGGTGTGGGACCTCCCCCAAAATACCACAGGCTAGAGAGATACTATAGCAGGTAAATTCATGCAGGCAACCTAGGTTAGATCCCTGGCATCTCATATGGTCTTCTGGGCACTATCAGTAGTGACTCCTGAATTCAGAGCATCACTGAGTGTGTCCAAAAAACAAACAAACAAACAAACAAAAGAGGCCAGAGGAATAGCACAGCGGTAAGGCATTTGCCTTGCACGTGGCCAACACTGGATGGACCCTGGTTCAGTTACCAACTTCCCATATGGTCCCCCAAGCCTGCCATGAGTGACTTCTGAGTGCTGAGCCAGGAGTAATCCTTGAGCGCCACCGGGTGTTCTCCCCCACCCAAAAAAAAAACAAACAAAAACACCATATGAAACTTTATTATGGGAATTAGAGGAATACATTAATAAAATGATTTAGGGGCCAGAGAGATAGCTCAACATTCTTAAGTGCATGCTTTGCCTGCAAGAGACACAAGTTGAGCTCTGGCAGCACATAGTCCCCTAATATTAATGGGAGTGATTCCTTTTTTGTTTTGTTTTGTTTTGTTTTGGGACCACACCTAGCTGTGCGTGGGGTTACTCCTGGCTCTGTGCTCAGAAATTACCCCTGGCATGGGGCCAGAGCGATAGCGCAGTGGTAGGGCTTTTGTTTTGCATGCGGCTGACCCAGGACGGACCACAGTTCTATCCCTGGCGACCCATATGGTTCCCCAAGCCAGGAGTGACTTGAGTGCATAAACAGGAGTAGTCACTGAGTGTCACTGGGTGTGCCCCCTCCAAAAAACAAAAACCAAAAAAAACAGAAATTACCCCTGGCAGGCTTGGGGGATCATATGGGATGCCAGGGATTGAACCTGGATCTGTCCCAGGTCAGCTGCGAGCAAAGCACATGGCCTAACCCTCTGGCCCCCAGGAGTGATTCCTGAGTACAGAGCCAAGAGTATTTCCTGAGTACAGGCAATGTGTACCAAAACCAACAATGGAATGATTAAGTAAATGTATATTCACTAATTAAACATCGAAAGATACTTGTTAGTGTATTGAGGTTTGTGGTAGAGAAAGATTTAAGATTATCATCAAAGTTAGAAAGAAAACAAATTAAGAGTAATGGAGGGGCCAGAGAGATAGCACAGTGGTAAGGCGTTTGCCTTAGTCGCAGAAGGATGATAGTTTGAATCTTGGTATCCCATATGGTCCCCCAAGCCTGCCAGGACTGATTTCTGAGCGTAGAACCAGGAGTAACCCCTGAGCGCTGCCAGGTGTGACCTTCCCAAAAAACCCAAAAAACAAAAACAAAAAAAGAATAATGGAGCTGGAGGGCTGGAGCAATAGCAAACTGGTAGGGCTTTTGCCTTGCACACTGTAGACCTAGGATGGCCTGGGTTCAATCCTTGGCATACCATATGGTCCCCTGAGCCTGCTAGGAGCTATTTCTGAGCGCAGAGCTAGGAGTAACCCCTGAGTGTGCCACCCCCAAGAAAAGCAGCATAGGGGGTGTTCAGGATAACAAAGACAAAATCCATTCCGTGTCTCTGTGTGTGTGTGTGTGTGTGTGTGTGTGTGTGTGTGTGTGTGTGTCACACCCGACAGCGCTCAGGGGTTACTCCTGGCTCTACTCTCAGAAATTGTTCCTGCCAGGCTTGGGGGACCATATGGGATGCCGGGATTTGAACCACCGTCCTCATGCAAGGCAAAGGCCCTACCTTTATGCTATCTCTTCAGCCCCCATTTCTGTTTTTTATTTGTTCTTCATTTGTTTAAGTAAGCTAAGACTTATTCCTGGCACTGTGCTCAGGCATTGCTCCTGGTGGAGCTCAGGAACCAAAAAAAGTGCTGGAATCATTGGGGTCAGAGCGGTAGCACGGTGGTAAGGCATTTGCCATGCGAGTGGCCAACACAGGACACACCTTGGTTCGAATCCTGTCATCCGATACGGTCCCTGAGCCTGCCAGGAGCAATTTCTGAGTGCAGAGCAAGGAGTAACCCTTGAGCGCTGCGGGTGTGACCCAAAAACAAAAAACAAAACAAAAACTTACTGGAATCAAACCCAGGTGGATTGCAAGCAAGACAAACTCTTTGCTGTATTAGCTTTCCAGTCCCAAGGCTTATTTGGACCACACCCAGCACTTCTCAGGGTTTCCTCTGATGCTGACCTGACTTCCATCCCCAACATAGTCCCCAGAACACCACTAGGAGTAATTCCTGGAGCCAGAGTGATAGCACAGTGGTAGGGTGTTTGCCTTGCATGGTGCCAACCTGGGATGGACCCAGTTCAATCCCCTGCATCCCATATCCCTGAGTCTGCCAGGAGTGATCTCTGAGCACAGATCTAGGAGTAACCCCTGAATGGTTCTGGGTGTGGCCCAAAAGCCAAAAATTCCTGAATGAAGAGCCAGGAATAACTTTTGAGCATAGTTGGATGTGGCCCAAAACCAAAAAAAAAAGTGTTTTCGGGCCCGGGGAGATAGCACAGCGGCGTTTGCCTTGCAAGCAGCCGATCCAGGACCAAATGTGGTTGGTTCGAATCCCGGTGTCCCATATGGTCCCCCATGCCTGCCAGGTGCTATTTCCGAGCAGACAGCCAGAAGTAACCCCTGAGCACCGCTGGGTGTGGCCCAAAAACAAAAAACAAAAAAAAAGTGTTTTCATATGTACATTTTTACTTACATCACAATCCAATGATGTAATTATTGGATTGGACTCACTTAGCAAATGAAATATTGATTCTGGGGCCGGAGCAGTGGTGCAAGCAGTAGGGCATTTGCCTTGTATGCGCTGACCTAGGACAGACCATGGTTCGAAACCCCAATATCCCATATGGTCCCCCAAGCCAGGAGTGATTTCTGAGTGCATAGTCAGGAGTAACCCTTGAGTGTTACCGGTATGTCCAAAAAGAAAAATTGATCTGGCAAGATTAGTAAATTGGGGACTGGAGCTACAGTGGGTAGGGCACTTATCTTACTTACATGCAGCTGATCCATGTTCAATCCCTGGCACCATGTAATTATCCCCCAAGCCTGCCAGGAGTTGTCCCTCAACACAGAACAAGGTGCTCTAAGCACCACCCTAAACCCTGAGAAAAGAATAGTTAAGTGATGTGGATTCAGAAAGATAATACTGAAATAAGTTGTTTGCCTTGAATGCAGCTCATCCTGGATATTCCCAGGAGTGATCCCTGAGCTCAAAGCCAGGGGTGAATCTGAGTATCACTGGATGTGGTTCAAACACCAGTTCTCCCTCCAAAATACAAATAATTGGTATTCTTTTTTGGGGGATCACACCTGGAAGTACTCAGGGGTTATTTCTGGTTCTGTGCTCAGAAATTGTTCCTGGCAGGCACAGGGAACCATATGGGATGTTGGGATTTGAACCAACATTGGTCCTGGGTCGGATGCTTGCAAGGCAAACGCCCTACCACAGTGCTATCTCTCCGGCCCCAATAATTGATATTTTTTTTTTTGCTCTTCCCTGCACTCACAAATATAGGCAATCCAATTTTGAATAGTCATAAGCATTGTTCATCACTCATAGAAGACCACTGAACATTTAAAAAGAAAGACAGATTGGTTATGGGACTGGGCAGATGGCTCTGTGGACTAGAGTACATGCTTTCCAGCTCAGGAATTGCTCCTTAGCACTATTAGGTGTGGATAAAAAAATTTTTAAATAAAGAAAATAAAAAGATGAGTAGGAGTATAGTGTGTAAAACCTTAGTTGTCAACCTAGTTTGGAAATGATGGTGAGGGGCCGGAGAGATAGCATGGAGGTAAGGTGTTTGCCTTTCATGCAGAAGGTCATCGGTTCGAATCCTAGCGACCCATATGGTCTCCCGAGCCTGCCAGGAGCAATTTCTGAGCATGGAGCCAGGAGTAACCCCTGAGCGCTGCCGGGTGTGATCTAAAAACCACACACCCCCCCAAAAAAAAAAAAAAAGAAAGAAAGAAAGGAAATGATGGTTAGAGAACAAAGCACAAATTAATGTCTTTTATAGCACAATGATAATCAAATTCAATAAACCTCTTTGTGGGGCGGGAGCAGTGGCACAGGGCATAAGGCATCTGCCTTGTGAGCGCTAGCCTAGGACGGACCGAAGCATCCCATATGGTTCTATCCCCCAGCATCCCATATGGTCCCCCAAGCCAGGAGCGATTTCTGAATGCATAGCCAAGAGTAACTCCTGAGTGTCACCAGGTGTGGTCCAAAAACTTAAAAAAAAAAGTTACAGCTCTTTTAGAATTTGTCTAGGGCCAGAGAGAGCATGGAGGTAAGGCGTTTGCCTTTCATGCAGGTCATTGGTTCGAATCCCAGCATCCCATATGGTCCCCCGTGCCTGGCAAGAGCGATTTCTGAGCCTGGAGCCAGGAGTAACCCCTAAACGCTGCCGGGTATGACCCAAAAACAAAAAAAAAAAAAAAGAAAGAGAGAGAGAGAGAGAGAGAGAGAGAGAGAGAGAGAGAGAGAGAGAGAGAATTTGTCTAGCAGGCTTTCTGATCTCTACCAGAAGGCCCTTAAAAAAAACTTTGTCTTGGCTGTCTTTTTTTTTTTTTTTTTTTGGTTTTTGGGCCACACCCTGTGACGCTCAGGGGTTACTCCTGGCTATGCGCTCAGAAGTTGCTCCTGGCTTCTTGGGGGACCATATGGGATGCCGGGGGATCGAACCGCGGTCCGTCCTAGGCTAGCGCAGGCAAGGCAGGCACCTTACCTCCAGCGCCACCGCCCGGCCCCAGTCTTGGCTGTCTTGACTGTCTACTTGACCATTACCATGTGAACACTTAACATTTTTCCTCCCTTTCCTCGCAGGAAAATGTACAATTTGTGGAACTGCCTGCAAGCATCTGGCACTTTCTGATAATGTAAGTTTTATCTCCCTTTACCATAGACCATCTTACCTCCTCCCACTTCTGGTATGCAGGAAATAATACAAAAAGTATAGTTGACTGAATGGGAGAAAATATCAGTGTATATTACATTAGATAAAAGGTTAATATCTAGAGTATCAATAAAGTTCAACAATAAAAATAATCTCATTAAAAATAGGGACAGCAGGGACCGGAGTGATAACACAGTGGTAGGGTGTTTGCCTTGCACACAGATGACTCAGGATGGATCCAGATTCAATCTCTGGCATCCATTAGAGCCTCAAGGGGTTGAGCCTACCAGGAGCTATTTCTGAGCACAGAGCCAGGAGCAACCCCTGAGCATTTCTGAGTGTGGCCCAAAAACCAAAAAGAAGAAAAAAAAATGGGGACAGCAGATGACACTTCTCTAAAGAATACATGACTAAAAGAAGCTATGAAAAAGTGTTTGTTGGGCCCGGAGAGATAGCACAGCGGCGTTTGCCTTGCAAGCAGCCGATCCAGGACCAAAGGTGGTTGGTTCGAATCCCGGTGTCCCATATGGTCCCCCGTGCCTGCCAGGAGCTATTTCTGAGCAGACAGCCAGGAGTAACCCCTGAGCGCGGCCGGGTGTGGCCCAAAAACCTAAAAAAAAAAAAAAAAAAAAAAAAAAAAAGAAAAAGTATTTGTTGGGGCCGGAGAGATAGCATGGAGGTAGGGTGTTTGCCTTGCATGTAGAAGGACAGTGGTTCGAATCCCAACATCTCATATGGTTCCTCCGAGCCTGCCAGGAGTGATTTCTGAGCTTACAGCCAGGAGTAACCCCTGAGTGCTGCTGGGTATGACCCCCCCCCAAAAAAAAAAAGAAAAAGAAAGAAAAAGTGTTTGTTGATGGGGCCGGAGCAGTTTTGCGGAGTGGTACCTTGCCGGTGCTAGCCTAGGACGGATTGCGGTTCGATCCCCCTCCCATGTCCCATATGGTTCCCCAAGCCAGAAGCGATTTCTGAGTGCATAGCCAGGAGTAACCCCTGAGCATCACCGGGTATGGCCCCACCCCCCAAAAATAAACAACAACAAAGAAAATGTGTTGTTGCTTATTAAGGAAATATAAATGAAAACAATGAGGTATTTTCTCATGCCAGTAAGAAATCATAAAAAGACTGGAAACAACCAGTATTGGCAGGGATTCAGTGCTAAAGGAACCTTCATTCACTGTTGGTAAATGTTGTCTGGTTCAGCCTCTTTGAAAAATAGTACAGATTCCTCAATAAAGTATGAACAGAGCTTCCATGACCCAATGATTCTATATCTTGCCATCTTCCCCCTAAAACACATAAACAGTAACTCAGAAAGATATAAATGCACTCCTGTGTTCATTGCAGTGTTTAATACAATAGCTAGAATATGAAAACAGGGGCCTGAGAGATAGCATGGAGGTAAGGCATTTGTCTTTCATGCAGAAGGACGGTGGTTTGAATCCTGGCATCCCATATGGTCCCCCGAGCCTGCCAGGAGCAATTTCTGAGCATAGAGCCAGAAGTAACCCATGAGCGCTGCCAGGTGTGACCCAAAAACCAAAAAAAAAAAAAAAAAAAGAATATGAAAGCAATTCAAGTGTGCAAAAGCAGAGGGATAAGTATTCATATATAAACAAAGGAATACTATTTATTTATTTTTTTTTTTTGGTTTTTGGGCCACACCTGGAGGTACTCAGGGGTTACTCCTGTCTGCTCCGAAATAGCTCCTGGCAGGTACAGGGAACCATATGGGACACCGGGATTCGAACCAACCACATTAGGTCCTGGATCGGCTGCTTGCAAGGCTAACACCGCTGTGCTATCTCTCCGGGCCCAGAAATACTATTTATATGAATAGATGTAATCTTGGAATTTGCTGCATAGGTGGATGGAACTAGAAGGTATCATGTTAAGTAAATCAGAGGGAGGACAAATACCAGAAGATCTCACTTATCTGTGGTAAATAGAAAAAAACTATTGCTGAAGCAATAGTACAATGGATAAGACATTTGACTTGAACTTGGCTGACCCAGGTTTCATTTCTGGTATCCAATATGGTCTCCTGAGCTCTGCCAGGAGTGATCTCTGAGTGCAGAGCCAGGAGTAGCACTGAGATCTGTCAGTTGTGCCCCCCCCCCAAGAAAAAACTAAAAAAAGAAGACAGTTTTGAATGCTTACAAACCCTTGAATTTGAATTATAGAACTCAAATTACAAAGCAGTGGGGAGTATGGGAAGAGGGTTGAGGAGAAAGAAATAGATTCACATTTACTTAGGGACAATGATGGTGGGTCTTAAGGCACATTGCTGGTGGTGATGATGCAGTAACTTTGTACATGAATATCATAAACGACAATATTGTAATGGCCAGAGTGATAGCACAGTTGTAGGGCATGTTGCCAACCTGGGACCTACCTGGGTTTGGATCCCTGGCATCCCATATGGTCCCTCAAGCCTGCCATGTGCAATTTCTGAGCACAGAGCCAGGAATAACCCCTGAGAGTCTCCAGGTGTGGCCCAAAAAATAAAACAAAAGAAACCCAAACTGTATTGTAGACCTGTATGTAAACTAAATGATAAACTTAAATAAAATAAATATAAATAATGATAAAATGAATGATAAAAGTAGCATATTTTAGAGCTAGTACAAGAGTTAAGATGTGGGCCCGGAGAGATAGGACAGCGGTGTTTGCCTTGCAAGCAGCTGGTCCAGGACCTAAGGTGGTTGGTTCGAATCCCGGTGTCCCATATGGTCCCCCGTGCCTGCCAGGGGCTATTTCTGAGCAGACAGCCAGGAGTAACCCCTGAGCACCGCCGGGTGTGGCCCAAAAAAAAAAAAAGAGTTAAGATGTTTCCTTTGCATGTGCCAATCCCGATTTGATCTCTGGCACTGCACACAATACCATGCACTGCCTGGAGTGATCTTTGAACACCTCGAGGTGTAGTCCAAAATCAACACCATACTTGGGGTCAGACAGATAGGGTAAAACACTTGTTTGTCTTTTAAGTGGCAAACCTGGATTTGATCCCTGGCACTACATGTGGTCCTATGAAGGTCACCAGGAGCAGTCCCTGAGCACAAAGCCAAGAGTATGCCCTAGGAATAAATAGCCTGTGTGGTCCCTCAAAACAAAAAAAAAATATTTTTTTACAGATTTTTCTTGGTGCTCAGGGCTTATTACTTGAACCTAGTTTGGCTGTGTGCAAGGCAAATGCCATACCTTCTACTATTGCTCCAGCCCCCTGAAACTATTTTTGATAATTTGGTTTGTTTGGGGGCCACAATTGGCAGAGCTCAAGGGTTACTCCTATCTTTGTGCTCAGAAATCACTCCTGGCAGGCTTGAGGAACCATCTGGTTCCTTGAATACAGTTTGGTTGTATACAAGGCAAATGCTTTACCTGCTGTGATATTACTCCAACCCCTGATCAATTTTTTGGGGGGGTCACATCTGGCAGCACTCAGGGGTTACTCCTAGGGCTCTGCACTCAGAAATAGCTCCTGGCAGGTGCGGGGGACCATATGGAATGCTGGGTATGGAACCCGGGTCTGTCCCAGGTCAAACACCTTACCACTGTGCTATAACTCCGGCCCCCTATACTTAAAATTTTAAGGAAGAAAAGAAAAAAATTGTAGATGGCAATTTTAAAGTGAGGGCAAACAACTGATTGAAAAGTTATTTGTGGCTGCTTTTACTCCAACACTTCCTTAGGAGAATTAGGAAATACTTATTGTACATCTTCTAGAGTTGTGGTTTTCAACCTTTCCATCACCTGGGACTGACACTGGTCTGCCATCTGGTGGTTGAAAAACCATTGGCCTAGCCCTAGAGCCTAGCTGTTGCTCTTTGCTTTTTTTTATTTGTTTGGGGGCAATACCCGGTGGTGCTCAGGAGTTACTTCTTCCTCTGCACTCAGAAATCGCTCCTGGCAGGCATGGGGGACCATATGGGATGCCAGGGATCGAATCTGGGTCCATCCAGGTAGGCCGTTTGCAAGGCAAAGGCTTTACCGCTGTGCTATTGCTCTGGCCCTCATTGAAGAAAGAGACTTTCATTCACTGCTGGTGGGAATATCAGCTGGTACACCCTTTTTGGAAAACAATCAGAACCTTCTCAGAGAACTAGAAATTGAGTTTCCATCTGACTCAGCAATACCACTCCTTGCAGTACACACTAGGGTCCCAAAAACTCAATGCAGAAAAGGCATCTGCATTCCTATGTTAATTGCAGCACTACTCACAATGGTCAGAATCTTGAAACAACCTAAATCCCCAAGAACAAATGAGTGGATAAAGAAACTAGTACATTAGCATAATGGAGTCCTGCACAACTGTTAGGAAAAATGAAGTCATGAAATTTGCTTATACATGGGTGGACATGGAGAATATCACACTGAGTAAAATGAATCAGGCACGAGGACAGACATAGATGATCACATTCATCCTCAGAATATAGGAAAACAGTATGTAAATAATACCCAAAGATAATAGAAACAAATTCAGGAAGTCTGGTCCACACTAGGAAACTTGCCACAAAGAGAGGGAGTGCAGTTAGGACATAGCAGGAACCACTATGACAATGATAATTGGAAATGATCACTTGAACAAGATCTAGGTGCTGAAAGGAGGTAAAGTGCTATGCATGATACTCTCTTTGTAACTTTATTACAAAGTGTTGTGCCTAAAAGGGGGAAAAGTGTATGCCGTAGAGACAGGCTGGGGCTGGGGGAGGGAAATGTACACTGGTGAAGGAAGGGATGTGTGTTGGAACATCAGATGACTTTTTTCCATCTTATGATTTTCTGGTCACATCTGGCAGTGTTCAGGGTTTACTTCTGGCTCCGCACTCAAGAACCACTACTGGGGGCCAGAGAGATAGTATGGAGGTAGGGCGTTTGCCTTAAATGCAGAAGGACAGTGGTTCGAACCCCAGCATCCCTATGGTTCCCCGAGCCTGCCAGGAGCGATTTCTGAGCATAGAGCCAGGAGTAACCCCTGAGCACTGCCGGGTATGATCCAAAAACCAAAAAATAAAATAAAATAAAAAAGAACCACTACTGGTGATGCTCAGAGTTTCAAGTCCGCAAGGCAAACACCCTACCACTATTACTGTTATTCTAGATTGAACACTGGATGACAACTCAACTCAACTATGAACAGCATTTTTTTTTTTTTTTTGCTTTTGCTTTGTTTTGTCTTTGGGTCACACCCGGAAGTACTCAGGGGATTACTCCTGGCTCTGTGCTCAGAAATCGCTCCTGGGGTGGGGATGGGCGGAGACCATATGGCAAGGGTGGGGAACACGAGGCTCTCGAGCTGCATGCGGCTCCCGGTCAAAATGAATGCAGCTCTTTGCCTCTTATCATTATTTTGTATACTGTGGCTCTTTGCCAAGTTTGGATTTCGTTCTGCTGCTTCTGAGGAGGGACCTCTGAGGAGAGATCTCCTAGCGCTGTGTCACATGTTGGGTCACATCTTGCCGCTAGTTCTTAGTGTGGAAGACGCAGCATACCCTCACCATCACTGCAGGATTTTTACCCTCACTCAAAATGGCAAAATGCAATATGTGTTTAATATATTATTGTTAAAATTAGATGCTTTTGTCTGAGTATTTGTCTGTTTTGGCAGGTCACTGTGTGGTGTGGCTCTCTGACTCTCACAGTTTAAAATTTTGGCTCTTTGGGCCGGAGAGGTGGCACTAGAAGTAAGGTGTCTGCCTTGCAAGCGCTAGCCAAGGAAGGACCGCGGTTCGAATCCCTGGCGTCCCATATGGTCCCCCCAAGCCAGGGGGCATAGTGGAATAAAGACAGACCTGGATAGACTTGAATATTCAGAGAATGTTGCTCAGACATGCAATTAATTAATATTTGATAAAGGGGCAAGAAACACAAAATGGAGCAAGGAAATCCTCTTCAACAAGTGGTGTTGGGACCTCCATCTAACACAAAGGTCAAATTCAAATTGATTAGAGACCTTGATATCAGACCTGGACCCATAAGGTGTATAGAAGAAAATGTAGGTATTGATATTGAGATTGAGCATCTTCAAAGGGGAAACACTATTGCCCAAACAAGTAGAAGCAGAGATAAACATATGGGATTACATTAAACTGAAAAGCTTCTGCACCTCAAAGGAAATAGTTACTAGGACCCAAAGGCCACCCACAGAATGGAAGTAACTATTAACCCAAAATCCATCAAATAAGGGGCTAATATATAAGCTATACAAGTACTGACAGAACTTAACAAGAAAAAAAGTCTAACCCCATCAAAAGGGGGAGAAAAAATGAACAGGCACTTTTTCAAAGAAGAAATATAGATGGGGGGCTGGAGCGATAGCGCAGTGGTAGGGCATTTGTCTTGCACGTGTCTGACCCGGGACGGACCTGGGTTCAATCCCCAGCATCCCATATAGTCCCCAAAGTCAGGAGCAATTTCTGAGTGTATAGCCAGGAGTAACCCCTGAGCGTCACTGGGTGTGGCCCAAAAACAAAAAACAAACAAACAAACAAATAAACAAAAATAAAAGAAATACAGATGGCCAAAAGGCACATGAAAAAATGCTCCACATCACTAATCATCAGGGAGATGCAAATCAAAACAACAATGAGGTATTATCTCATACCACAGAGACTGGCACACATCACAAAGGAGAAGAACAATCAGTGCTGGTGGGATGTGGGGAGAAAGAAACTCATTCACTGCTAGTGTGAATGTCGTCTAGTCCAGCCTTTATGGAAAACAATATGGAGATTCCTCAAAAAATGGAAATTGAGCTCCCATATGGTCCAGCTATACCACTCCTAGGGATATAACCTAGGAACACAAAAATGCCCTCTGCGGGCCGGAGAGATAGCACAGCGGCGTTTGCCTTGCAAGCAGCCGATCCAGGACCAAAGGTGGTTGGTTCGAATCCCGGTGTCCCATATGGTCCCCCGTGCCTGCCAGGAGCTATTTCTGAGCAGACAGCCAGGAGTCACCCCTGAGCACTGCCGGGTGTGGCCCAAAAACCAAAAAAAAAAAAAAAATGCCTTCTGCACACCTATATTCATTGTGGCGCCATTTACAATAGCCAGAATCTGGAAACAACCCAGATGCCCTACAACAGATGAGTGGCTAAAGAAACTGTGGTACATAGACACAATGGGATACTATGCAGCTGTCAGGAAAAAATGAAAGCATGAAATTTTCCTATACATGGATGAACATAGAAACTATTATGTTAAGTGAAATAAGTGAGAGGGAGAGAGACAGACACAGAATAGTCTCGATCTTCTGTGGGATTTAAGAAAAATAAAAACCAGCATGGTAAAAATACCCAGAGACAATAGAGATGAGGGCTAGAAGGACCAGCCCATGATAATGAAATTTACCACAAAGAGGGGTGAGTACAGTTAAGAGAAATAACTACATTAACAATTATCATGACAATGGTAGTGAGTGAGAGAAATAGAATGCCTGACTCAAATACAGACAGGGGGTGGGAGAGGAGGGAGATGAGGGGCATTGGTGGTGGGAAGGTTGCACTGGTGAAGAGGAGTGTCCTTTTCTATAACTGAAACCCAACTACAAACATGTTTGAAAAAAATTGTTTTGAATGTTGAACTGTACCCAGTAGTGCTCAGGAGTGACTCTTCCCTTTTTGGGGGGTGGTGGAGGTGGTGGTGCACACCCAACAATGTTCAAGGGTTACTCCAAGTTCTCTACTCAAGAATCACTTCTAGCAAGTTTGAAGAGCTCTTTGCAGTGCCAGGGATCTAGCTTTGGTCTGCTGCATGCAGGCTATTGTCCTCCCTCCCATCAAGCTGAGTTTTTTTTTTTTTTTTTTCCCAAGCTGAGCTTTTTAAACTATGACTGAATGCAGGGGTCTGGAAAAAATTTTGTTACTGTTGTTTGAGATTTGGGTCACATCTTTTTTTGTTTTGTTTTGGGGTCACACCCAGCATCACTCAAGAGTTATTCCTGGCTCTGCGCTCAGAAATTCTCCTGGCAGGCATGGGGGACCATATGGGTTGCTGTGATTTGAACCACCATCCATCCTGGATCGGCTGTGTGCAAGGCAAATGCCCTACCAATGTGCTATCTCTCTGGCTCCTGGATCACATCTTGTAGTACTTAGGGCTTACTCCTAGCTCGGTGATCAGGAATCAATCCTGGAGATGCACAAGTGATCCTATATGGTGCCAGGGATCAACCCCAGGTCAGCTTTATGCAAGACAAACACCTTAATCACTGCACTATCACTAGCCCTGAAAAAAAGTTGTTTTTTTTTTTAAAGTTTTTGTTTGTTTGTTTGTTTTGGGGTCACACCCAGCAGTACTCAGGGGTTCCTTCTGGCTCTACACTCAGAAATTACTCCTAGTGGGGTAGGTGAGGTGGCGCTAGCCAAGGAAGGACCGCAGTTCGATCCCCCAGCGTCCCATATGGTCCCCCCAAGCCAGGGGCAATTTCTGAGCACTTAGCCAGGAGTAATAACCCCTGAGCACCAAACGGGTGTGGACCAAACAAAACAAAACAAAAAGAAAAAGAAAGAAATTTCTCCTAGCAGGCTCGGAGAACCATATGGGATGCCAGAGATTGAACCCAGGTCAGCCTCGAGCAAGGCAAATGCCCTACCCACTGTGTTATCACTCCAGCTCCACTGGAAAAGAAAAACTGTTTGTGTGTGTGTGTGTGTGTGTGTGTGTGTGTGTGTGTGTGTGTGTGTGTGTGTGTGTGGTTTTTGGGTCACACCGGTAGTGCTCAGGGGTTTTTCCTGGCTCCGTGCTCAGAAATTGCTCCTGGCAGGCACGGGGGACCCTATGGGACACTGGGATTCGAACCGATGACCTTCTGCATGAAAGGTAAATGCCTTACCTCCATGCTATTTCTCCGGCCCCAGAAAAACTTTTAAAATAAATTTATGATGCACTACCAGTAAGTGTTTGATTTGTATGGTATGCCTATTTTGTATACTTGGGGTTTGTAAAAATTCTTGTACGAAAGGGTCCACAAATAGAAAATTGAACTAAGCAACCCTGATTGAGTATGGTGACCCCTCCATGCCAGTGACACTATACCAGCTACTTTAAGAAGGGTATGTGCAATCAATCTTTGTCATATTTGCCTGCATTTTACTTCATTCACTGGATATGCTCAGTTGTTTGTCCTACTGTCTTCATAGCTAAAACCTCAGGAGAAGATGTATTTCAGAAACCCAATGGAGACAGCTATGCGGTATTTCAGCCATATCTCTCAGGTATGAGAACAGAAAGAAAAGAAACTTTGATTCACCTAGAAAATTTAGTTTTATTTTCTCTCTCTTTTTTCTTTCTTCCTTCTTCCTTCCTTCTTTTTCTCTCTCTTTCCTTTCTCTTCTTTCCTTCTTCCCTCCCTTCCTCCCTCTCTTTCTTGATTCCCCTAGGAAATTTAGTTTTTCTTTCTTCTTTCTTTCTTTCTTTCTTTCTTTCTTTCTTTCTTTCTTTCTTTCTTTCTTTCTTTCTTTCTTTCTTTCTTTCTTTCTTTCTTTCTTTCTTTCTTTCTTTCTCTTTCTCTCTCTTTTTCTCTTTCTTTCTCTCTCTTTCTCTTTCTTTCTTTCTTTCTCTTTCTCTCTCTTTTTCTCTTTCTTTCTCTCTCTTTCTCTTTCTTTCTTTCTCTTTCTCTCTCTTTTTCTCTTTCTTTCTCTCTCTTTCTCTTTCTTTCTTTCTTTCTTTCTTTCTTTCTTTCTTTCTTTCTTTCTTTCTTTCTTTCTTTCTCTTTCTCTCTTTTTCTTTCTTTCTCTCTCTTTCTCTTTCTTTCTTTCTTTCTTTCTTTCTTTCTTTCTTTCTTTCTTTATTTCTTTATTTCTTTCTTTCTTTATTTCTTTCTTTCTTTCTTCTTTCTTTCTTTCCTTCCTTCCTTTTCTTTCTTTCTTTTTTTTTTTTTTTGTGGTTTTTGGGTCACACCCGGCAGTGCTCAGGGGTTATTTCTGGCTCCAGGCTCAGAAATTGCTCCTGGCAGGCACAGGGGACCATATGGGGCGCCAGGATTCGAACCGATGACCTTCTGCATGAAAGGCAAATGCCTTACCTCCCTGCTATCTCTCCGGCCCCTCTTTTCTTTTCTTTTCTTTTCTTTTCTTTTCTTTTCTTTTCTTTTCTTTTCTTTTCTCTTCTCTTCTCTTCTCTTCTCTCCTCTCCTCTCCTCTCCTCTCCTCTCCCCTCCCCTCCCCTCCCCTCCCCTCCCCTCTCCTCCCCTCCCCTCCCCTCCCCTCCCCTCCCCTCCCCTCCCCTCCCCTCCTCTTCTCTTCTCTTCTCTTTTCTTTTCTTTTCTTCTGTCACACCCAGCAGTGTGTTACTCCTGGCTCTACGCTCAGAAATCACCCCCGGCAGGCTCAGGGGACGATATGGGATGCTAGGATTCGAACCACTGTCCTTCTGCATTCAAGGCAAATTCCTTACCGCTGTGCTATCTCCCTGGCCCCGTTTTCTCTTTTTTTCTGGGGCCAGCAGGATAAACATTTGCCAGTGGTCAGAGCTTACTACTGGCTCTGCACTCAGGGATCACTCTTGGCAGTACTCAGGGAACTATAGAGATATATAGAGTGATGGGGATCAAACCCAGGTCAACTATATATAAGGCAAGCACCCTACCTGATTTATTTTTTTTGTTTGTTTGGTTTTGGGCCACACTTGGCAGTGCTCAGGGATCAAACCAAAGTCCATCATGGTTTGGCAGTGTGCAAGGCAAATGCCCTACCACTGTGATATCTCTCCAGCCCCAATTTGGTGCTAGTTTGAACCAGTGTTCATGCATCCAAAACATGCAGCTGAGTCTACTGAGTTCTCTCCATAGCCCCCAATTTCACTTAAAAAAATATTTATGGGCCCAGAGAGATAGCACAGTGGTGTTTGCCTTGCAAGCAGCCGATCCAGGACCAAAGGTGGTTGGTTCGAATCCCAGTGTCCCATATGGTCCCCCGTGCCTGCCAGGAGCTATTTCTGAGCAGACAGCCAGGAGTAACCCCTGAGCACTGCCGGTGTGACCCAAAAACAAAAACAAAAATATTTATTTAAGCACCATGATTACAAACATGTTTGTAGTTGGATTTTAGTTATAAAAAGAACACCTTCTGTGTCAGAGAGATAGCACAGTGGTAGGGCATTTTCCTTGCACATGACTGACCCAGGACTGATGGTAGTTCTATTCCCAGCATCCCATATGGTCCCCCAAGCCTGCCAGGAGCGATTTCTGAACTCAGCCAGGAGTAACCCCTGAGTGCCGCCGGATATAAATCCCCCCCCCCCCAAGAAAAAGAACATTCCCTATCACCAGTGCAACATTCCCAATCTCATTTTTAATAACCTTTACTGGTATTTATTCAATCTTTCATTTAGTGTTCACAGCTGTTGCCTGAACTTTGGGTAATCTTTTCTTCTCCTATGTATTATGTATTGACATACTCTTTTATTAGTCAGGAGCCATGGGAATTTAGGAGGTGGCGAGAAGGCAGAAGAACTATCTGTTTTTCTTCTTTTATGTTTTTGGGCCACATCCAACAATGATCAGAGGTTACTGTGTGCTCTGCACTTAAGAATTACTCCTGAGGGGCTGGAGAGAGAGCATGGAGGTAGGGTGTTTGCCTTGTATTCAGAAAGTCGGTGGTTCAAATCCTGGTATCCCATATGCTCCCCTGAGCCTACCAGGAGCCATTTCTGAGCATAGTGCCAGGAGTAACCCCTGAGCACTGCTGGGTTGCTGGGTGTGACCCAAAAACCAAAAAAAAAAAAAAAAAAAAAAAAAAGGAATTACTCGTGAAAGGGGCCAGAGCGATAGCACAGCGATAAGGCGTTAGCCTTGCATGTGGCCAACATAGGACAGACCCTGGTTCGTATCCCGGCATCCCATATGGTCCCCTGAGCCTACCAGAGTTACTCCTGAGCACCGACAGGTGTGGCCCAAAAACAAACAAACAAAAAACAAACAAACAAAAAAAGGACATATGGGATGCTGTGGATCAAATCCAAGTTGGCTGTGTGTGCAAAACAAGTGCCCTATTCACTGTGCTTCAGTCTCAAGAACTACCATTTGAGTGAGCTCCCAAATTGTAAAACTTAGGCTTTTCTTTTCTACTCTCCAGTTCTGATTATTTCATAGCCTAATTGGATTCCTACCTTGTCATCTTTCTTGAGATTTTATCGGGGTTTGAGAGATAGCATGGATGTAGGGTGTTTTGCCTTGCATGAGGATGGTGGTTCAAATCCCAGCATCCCATATGGTTCCCCAAGCCTGCCAGGATCGATTTCTGAGCATAGAGCCAGGAGTAACCCCTGAGCGCTGCCAGATGTGAAACAAAAAAAAAAAAAAAAAAAAAAAAAAAAAGGAGAGAAAGAGAGAGAGATTTTATCACTATTCTTTATTTCCCCTTATATACTTTACATTTTCTTGAGAGTATTTCTTTCCTTTTGTTTTGTTTTGTTTTGTTTGGGGAAAATTGGGCCACACCTGGCATTGCTCAGGGGCTACTCTTGGCTCTGCACCCAGAAATTGCTCCTGGCAGACTTGGGGGACCATAAGGGATGCTGGGAATCAAACCTGGGTCTGTCCCGGGTCAGCTGTGTGCAAGGCAAATGCCCTATCACTGTGCTATCACTCCAGCCCCGAGAATATTCCTTTCCTAAATATGAAGATGGGGGTCTACAGAGATATTTGTTATTAATGTTCTAGTAGAGTCGAATACATTTAAGTTTTCTTTAGTGCATTATTTCTCACTCCTAGCTCTGGAGATACTGAATCCTAATTTTAACTGCTTAGGTAAACCTTCATATTTGAGAGATTTTTTTATATTATGGGGGAGAGGAAATCTTGCTCAGAATCAGGGAGAATGTAAACAGGGTCACATGAGCACAAGAAAGAGCAGACCTTTGGTTAATAACTAAACCTACAGTTCGTTAATGATCAGTAAAGAAGTTATATGTAGTCTGAATCCTAACCTGCCTAATCATGGGACCAATTACACATGGTCAAACAATCAAGATAAAATAAATGGAAGGGGTCAGTTAATCATCACTCTAGTGCAGAGCTAGTTTGGTAAAGTCAGCAATATCTGAAGATGTGTTTTCCTAATATGTAAAGTTTAATCACTGATCCAAGTAATACCTAGATTGTCTTACTAAGGCTTCTGCTCAAAAAATATTTTCCCACAGTCAGATTTCTTTTCTTTTCTTTTCTTTTTCTTTTTTTTTTTTTTTTTTTTTTTTTTTTTTTTTTTTTTTGTGGTTTTTGGGTCACACCCGGCAGTGCTCAGGGGTTATTCCTGGCTCCAGGCTCAGAAATTGCTCCTGGCAGGCACGGGGGACCATATGGGACACTGGGATTCGAACCAATGACCTCCTGCATGAAAGGCAAACGCCTTACGTCCATGCTATCTCTCTGGCCCCCACAGTCAGATTTCGATCACTCTTTCACTTTGGAGCCAGTGTTCTCCCTCTTATCCTGCTTTATTTTTCATTATAACCCTTTTTAAAAAATTGATTTCCAGGACCCAGAGTGATATCACAGTGGTAGGACATTCGCCTTGCGTGCTGTCAACCCGGGACTGACCTGGGTTCAATCCCCGGCATCCCATGTGGTCCCCCAAACCTACCAGGAGTAACCCCTGAGCACCACCAGATGTGGCACAAAAACAAACAAAAAAAGTAAAAGGGGCCAGAGTGATATCACAGCGGTAAGGCATTTGCCTTGCATGCAACCAACATAGATCGGACAGCAGTTTGAATCCCATATGGTCTCCCGAGCCTGCCCTGGGTGATTTCTGAGCACAGAGATAGGAGTAGCCCCTGAGTGCTGCCAGGTGTGACTCAAAAACCAAAAAAAATTTTAAAAAGTAAAAAAAAATTCATTCCCATAGGGGCTGTTGTGATAGTACAGTGGGTAAGGCACTTGTCTTGCATATAGTCAATACAGGTTCAATACCTGGCACCCCATATATTCCCTCAGGAGTGATTCCTGAGTACAGAGCCAGTAGTAAGCTCTGGGTATAATTAAAAACCAAATTTATCCTGCCTCCTTTTTTTTCTTTCCCCTTCTCTTCACTGTTGTTTTGCCTGTGTGTGTGTGTGTGTGTGTGTGTGTGTGTGTGTGTGTGTGTGGTTTTTGGGTCACACCTGGCAGTGCTCAGGGGGAACTCCTGGCTCCATGCTCCTGGCAGGCACGGGGGACCATATGGGAAGCCGGATTCGAACTGATGATCTTCTGCATGAAAGGCAAACACCTTACCTCCATGCTATCTCTCTGGCCCCCTCTTCACTGTTGTTGATGTGTTGTGATGACCATAAGGCTTGTATGTTGTGTGACTGCAATGCTCCTTGAGGTTTGTCCCCTTTTGTTTTGGTATTTGTACTCCACACTCTTCGGACACATGACTTAACAGTTGTTTTCCTCTCCAGGGGTCACTGCTGTGCTTACACATATGTAAGGTATCAGGGGCCATATTTCTGATGCTCTTATATTTTTTTTAAGTTGTGTTCTCAGGGGAGTCATACTTTTTTTTTTTTTACTTTGGGGCCACAGCCGGTAGTATTCAGGGCTTACTCCTGGTTCTCAGGTATCACTCTTGGCAGGATTCAGGCAACTTTATAGAGTGATGGGGATTAAACCCAAGTTAACCACACACAATGCAAGCGCTTTACCCCTTGTACTCAAGCTCAAGTCAACCTTTTATGTTTGTTTTGGTTTTGGGGTTTTGTTTTTGTTTTTTTTTTTTTTTTTTAGGGCCATGCCTGGCAGGGCTCAAGGGTTACCCCTGGCTCTGCACTCAGAAATTACCCCTGCTGGTACTTGGGGGAACATATGGGATCGAACCCGGGTAAGACATATGCAAGGCAAATGCCCTGCCCGCTGTTCTATCACTTTATCCCTCAAGTCATAACCATTTTGTGATGCTTTCACACAATAAAATGTCTGCAGTTTAGCCAGAAATTTCTTGTGGTTCAAAGGATCCGGAATAGGAGAGCTACCAGGATCTTGCTGTTTCAGTATATATTGGACATAGGATTGTGGTTTTTTTTTGGGGGGGATGTAGGTAATGTGTTTTTTTGGGGCACCTAGCAGTGATCAGGGCCTCTGTCTCAGAAATCACTCCTGGAAGGGCACAAGGGACCTTATGTGGTACAAGTGCTTTGAATCAGGGTCAGCTGCATAAAAGGCAAGAAACTTATGGCTATACTATCTGGCTCAATACTGAGGATTTGAACTTATTACCTTGGGCTTACAAGGTAAGCTCTAAGCCACTGCACTGTTCCAGACCAGATCATAGCTTTTGGGGGCCTCCCACTTAGAGCAAAGGGAATCCGGAGCCACACTCAGTGATTACTTGTACCAGGTACTTCAATACTAGGGCCCAATGATGCAGAGATGTTTTGTTCTGACAGTGCTGGAGACCACTAGGGTTACCTGCCAGTGCAAGGGCCCCCCAAGGACTACACCCCATGGTGTATAGGCGGCCATGTGGAATTGGAGTTCCACTCATGTCCCTGTTCATGTTTACTGTCACTGATCACTGAGCTATCTCACCCTGCCCCATTATTGCTCTATCACTGATACTACATTTATGCTTATTGTCTAAATCCTGCACTAAAATGTAAGCTCTCCAAATGCAGAGATTTGGTGAATTTTGTTTGCTGTTTTATATCCAGTTCTTTGAGTTACTCCTAACTCTGCACTCTATCCACTGTCTATCTCTCCAAGTCCACATTGAAGTCTTTTAAGCAAGAAAACAGTAATGGCCAAAAATATAGAGTTTTTGTTATTTTTTGTTTTGGAACCACACCTAGCTATGCACTGGGATTACTCCTGCGTTGTTTAAAGATCACTCCTGTCAGTTCTTGGGTAACCATATGTAGTGTCAGGGGTTGAACACCAGTCAGTCATGCACAGGGCAAGTGCTTTATATCAACTGTACTATCTCTCTGGCCCTTAGTGTTTAATTTGGTTGTTGTTTTGGGGTCATATCCAGCAGTGCTCGGGGCTTACTCCTGACTCAGGGATCACTCCTAGAGGGCTCTTTGTATCATAAGGGACCAAATGTATCATCCAGGGACCAAATCCAGGCTGGCTGTGTGCCAGGCAAATACCTTACCCACTCTGTGCTCTCCCCATCAAGTGTATAAAAATTTTTATTTTACTTTTGATTTGGACCCCATACCTGGCCTACTCCTGGCTTCTGGATCTGTGTTCAGGGATCACTCCTGGCTGTCTTAGTGGACTATATAGAGTATTGAGGATTGAAACTAGGTTGATTGTGCAAGGCAAGTACCCTATTCTACTGTACTATCACTCTAGCTCAAGTGCATACTTTTTTTTTTTTTTTTTTTTTTTTTTTGTGGTTTTTGGGTCACACCCGGCAGTGCTCAGGGGTTATTCCTGGCTCCAGGCTCAGAAATTGCTCCTGGCAGGCACGGGAGGACCATATATGGGACGCCGGGATTCGAACCGATGACCTCCTGCATGAGAGGCAAACGCCTTACCTCCATGCTATCTCTCCGGCCCCTCAAGTGCATACTTTTAAAAGAGAATTTGGCTGAGTAGAGAATGAATTAAGAGTACAAGTAGGGGGCCGGGCGGTGGCGCTAAAGGTAAGGTGCCTGCCTTGCCTGCGCTAGCCTTGGACGGACCGCGGTTCGATCCCCCAGTGTCCCATACGGTCCCCCAAGCCACGAGCAACTTCTGAGCACATAGCCAGGAGTAACCCCTGAGCGTTACTGGGTGTGGCCCAAAAACAAAAACAAAAACAAAAAAAAAAGAGTACAAGTAGGGGCTGGTGAGGTGGCGCTAGAGGTAAGGTGTCTGCCTTGCAAGCACTAGCCAAGGAAGGACCGAGGTTCAATCCCCTGATGTCCCATATGGTCTCCCCAAGCCAGGGGCAATTTCTGAGCGCTTACCCTAAGCATCAAACAGGTATGGCCTGAAAAACTAAAAAAAAAAAAGTACAAGTAGAGGGGCCGGAGAGATAGCATAGAGGTAGGGCGTCCTTGCATGCAGAAGGATGGTAGTCTGAATCCCAGCATTCCATATGGTTCCCGAGCCTTCCAGGGTGATTTCTGAGCGTAGTAGAGCCAGGAGTAACCCCTGAGCACTGCCGGGTGTGACCCAAAAACAAAAACAAAAAAGAGTACAAGTAGAGGGGCCAGAGTGGTGGCACGGAGCGATAAGGTATCTGCCATGCTGGCGCTAGCCTAGGATGGACCGTGGTTCGATCCCCTGGCATCCCATATGGTCCCCAAGCCAGGAGCGATTTCTGAGTGCATAACCAGGAGTGGCCCCTGAGCTGGGTATGCACTGTCCTAAAATAGTACAAGTAGAGGGGTCAGAGAAATAGTTAAGGAATTATGTTTATCTTGTATGCAGCCATACCTATTCAAGCCATAATACTATATGTAGTCTTTGGAATGATCCCTGAGCACAGAGCTAGGGATCTGTGAACACATCATGAACATGGCCAGTTGTGGCCCAAACCCCTTCCCTCAAAAAAAAAAAGGGGGGGGTCAGGAGACATAGGACAGTGTGCTTGCCTTACACACACTGACTTGGGTTCAATCCCTGCCATCCCAAATGTTCCTCTGAGCACCATCTGGAGTGATTTCTGAGTGCAGAACTAGGAGTAACACCTGAGCATTGCCACCTGTGACCCAAAAACCAAAAAGGGAAAAAAGAAAAACAGTTGAAGCAGGAAGACTTAGAGGCTATGGAAACAATCTAAGCAAGAGTAATTGGGCCTAGAAGAAGGAAGGGCAGGACAGACTGATAGTACATGGGATAAGTTGCTTGCCTTGCACGTGACTGACCCAGGTTCGAGAACATCACTGGGGGATGGCCCAAAAAGGAGGAGAAAGAAGAGGAGAAGAACTGGAGAGAGGGCCAGAGAGATAGTACAGTGGTAGGGCATTTGCCTTACACACAGCTAACCCAGGACCAACAGTGGTTCTATTTCCGGCATCCCACATGGTCCCCTGAGAAAAGACAGGAGTAACCCCAAGCTTTGCCAGGTATGACCCAAAAACCAAAAAAAAAAAAAAAAAAAGGAACTGGAGATAGTACAATGGGTAGAACATTTGCCTTGCCTTGAATGCCACAGACCTTCAAATCTTTATTGATTGATTGATTGATTGATTGATTGTTGGGCCACACCCTGCAGTGTGCCGGGAATTGAACCAGTTCCCTCCCAGGTCGGCCCTAGGAATTCAAATTTGAAGGTCTGTGGCAGGGGTTGGAGAAATGGCACAACAGAAGGGCATTTGCCTTGCATGCAGCCAACCTGGGAGAAACCCAGTTTGACACCAGGCATCTCATATGGTCCCCCAGCCTGCTTGGGGCGATTTCTGAGTACAGAGCCAGAAGATCTCTGAATGCTGCTGAGTGTGGCCTATAAACCAATCAATCAATAAATAAAGTTTTTTAAAAATTAAAATAAAAACAAACTTGAATCCCTAGCCACTATATGGTCCTGCTAGCCTGCCAGGAGTGATTCCTAAACCAAAAGCCAAGAGTAAACCCTGAGAAGTGTCATGTGTGCCCCTCTCCCCAAACAACATTGAGATATAATTTTAAAATTACTAAAATTAGGGGCCGGCGAGGTGGCGCTAGAGGTAAGGTGTCTGCCTTGCAGGCGCTAGCCAAGGAAGGACCGAGGTTTGATCCCCGGCATCCCATATGGTCCCCCCAAGCCAGGGGCAACTTCTGAGCACTTAACAAGGTGTAACCCCTGAGCATCAAATGGGTGTGGCCCGAAAAACAAAACAAAACAAATTACTAAAATTAGGCTGGAGAGATAGTACAAAGGGTAGGCACTTGCTACACTGGCGACCTGGGTTTAATCCCCATGTGGTCCCCTGAACCCACAAGGTATGATCATTGAGCATAGAGTCAGGAGTTTCTGGCTCTGTACTCAGAAATAGCTACTGGCAGCTCAGGGAACTATATGGGATGTTGGGGATCCAACCGGGTCCATCCAGATCAGCTGTGTGCAAGGCAACTGCCATACCGCTGTGCTATCACTCCTGCCCAGCAGTGATTCGTGAGTGTAACTCTGAGCACTGCTGGGTATGAACCTCCCCCCCACATTTTTTTTTTTGTTTTGTTTTTGGGTCATACCCGGCAATGCTCAGGGGTTATTCCTGGCTCTACGCTTAGAAATCTCTCCTGGCAGGCTCAGGGGACCATATGGGATGCCGGGATTCAAACCACTGTCCTTTTGTATGCAAGGCAAACGCCCCGCTTCCATGCTATCTCTCCGGCCCTCAAATTAATTTTCAACTTAAAAATTTTAGAACTTTGCAAATAAGAGTTAGGAAGTGGGGGTGCAGAATAAGTGCAATGATAGGGTGCTTGCTTGCACACAATTCAAATTTGATCCCTGGCACTCCATAAGGTCTCCTGAGCCTGCCAGGAGTGACTTATCAGCACACAGCCAGAAATAAGACCTCAGCACCACTGTTGTGCTCCAAAACAAACAAGCAAAACAAAGTAGAATGGTCCAAAAATTAGTATTTGCCTCACCTCCTCTATACAGCACACTGCAGTTTCATCCTCATACTGCATATGGTTCCCTAGCATTGCTAGGGGTTACTCCTAAGCATTGAGAGTCAGGAATAGCCCTGAAGCAGAGTAGGTGTGTATAAACCCCTACAATTACAACTTTTATTCCTCTTTTTCCCCCCCCAGGTTTTTGGGCCACACCTGGCAGTGCTCAGGGATTACTCCTGGCTCTGCGCTCAGGAATTACTCCTGGTACTGCCCGGGAAACCATATGGGATGCCAGAGATGAATTCGGGGAAGCAGTGTGCAAGGCAAATAGTATATGCTATTCTATTGCTCCTGCCCCATTTTCCCTCATTTTAAATGTTGTTAGTTTTTTTTTTTTTTAATAGCAACTTAAAATTTTTAAGTAGACTACAGTGAATTCTTTTTCTTTTTCTTTTTGGATCAAACCCGGCAGCACTCAGGGGTTACTCCTGGCTCTGCGCTCAGAAATCACTCCCAGCAGGCATGGGGGACCATATGGGATGCTGGGATTCAAACCGCTATCCTTTAGCATGCAAGGCAAACACCCTACCTCCATGCTATCTCTTCGGCCCCTACAGTGAATTCTTTTTTTTTTGTTTTTTTTTGTTTTTGTTTTTGGTTTTTGGGCCACACCCGGTGACGCTCAGGGGTTACTCCTGGCTATGCGCTCAGAAGTCGCTCCTGGCTTGGGGGACCATATGGGACGCCGGGGGATCGAACCGCGGTCCGTCTCCTAGGCTAGCGCAGGTAAGGCAGGCACCTTACCTCCAGCGCCACCGCCCGGCCCCCTTTTTTTTTTTTTTTTTTTTGTTTTTGGTACAGTGAATTCTTAGCTATCTCAAACTTGGTCATTTTGCTTTTGAGTAGAAAGGAAAGAGGCTAGAGATGAGATAAAATTAAGTATAATCATTTTGTAATAAGGCATTAAAAAAAAAACTTCATAAGGCTAGGTAATAGTACTTGCCTTGCTAGCAGCTGACTCAGATGTGTGTTTTGTGTGTGTGTGTGTGTGTGTGTGTGTGTGTGTTTTGTTTTGGGGCCAACTTGGTGGTGCTCAGGGGTTACTCCTGGCTCTGCCCTCAAAAATCACTCCTGGCAGGCCTTGGGGACGATATGGGATACCAGGAATCGAACCCAGGTCTGTTCTGGGTCTGCCACGTGCAAGACAAATGCCCTACTGCTGTGCGCTCTCTCTCTCTCTCTCTGGTCTCTGACCCAGATTTAATTCCCAGTACCCCATATGTTTCCAGAGCCCCCCAGGAGTAATTCCTGAGTATAGAGACAGGAATAAGCCCTGAGCACCCATTAGATTTGGCCTCTATCCCCCCTCCCCCCAAAATGAATAATTACAACAACAAAACCCTCAAAAGTTGGTAAAAACTAAAAGTTTGTCAAAATAGCAAGATCTACTCAGAGACTTTAGACAAAAGATTTATAGTGTGAATAGGAAAGAAGCAGATGAGACATAAATACTGCTGAGTATTCGAAAGTAGAGCCTGACAAAGCTAAAACACTTTCTAAATATTAACTTTTGATCTGATTCATTACTCCCATGATAGGTACATCAAATGGTAAAATAAAGTAAAAGATAAAATTATTTGCCCATGGCCAGAAATAAAATTTAGGAATAGGCAAACTCCTGTGTTTCTTTGCCCTTTACTGTGGCAACATAAACAGCTTTCAGTGTGACTGAGTGAAAACTGTGATTAACCTAGGGAAGTAAATTGATTGCCTGTGCTTCATAATAGTTAATGTAGAAACTCAGTCTAAGCTGAAAGTAGACAATTCTACTTTAGAATTTTTTTTTCTACTTTAGAATTTAGAACCAATTCTAAGTTTGAAAAAAATTCTTAGTCATCCTTCTGCTTGCTCAAGATAGACAATTATATTTTTTCCCCATGGCAGGGGAGGGTGGGTTGTTGGGTCACAACCAGTAGTTCTCAGGGCAGTATGCTCTGTGCTCAGGGATCACTCCAGGTAGTGCTACATATGTGAAGTCAGTAATCAAACCTGGGCAGGCCACATTGTAAGGGAAATGCCTTAACCCCTTGCACAATCTCTAGTCCCAAAAGGTTATATTTTTAAAGGAGCATTTGTATTTTGTTTGAATATTCATATTGGGATATTAGAAAACCATTATCCTAGAAATGTAAGGCTTTCCCTAGTACAAAACCATCTGGTTTGGAAGAGTCAAGAATCAAGTCAGGGGTCTTGCACAGCGGTAGGGAGTTTGCCTTGCACGCGGCCAACTCAGGCCGGACCCCAGTTCAATTCCCGGTATCCCATATGGTCCCCCGAGCCTGCCAGGAGTGACTTCTGAGTGCAAAGTCAGGAGTAACCCCTGAGTGCTACCAGGCGTGACCCAAAAACCAAAATAAAAGAAGAAAAAAAAGAAAAGAAAAAGAAATCAGATATTTCAGAAGAAAATAATTAGTAATTAAGTATGAATGAATAGACTTTCCTTTGTTGTCAGAAGAAAGGGCAAAGTATCCTGGGAGAATATGTTAAAGGATTATTTTTCCCTAATAGGTGTGGAATTTCCAGAAGAAACAAATTGATCTCCTTATTGCCTTTTATAAACATAGACTTGCAAAATTAGAAGCAAACATGCAGGAGTTACAGCAAAAAGTTACCAGCCAGGACAAGTAAGTGACACATCAAATCACCAGAAACCTTTTTTCCTTTCAGAGAAGCCATAGCCTTTATTTCCATGTAATTGAAAAGCCTGAAAATTCCTCTTTGTGTATATTTATGTTTGTCTTGTGCTGTTCTCCCACAGAATTTTTGGTTTCTTTGATCTCCATTTACTTTTAATTTAAAATTTGTTTTGTTTTGTTTTGTTTTTGGTGATGCTCAGAGGTTACTCTGGGCTATGTGCTCAAAAATCGCTCCTGACTTGGGGGACCATATGGGACGCTGGGGGATCAAACCGCGGTCCGTACTAGGTTAGCGCATGCAAGGCAAATGCTCTACCGCCTATACCACCCCTTTGGCCCCAGATCTTCATTTACTTTTTCCTCATTCTTTCCTCAAAGAACCTGTCTCAACTTGTAGTTTCTACTTTCCTATAACAAAAACTACTTCAGACGTAACTCACTCACAGTGATAAAAACTAGAGAAGACATTTTGGGGGACATCCTGTGGTCCATAGGGCTTAACTCCTGGCTCTGTGTTCAGAGCTTATTTCTAATGAGATTCAGGGTACCCATTCGGTGCCAGGGTTTGAACTAGAGTGTAAGGCAAATGCCTTAACATTATACTATCACTTGGGTGCTGACATTTTGAGAGCATGGTGTATGCAGTGGTGCTCAGAAGCTATTCATAGCTCTGTGAGTTCCGTGCTCAGGAGTGACCCCTGGCGGTGCGCAGGGACCATATATGGTGGTTGTGGGGAATGAAGAACGCAAGGCATGCGCTTTAACCCCTGTAATAGCTCATCTTTCAGATCGAAAACACTTAAATATTACCTCTAAAGAGTGTATTTTAGAAATCTCCAGCTAAAAGATGAAGTGCTTAATAAAAATTTACAATCAGACCAGTTGTGTGTGGATGAAGAGAAGAAATTTATATAAACTCCTGAAATCAAACCAGTTGACTACTTATTAGAGAAGGGGGAGTTCCCAAGTGGTGCTCATAATTCTCAATCAACTGGGTAAAGGATATGGTACTGCTTGGGATCATGTAGTACTGGTAATCTAACCCAGGTCTAGCATGTATCCTCACCATTGTATTACCTCCAGACCCTCCAGTGACTTTTGTTGTTGGATTCTTCCTACCATCAAATCCTGCCATTGTCTCCCTGAACTACTGGATAGTCTCAGAAATAATCTGTATAGCTGGAGAAGCAGTCATAGTATAGCAGGCAGGATTCTTGCCTTGCATACAATCAACCTGAGTTTGATTCCCTGGCAACCCATATGACCCCCTGAGCTCTGCCAGGAATGACACCTGAGAGCAAATCCAGGTATGACCCAAAAGCAAAAACAAAACTTCATATAGGATTATAGAGGTAGTACAATGGGTGAGGTTTTTACCTTGCATGTAGTTAACCTAGATTTGGTCACTAGCACCATATATGATCCCTTAGACACTACCTAGGAGTGATCCCTAAGCAGAGAGCCAGGAGGAAGATCTGACTGAATACAGCTGAGTGTAGCCTAAAAAGAAAAATAAACAATTTTATGTAGTAGCAAGTATTTCCCTCATAAACAGTAACTAGATATTGACAATAAGAAAACAGTTGTGGGGCCCGGAGAGATAGCACAGCGGTGTTTGCCTTGCAAGCAGCCGATCCAGGACCAAAGGTGGTTGGTTCGAATCCCGGTGTCCCATATGGTCCCCTGAGCCTGCCAGGAGCTATTTCTGAGCAGACAGCCAGGAGTAACCCCTGAGCACCGCTGGGTGTGGCCCAAAAACCAAAAAAAAAAAAAAAAAAAAAAAGAAAAGAAAACAGTTGTGAGGCCAGAGAGATAGCATGGAGGTAAGGCATTTGCCTTTCATGCAGAAGGTCAGTGGTTTGAATCCCGGCATCCCATATGGTCCCCCGAGCCTGCCTGGAGCGATTTCTGAACAGAGCCAGGAGTAACCCCTGAGTGCCGCCAGGTGTGACCCAAAAACAACCAGGAGCAACCCCTGAGCGCTGCCCAGTGTGACCAAAAAAAAAAAAGACCAATTGTTTAATAAACACTAACTGGCTAGGACTGTTTCCATCTTTTGCCCAGAGAACTGTCTGTTTTAAGGAAGGAGAATAAAGAATTGAAGAAATTTCTAGCACTCCTAAAGGTGAGTGAAAGTATTTTAGTTTTTCCTTACTATTATCTTTTTCCTACGTTTTCCATTTATCTGTGTATAGAATTGTGTCTCCTAATCCCTTTCACATTGTGGCACATATTAGTGAGGATGAAGGAGCTAGCTCAGAGGACTGGAACACATGCTTTGCATGTGGAGATCCCCACTCCTGATCTGATCCTGGCACCTTATGATGACTAGGGCCAAAGAGATAGTATGGTGGGTAAGGTGCTTGCCAAGAGAAACCTCCACCTGGAGTAGCCCCTGAGCGCTGTTGGGAAGTGGTCCCAAAAGGAAAAGAATTGAAGTCACAGAAGGTTGAAGACAAGTATTTAACACACTGGTAATTCCATTCTGAAACATCTGAGCATAGGACATACCATCTGAGAAATTTTTATAGAAGAGACTTCAAGAATCCCCTTGGGGTCGGAGTGATAGTACAGCAGTAAGGTGTTTGTCTTGCACACGGCCGACCCGGGGCGGACCTGGGTTTGATCCCCAGCATCCCATTTGGTCACCCGAGCCTGCCATCAGCTATTTCTGAGCACAGAGCCAGGAGTAACCCCTGAGTGCCGTCAGGTGTGACCCAAAAACAAACAAACAAAAAGAATCCCTAGACCAGGGGTCTCAAACTCGCAGCCCTCGGGCCGTTTGCGGCCCTCCGTACAACATTTTGTGGCCCACTTCTGGCCTTTAAATATCACAGTATTCGCGATTATTTGCTTACTGAATAATCGCAATAAAAATCACATTAGTAAGAAAAAAATCGCTGGGCCCGGAGAGATAGCACAGCGGTGTTTGCCTTGCAAGCAGCCGATCCAGGACCAAAGGTGGTTGGTTCGAATCCCGGTGTCCCATATGGTCCCCCGTGCCTGCCAGTAGCTATTTCTGAGCAGACAGCCAGAAGTAACCCGAGCACCGCTGGGTGTGGCCCAAAAACCAAAAAAAAAAAAAAAAAAACCAAAAAAAAAGAAAAAAGAAAAAAATCGCATTAAACATTCGCATAGCCCAAGCAGTTCCGTTCGGGGTATGCAAATGTTTAATGCGATTTTTTTCTTACTAATGCGATCTTTTATTGCGAATATTCGGTAAGCAAAATCCCTTATGCGGCCCTGCCTCACCCCGACTTTGCCTCTTGCGGCCCCCAGGTAAATTGAGTTTGAGACCCCTGCCCTAGACTCACCAATACTTTTCTTTTTCTCTCCCTTAAACATTCCCTGGATTTGTTTGTTTGTTTGTTTTGGGGCCACACCTAGCAGTGCTCAGGAAGCATTCTTTTTTTTTTTTTTTTTTGGTTTTTGGGCCATGCCAAGTGACGCTCAAGGCTTACTCCTGGCTATGCGCTCAAAAATCGTTAAGAGCCATTCTTTTTTGTGTTTTGTTTTGTTTTGTTTTTTGGTTTTTTGGGCCACACCCAGCGGTGCTCAGGGGTTACTCCTGGCTGTCTGCTCAGAAATAGCTCCTGGCAGACATGGGGGACCATATGGGACACCGGGATTCGAACCAACCACCTTTGGTCCTGGATCGGCTTCTTGCAAGGCAAACACCGCTGTGCTATTTCTCCAGGCCCAAGAGCCTTTCTTAACTGCTCAGGATTCACCCCTGGGGGTGTTCAAGGAACCATATGTGGTGCCAGTGATTCTAACTGGTATCAGCAGGATGCAAGACAAGTGCCTTAATCTCGTGCTATTTCTCCAGCCTTCTTATTTGTTAATTAATTTTTTGTTTTGTTTTAGGGCCACATTAGTGGCTTACTCCTTCCTGGCTGTATGTTTAGGAGTCACTCGTGGCAGTGCTTAGTCAGTGCCAGCAATCAAACCAAGGCTGGCACTCAAATACCTTACCTCTGCTCTACTATCTCTCCAGCCTGCCTCTAGATATTTTTTCTTAGAATGCTCTCTCTACTTTTTTTTTTTGGTTTTTGGGTCACACCCGGCAGTGCTCAGGGGTTACTCCTGGCTCCACGCTCAGAAATTGCTCCTGGCAGGCATGGGGGACCATATGGGATGCCGGGATTTGAACCAATGACCTTCTGCATGAAAGGCAAACGTCTTACCTCCATGCTATCTCTCCGGCCCCAGAATGCTCTCTACATTTATGCAATTTTTCTACTTACCCTATTCCCATAACTGCATCACATTCTTTTTTTTTTTGGGGGGGGGGGGCAGACTACACCCAGTCAAATCACTCCTGGCTTGGAGGAACAGATGAGACGCCAGGGGATGGAACCGAGGTCTATCCTAGGCTAGCCTGGAAGGCAGACACCTTACCTCTAGTGCCACCACTCTGGCCCCCACATCACATTCTTATTCTTTTCTCTTTTTGTTTTTGTTTTTGGGTCTACCCTGCAATGCTCAGAGTTTACTCCTGGTTCTTCATTCAGGAATTATTCCTGATACTGCTCAGGGGACCATATAGGATGCCAGAGATTTAACCTGGGTTGGCTATATATAGGCCATATGATGCAGTTTTCTTCACTCCTGTTTGTTTTGTTTTGTCTTGTTTTATCTACAGGAATCTCCAAGTCATTACCCAGGAAGCAGGTCAGTTTTATCAGGTGCCATATTAGCCCCCATTGAAATTCACTCCTTTTGTTTTGTTTTGTTTTGGATCATACCTGGTGGTGTCCAGGGCTTACTCCTGACTTTTTGTTTAAGAACCATTCCTGGCAGGTCTTAGGGGACATCTGGGATACTGGAGATTGAACCCAGATCAGACGCATGAAAGGCTGTTGCAAATCAGCCCCTGACGAGGTTGACTGATGGAGGGATGGAGGATGAGGCCTTTCTCTTCCAGCTCGGCTCACGCGTCTGCCACCCTGTCTAGCCGACGGTTCTGAGGTGAAACGGCGGGTAAACAGCTCATAGACAGTCAGGCTCGTGGAAATATTAGCTTTATTCGGTGGACAAGACTGAAGTCCAAAGACTCAGCCTCAGTTCCAGCAAAAAAGCCTCGGCCTTCCACAGACCCTTGTTTTTATCCCCCAGAGTCAGGTACCCCCCAATGGTGGGATCAGATACCAACCAATGGTGGAAGCAGAATCAGGTACTACCCTAGGGTGGGGGCAGAATGCCAGGTCACACCCTAGGGTAGGGCACAATCACCAATCAGTTTAGGGTGAGTAACATAGTAATCCCCTAAAATATTTACATACACAACAGAAGGCAAGTCCCTAATCCACAGTTCTTTCTCTCCAGTCCTTTTTTTATGTCTCTTGACTTTTTTATGGATGATTTCTGAGGTAGAGGAACAAGGCCAATTAATTTACTTTTTGTTTTGGTCTTTGTCTTTTGGTCCACATCCAGCGGTGCTCAGGGGTTCCTTCCTGGTTCTGTGCTCAGAAATCACTCCTGGAGGACTCAGGGAACCATATGAGATGCTAGGGTTCGAACCTGGATCTGCCTTGTGCAAGGCAAGCGCTCTACCCATTTCGGCCCCTATCTTTTACTTTTCTAAGAAAGTTTCTCACTAAAGTGAAATGAGGGACTGGAGCAATAATAGTACAGTACAACAGATGGGGTGCATGCTTGGCACTTTGCTTACTCGAAATTGGTTCCCAGCACTAGATAGTTCACTGAACCCCACCATTAGTAATTTTTGAGTGCAGAGTCAAAATTTAGTCCTGAGTACTGCTGGGTTGCCCCCATTCCTTCCCCAAAAAATACAGAAAAAACAAATGAACATGAAATTCATTCTGTATTTTCTCTGTGAGGACTTCATTAGGCAGCTAGATGTTTGTGTTCATTTATTCAGTATGTATTCATTAATACTGCCTACTTTTTATCAGGTACTGTGTGAGCACTCTGAGTAAATCATTAGCTCCCCGCATTTCCATTCCTTTTTGTTATTGAGATGACTGAGAATCTGCTGGGGGGAGAGAGGGTCTCACAACTGTGACACATTAAAAATCACACACTTAGGGGGCCAGAGCAAGGCACAGCAGGTAAGGTGTTTGCCTTGCATGCAGCTAACCTGGGTTTGATCACTAGCATCCCATATGGTCCTCTGAGCCTGCCAGGAGTAACCCCTGAGCGCCACTGGGTATGGCCCAACGCACCCTCCCCCCACCAAAGAAAATAAATAAATAAATCACACACTTCGTTGTGTCACCAGGGATCTCAAGAACAGTCGCTGGCACCATACTTGGCCTGTGTACCAGGGTTTGAACTAGCTCCTTCATGCTTGAAAGGCAAACATTCTACCATTGAGCCATATTCCTAGACTCCAACACCAGCTTTGACTTGTAATGAGCCTATCTACCAATTTTTAAAACTTTCCTTTTGGGGCCGAAGAGATAGCATGGAGGTAAGGCGTTGCCTTTCATGCAGAAGGTCCGTGGTTCAAATCCTGGCGTTCCATATGGTCCCCCGTGCCTGCCAGGATCGATTTCTGAGCATAGAGCCAGGAGTAACCCCTGAGCACTGCCGGGTGTGACCCAAAAACAAACAAACAAAAACAAAAAAAAAAGCTTTCCTTTTGTTTTGAATGTTTTTAGAGGTTTGTTGCTTTATGGGCAGTGGAGTAGAGCCTACCTGGACGTGCTCAAAGCTTTGTCCTGCCTTTGTACATAGAACCAAGTGAGTGCCAAGGATCACTCCTGGCAGTACTAGGGGGACCATTTTGCTGGCGATTAAACCTAGGTCAACTGTGTACAAGAGAAGTGCCTTGCCAACTCTATAATTTCTCTTGTCCATGATGTTGCAAAATTTTTTTGGTTTTTGGGTCATATCTTGAGATACTTAGGCATTACTCTTGGTGATGCTCAGAGGATCACATAGGGTTCTGGGGATCGAACCTGGGTTGGCCACATGCCAGGCAAGCATACTACCCACTGTATTATCTCTCCAGTCCCTTAAAACAGTTTTTTCAGGAGTTTTTGGGGTCACACCTGGCAGTGCTCAGGAGTAACTTCTTTTCTTCTTCTTCTTCTTCTTCTTCTTCTTCTTCTTCTTCTTCTTCTTCTTCTTCTTCTTCTTCTTCTTCTTCTTCTTCTTCTTCTTCTTCCTCCTCCTCCTCCTCCTCCTCCTCCTCCTTTTTTTTGGATTTTTGGGCTACACCCAGTGATACTCAGGGGTTACTCTTGGCTATGTGCTCAGAAATCGCTCCTGGCTTGGGGGACCATATGGGATTCCAGGAGATCGAACCTTGGTCCATCTTAGGTTAGTGCATGCAAGGCAGATGCCCTACCACTTGTGCCACCACTCTGGCCCCTCAGGGGTTACTTCTGACTCTGTGGTTAGAAATCACTCCTGGCAGGCTCAGGGGACCATATAGGATGACGGGATTCGAACCAACCACCTTAAGTCCTGGATCAGCTGCTTGCAAGGCAAATGCCGCTCTGCTATCTCTCCAGCCCCCCTTAAAACATTTTTAATATAAGTATTATATGGTATATTAAAAAGGATATAGCCTTTGTACTCAGATAAGTTACAGTTTAGTATTTTGATACTAGTGTACTTCTGATACTACTCATAGCACAAACAATACTTAGTTTTTGTCTCTCTACTAGCCTGTCAAATGCTCAAATATAGGGTTAATACCCTATCTTTGTGAACTTTCATAATAAGACATCAGAATATTAAATATTTCTTGAACAAAAAATTTTAAATAAAAGGAAAGAAAAACAAACAAAATCCACCTAAATGATGCTTATTGGATAGAGGGAAAGGTGAATATAAGTATATACATGTGAGTATATACACATATAATACTTGGTAAAGTACTGAGAAAAGGAAAAAAATAAAAAAGAATACTTCAAAACTTTCCCTATCTTGGGAAATAGAGAAGGGGAACGGTTTCACTTAGGACATTACAGACCCAAAGCTGTTTCAGAGAAAATTGGTTTTCATATTTTTACATGAAATAAGCAGTTTGTGGTGATATATATTTGTTTTGGTTTGGTTTGGTTTGGGACAACACATGGTGGCGCTACGGGTTTACTCCTGGCTTTGTGCTCAGAAATCGTGCCCGGCAGGCTCCGGAACCATGTGATGCCAGGCGTCCAACCTGGGTCCGTCCTGGGTCGGCTGTGTGAAAGGCAAAACCGCTGTGCCATCTCTCTGGCCTCTGTGGTGATATTTTTATACATTTCCTGACTGGATGTTGCTTAATTTCTGCTTAGAGAGATGAGAGCTATTTATTTGTTTTTCCCAGCAGGTTGCATACACCTCGACCAGTTTGCATTACTTCCCCATCACAGTCAGGTAGAAAACTTTTTTTTACTCCAATATCTATGTGAGATGAATAAATATTCTTTATCCAAATGGGAGATGACTTTATTTCAGAGATGTGATTTTTTCTAATCCTATATATTGTATGAAGAAACAACAACAACAATCATACAGTCACAGTCATAAAGACACTTGCATTGCATGTTGCCAACCCTGTTTTAATCCCTGCCCCGCCATATATTCCTTCAAGCATTGCTGGGAATGACCCTGGAAACAGAGTTGGAAATACCCTCTATTCATCATGGAGTGTAACTAAAAATTACCCCACAAAATCATACCATTTGCAATAGATCATGCAAGGCAGAGCTTACTCTCTTTTTTATTATTTATTTTTGTTTTGGGGGCCACACTGGTGGTGCTCAGGGGTTACTCCTGACTCTGCTCTCAGAAATCGCCGCTGGCAGGCTTGGGGGACCATATGGGATACCAGGATTCGAACTGATATTCGTCCTGTGGTGGCTGTGTACAAGGCAAACTCCCTGCTGCTGTGCTATCACTCTGGCCCCCCACAGAGCTTACTCTTGAAGTTATAATTTCACTCTATACTGGGGCCAGAGTGATAGCATAGTGGATAGGGCATTTGCCACAAGACCAATAAAAGTTCGACCCCATATGGTCCTCTGAGCCTGCCAGGAATGATTTCTGAGTTCAATCAGAGCCAGGAGTAACCCCTGAGCACTGCTGCTGTGGCACCAAAACAAACAAACCAAAAAAATTTATTCTACACTTTATTCTTTATATTTTTGTTTTTGTTCTTGTTTTGGAGCCATAGCCAGCGATGCTCAGGGATTACTCCTAGTTCTGCACCGAGGAATCACTCCTACGGTACTTGGGGGATATCCAGTGATGGAATCTAGATTGGCCACACGCAAGGAAAGCATCTTACCACTGTGCTATCTTTCTGGCCCCAGTACATCCTAATGTATTTTATTCTTTTTCAGTTACTCCACGACCCAGTGCTCAGCTGAGTAGCCAAGTAGTTAGGTAAGTAGAAGACTTATATAGCAACATTATAGTTGTTGGCAGGTGGATGCCAGAGAAACAATACAGATGCTTACTTTGCATTTTGTCAACCCTGGTTCAATCCTTGCCCACATATTCCCTGAGTACTGTCAGGACTCACCTTGAGCTCAGAGCCATGAATAGACCCTGTGTAGTGCTAGATGTGGCCTACCCAATCATCACTCCCACAACCCCACCCCACCAATAGAATTATTTTTGCTTATTTTGGGGTCACACCCAGTGATGCTCAGCACTTACTCCTGTATCTGTGCTCATAGATCACTCCTGGCAGACTGGGGACCACAGGGAGTTCTGGGTGTTGAACTTGGGTCAACTGGGTGTAGAGCAAGTACCTTACCTGCTGTACTATCTCTCTAGCCTGTAAGGAAAGTTTTTATTATTGGGGTCAGAGCGAGAGCACAGTAGGTAGGGCATTTGCCTTGCATGTGGCTGACCAGGATTTGATCCCTAGCTTCGCATATGTTCCCACAGCAACACCCGACCCCTGAGTGCAGAGCCAGGAGTAATCCCTGAGCACCACCAAGTGTGGCCCAAAATCAAACAAACAAAAAAATTTTTTTGTTACAGTGACTAGGTTGGAGCTCTGTAGTAGATGATATTTACATGCATAAATCCCTAGACTTGATCCTTGGCAGCCCTCAAAAATTGTTGGCAAGATTTGAAAGATTAAAGAAATGCCTTGAGGGGCCGGGCGGTGGCGCAAGAGGTAAGGTGCCTGCCTTGCCTGCGCTAACCTTGGACGGACCGCGGTTCGATCCCCCGGTGTCCCATATGGTCCCCCAAGCCAGGTTTGACTTCTGAGCGCATAGCCAGGAGTAACCCCTGAGCATTACCGGGTGTGGCCCAAAAACCAAAAAAAAAAAAATGCCTTGAGAAAAATAAATAAATGCCTTGAGGCTGGAAAGATAGTTCAGAGGGCTATTTGTATGTACAGTAGGGTTCCCCCAAGCACTTAAGAAAGTGATTCCCTCCCTTCCTGACAGAGCAGGAGTTGTACCCTCCCCTGGCCCCTAACACTATTGGGTGTGCCTCCCCAAAGTCAAAACCAAAAATAAAATGTGGTTCAGATAGATGTTTAGAAAACTTTTAAGTCTGCATGATCCTTTTATAGTTGTGATTTTACCCTTTGTTTTCTCCTCTGTGCAGTCGCCCCTCATCGGTGGAGTCTGACTCTCTTAGAGTGACTGGCTTTGGCAGCTTGGGACAAGTAAGTAGTCTTTGATTTTCTTTCTCCAGATTGTTATTTATTTGTTTGCTTTTGCTTTTTTGTTGTTTTAGATTTTCCCTGGGAGTGCTCAGGGCTTACACCTAGGTCTGTGCTCATCCCCCTGGTAGTGCTTGTGGGTGCCAGTGATTTAACTCAGGTCAGCCACATGCACAGCAGGACCTGCTGTACCATCTCGCTTGGTTAAATGAATGGAAATATAGTTTTTTTCAGGTAAGAGAATAAATACCTAATAATTTTGCCTAATTTATCTGCTACCAGGTCTAGACTATTTTTTTTTTGGCTTTTTGGACCACACCCAGAAGTTCTCAGGGTTAATTCCTGACTCTGCACTCAGAAATTATTTTTGGCAGGCTCCAGGACCATATAGGATGTCAGGAATTGAACTGAAGTGGGCCACGTACAAGGCAAATCCCCTACTTACTGTACTATCACTCCAGCCTTTCCTGGACTCTTTTGACAGTACAGGACTGATTCTAGAAGCTGAAACAAAGGGCATACCTAGCATATGGAGGCTCCATATTTGATCCCCAGCATTGTATGGTCTCTGAGCACTTCTGTGGAGTACCTCAACATAGAGCCAGGAATAGCCCCTAAGCATTACCAGAATGTTCCAACATCCCCATGCCACCCCCAGTGAAAACTTTATAGAAGCTTGGGGCTAGAGTGATAGTATATAGGGTAAAGTGCTTCCCTTGCACGCAGCTGGCCCAGGTTTGATCCCTGGCATCCATGTGATCATCCCTTGAGCCTGCCAGTTGTGATTCCTGAGTGTAGAGCCAGGAGTAACCCCTGAGCACAATAAATGTGAGCCAGAGCAATATTACAGAAGGTTGTATCTCTGGCATCCCATATGGTCCCCCAAGCTGGCCAGGAGTGATTTCTGAGCCAGGAGTAACCCATGAGTGCCACCGGATATGGCTCCAAAACAAACAGCACAAAAAAAAACTTTATAGAATGAGATGAAGGGATGAGAAAAGATGAAAATTGTGGAAGTGTTCAGGGATTGTACTGATAATTATCCATATTACTCATTTTGGAAATAGTAAAGAAGGCATTCTTCCTAGTCTAGCATATTTATTTTGGGAGAAATGTATGATTTGATCGTAGATATAGAAACAGTTGGGAACAGGGAAGCCAGAGAATACGGGTGTATATTTATTAAGATGTATTTTTTATTTGTCCATTAGGGAATCAGAGATCTACAAAGAAGTAGCACTCCCAGAGACTCTTACACTGGTAAGAAAGGAAAAGGATCAGAAATAACATTTTGTGGGGCTGGAGAGATAACATGGAGGTAAGGCATTTGCCTTGCATGCAGAAGGATGGTGGTTCGAATCTGGCATCCATGTGGTCCCCCAAACCTGCCAGGAGTGATTTCTGAGCACAGAGCCAGGAGTAACCTCTGAGCGCTGCGGGTATGACCCAAAAACCAAAAACCAAAAAATAAATAAATAAACAAACAAACAAACAAATAAATAAAGGAAAGAAAAGAAATAACATTTTGTGCAGATTTGCAGATTTCTGGGTTTCTATGCAGAATATATAAGACCATTTGACTGGATAGACAGTTCAGGGATAAAGGCACTCCCAATTAAAGCCCATATTTATTTGTTCCCTGAGCACCCAGAGTGTGCTCTTGTCCCAAAATAGTCATTTTATTTTTTCCCAGTTAGTTTAATATTCAAACATACTTTAATTAAAATTGTGATGTTTAAAAAATAATAAATAAAAATTAAAATTAAAAAAGGGGGGCCGGAGAGATAGCATGGAGGTAAGATGTTTGCCTTGCATGCAGAAGGACAGTGGTTCGAATCCCGGCATTTCATATGGTCCCCGAGCCTGCCAGGAGCAATTTCTGAGCATAGAGCCAGGAGTAACCCCTGAGCGTGGCCAGGTGTGACCTAAAAAACAAAAAACAGGGCCCAGAGAGATAGCACAGCGGCGTTTGCCTTGCAAGCTGCCGATCCAGGACCAAAGGTGGTTGGTTCAAATCCCGGTGTCCCATATGGTCCCCCATGCCTGCCAGGAGCTATTTCTGAGCAGACAGCCAGGAGTAACCCCTGAGCACCGCTGGGTGTGGCCCAAAAACCAAAAAAAAAAAAAAAACCCAAAAAATAAAAAATAAAATTGTGATGTTTGTTTTTAAACTGATAAACACAAAATTTAATTAGGGGGTGGGTTGCCACATCTTGTGATGCCTCAGGGGTCACTCCTGGCTTTGCACTTAGGAAAGACTCCTGGAGGGGCAGGAGAAATAACACAGTGGTAGGGCATTTGCCTTGCACTCAGCCTATCCAGGACAGAGGGTGGTTCAAATACTGGCATCCCATATGGTCTCTGAGCCTGCCAGGAATGATTTCTGAGCACAGAGCTAGGAGTAACCCTTGAGTGCCGCTGGGTTACCAAACAAAAAACCAAAACAAAAAAGAAATTTAGAAAGGAAATACTCTGGGGCCGGGAAGGTGGTGCTAGAGGTAAGGTGTCTGCCTTGCAAGCGCTAGCATAGGACGGACCACCGTTCGATCCCCTGGCGTCCCATATGGTCCCCCCAAGCCAGGAGCGATTTCTGAGCGCATAGCCAGGAGTAACCTCTGAGCATCAAATGCGTGTGGCCCAAAATCAAAAACAGAAAACAAACAATAAAATAAACCAAAAAAAAGAAAAAAGAAAAGAAAGGAAATACTCTGGGCTAGAGAGATAGCATGGAGGTAGGGCATTTGCCTTGCATGCAAAAGGACGGTGGTTAGAATCCTGGCATCCCATATGGTCCCCCGAGCCTGCCAGGAGTGATTTCTGAGCATAGAGCCAGGAGTAACCCCTGAGCGCTGCCAGGTGTGACCCAAAAACCAAAAAAAAAAAGAAAAGAAAATACTCCTGGAGGTGCTCAGCAGACCATATGGGGTGCCAGGGATTGAACCCAAAGTGGCCACCAACAGTTCAAGTTCCCTACCCATTGTACCTTTCCTCCTGCCTGGGAATTAAATACTGTTACAGAAAGTCATTCAAAACTTCTAATGAGGGGGTCAGAGTGATAGCACAACAATAGGGTGTGTTTTCGTTGCTCACGACCAACCCAGGACGGACCCTGCTTTGATTTCTGCCATCCCATATGGTCCTCCAAGCCTGCCAGGTGCATTTTCTGTGAACAGAGCCAGGAGTAACTGCTGAGCTCTGCTGCCAGGTGTGACCCCCAAAAATAAAATCAGCCAACCTGTAATCAGAGTAAGGAGACTTTTGAGTAAATTAAACTGACACAAGTGTTTTGTTTTGTTTTGGATCATACCGGGTAACACCCAGGGGTTACTCCTGGCTATGCACTCAGAAATCACTCCTAGGGGCTGGAGCGATGGCACAGCAAATAGGGCATTTGCCTTGCACACAACTGACCTAGGACAACCACAGTTCGATCCCCCAGCATCTCATATGGTCCCCCAAGCCAGAAGTGATTTCTGAGCACATAGCCAGGAGTAACTCTTGCGCATCACCCTGTGTTGCCCCAAAACAAAACAAACAAAAATGTCACTTCTGGCTTGGGGGACCATATGGGACGCTGGGGATCGAACCGAGGTCTGTTCTGGGTCAGCTGTGTGCAAAACAAGCACTGTACTGCTGCGCTACCGCTCCAGCCTGTTTTTTTTTTTTTTTTTTTTTTTTTTGGTTTTTGGGCCACACCCGGTAACGCTCAGGGGTTACTCCTGGCTATGCGCTCAGAAGTCGCTCCTGGCTTGGGGGACCATATGGGACGCCGGGGGATCGAACCGCGGTCCGTCTCCTAGGCTAGCGCAGGTAAGGCAGGCACCTTACCTCCAGCGCCACCGCCCGGCCCGTTTTTTTGGTTTTTGAGTCATACCCAGTGATGCTCAAGGGGGGTTGCTCCTGGCTCTGCACTCAGAAATCGCTCCTGGCAGGCTTGGGGACCATATGGGATGCTGGGAATTGAATCTGGGTCCGTCTCGGGTCGACAGTGTGCAAGGCAAACGCCCTACTGCTGTGCTATTACCCCAGCCCTGACATTAATGTCTTTTTTTCTCTTTTTTTTTTTTTTTTTTTTTTTTGGTTTTTGGGCCACACCCGGCAGTGCTCAGGGGTTACTCCTAGCTATCTGCTCAGAAATAGCTCCTGGCAGGCACAGGGGAGACACTAATGTCTTTATCTTATTTTATTTTATTGAAACAATTGTGATCTACAGAGTCCTTCATAGTTGAATTTCAGATATACAATGAGTCAGGGTCCTTTCAAACTCCAGTGTCAACCTCCCTCTATCAATGGACTCAGAGTGCATCCTATCTCACCACTCTTTGTCCCCTAGCCTGCCAGTATAACACCCTTTTAGTGTATTGACGGTGGTCCTCAAACTACGGCCTGTGGGCCACATATTTTATTTGTTCCCGTTTTGTTTCTTCACTTCAAAATAAGATATATGCAGTGTGCATAGGAATTTGTTCATAGTTTTTGTTTTTACTATAGTCCGGCCCTCCAACAGTCTGAGGGACAGTGAACTGGCCCCCTGTTTAAAAAGTTTGAGGACCACTAGTTAGAGTGTTAAAATTTAGGTACAATTTTTTTTTTTGAGGAAGAGGGTGGAGGGATGAGAACCATACTCCTAGTGGTCAGTGGTGCTCAGGGACCACAACCAAGTCTGTCGAGGCTGCAGTCTCATTATAAACTGTCTTAACCTTTGTACTTGATCTCTCTCTAGCACAGTTTACATTTTGTCCCAATCCTCAGGGGTCCTGGGGATCACTTTGAGCTGTTGGGTTGAATACTAGAGCCTGAGGGTGTACTTGTTAGGCATCTGTGATGCCATCTGTGATCACAGCCATACCTGGTGATGCTCAGCGTTGCCAAGAATCCAACCTGAGTCAGTTACATGCAAAGCATGCATCCTAACTCCTATACATGGATATTTTTTGAGGGGGGAGGGAACCAGGTTGGAAGGTGAGGGGTCACACGCAATGGTAATCAGGGCTTACTCTTGGCTCAGCACTCAAAATCATTCCTGATGGTGCTGGAATAGAGAACCAATCCCTGGTTGGCCACGTGGCAAGACAAGGGCTCTGTCCAATGTACTCTCTCTCTCTCTCTCTGGCCCCCAACTTTTTCTATTACCACAAGATGGCAGTATATGTTGGGGTTGAAAAAAAATTAACTTGGTACTGGGTATGTTAACTCAAAATTAACCCAAAGCTTCTTCATTGTGAATGGAACATAAAAATAGGATCAGAGTAATGGCCTGTAGGGCATACCTTGACAACCCAGGATCAATCCCTGGCATATCATATGGTCCCCCAACTACTGCCAGGAGTAATTCCTGAAGTAGCCTCTAAGCATGTCCAAGGCCCCAAAACAAAACAAAACAAAAACCATAAAAATATCCTAGTGATGGAGCTGAAGAGATAGCATGGAGGTAAGGCGTTTGTCTTGCGTGCAGAAGGACGGTGGTTCGAATCCCAGCATCCCATATGTTCCCCCGAGCCTGCCAGGAGTGATTTCTGAGCATAGAGTAAACCCTGAGTGCTGCTGGGTGTGACCCAAAAACCAAAAACCAAAAAAAAAAAAAAAAAATTCTAGTGAGGGTCCAGAGTGGTAGCGCAAGTGGTAGGTGTCTGTCTTGCACGCACTAACCTAGGATAGACCCTGGTTCAATCCCCTGGTGTCCCATATGGTCCCCCAAGCCAAGAGCAATTTCTGAGCACATAGCCAGGAGTAACCCCTGAGCATCACCAGGTGTGGCAGCTGAGGGAAAAAAAAAAAAACTTTGTATGCAACCAACCAAATTCAATCCCAGCATTCCATATGGTATGCTGAGTACCTCAATGAATAATTCCTAAATGCAGAGCCAGAAGCATGGATAGGGGGCCGGAGAGATAGCATGGAGGTAAGGCATTTGCCTTGAGAGCAGAAGGTCGGTGGTTCGAATTCCGACATCCCATATGGTCCCCCAAGCCTGCCAGGAGCGATTTCTGAGCGTAGAGCCAGGAATAACCCCTGAGCGCTGCTGGGTGTGATCCTCCCCCCAAAAAAAACACCAAAACAAAACAAAAACAATTTTAAATGGGCTGGAGTGATAGCACAGTTGATAAGGCATTGCCTTGAATGACATTCTATCCCCAACATATGGTCCCCTGAGCCTGCAAGGAGTAATTTCTGAGCACAAAGCCAGGAGTAACCTCTGAGTACAGCCCAGTATGACTCCCCCCAAATTTTTTTAAACAAGATTCAAAACTGGAGATATAATACTACTGGTAAATTGCTTACCTTATAAATTGCCAACGTAGAAGTTTAATCCTAGTATCCCGAGCCCACCAGTAGTGATTCCTGAGTACAGAGCCAACAGTAACTCTTTATTGTTTGTGGGGTTTTGTTTTGTTTTGTTTTGTTTTGTTTTTGCCACATCAAGTGATGCTTAGGGGTTACTCCTAGCTATCTGCTCAGAAATTGCTTCTGGCTTGGGGGACCATATGGGATGCCGGGGATCGAACCACAATCTGTCCTAGGTTAGCACGTGCAAGGCAACTGCCTACTGTTGCACCACTGCTCTGGCCCCAACAATAACTCTTGAGTATAGCAAGTGTGGCCACAAAGTAAAACAAAATGAAACCCAAAATCCAGGAGAGAGAGGACATAGGTTAAAGCACTTGCCTTGCATTAGAGCTGACTCCAATTCAATCCCCAGCCACTGAATATGGTCCTCTGAGCACTTCCAGGAGTGATATTTTTGTTTTGTTTTGTTTTTGGGTCACACCCGGCAGCGCTCAGGGGTTACTCCTAGCTCTATGCTCAGAAATCGCTCCTGGCAGGCTTGGGGGACCATATGGGATGCTGGGATTCGAACCTCTGTCCTTCTGCATGCAAGGCAAACACCTTACCTCCATGCTATCTCTCCAGCCCCCAGGAGTGATTTTTTAGTATAGAGTCAGGAGTACACTCTGAGCACTGCTAGGTGTGCCCCACCCCCACCCAATGAAAACAGCTAAAATTAAAACAACTGTTCAGGTTCCCAGGGATTTCTAGGAATCATTTGTGCAGTCATGAAACCCTGGAGTTTGGTTCCAGGCATCTTCCTCACATGCCAAGTGTGATCCTGGAGCCCAATAAAGTGAAACCTCCCCCTAAGCATCTAGTTAAGTGTATGTGACACCCTGTCAATTTAGAAACAATAGAGAAGAGAAAGGGGAGAAAATTCCTCTTAATTGATTATCCAGAGCCTGAAGATATCCTAAAAGGGCTGTGTGCACACTTTGTATGTGGGAAGCACTGGCTTTATCCCCAGGCACTTCTGAAAATTGTCCTAGAGCAAATAGATATGGCCATAAATAAAATAAACAAAAGGTTGTCCAACGGCCAGAGCAATAGGATAGAGATGCTTGCTTTGCCAGTGATCCACACAAGTTTGATCCCAGTATCCTATATGGCCTCTAAGCCAGCAAAAAAAGATTGTCCAGAAAGGTATTTGTGAATTTCTTGTGCCAGAGTGATAACACAGTGGGTTGGGTACTAGCCTTGCACGAGGCCAACCAGGGTTCAATCCGTGGCATCCCATATGGTCCCCTGAGCACTGCCAGATGTGGCCCAAAACAAAACAAAAGATTTGTGAATTTCAAAAATTCACATGTGAGGGGCCGGAGAGATAGCACAGCGGTAAGGTGTTTGCCTTAGATGCAGAAAGACGGTGGTTCGAATCCGGGCATCCCATATGGTCCCCCGAGCCTGCCAGGAGTGATTTCTGAGCATAGAGCCAGGAGTAACCCCTGAGTGCTGCCAGATGTGACCCAAAATCCAAACCAAAACAAAACAAAAAAACAAAAACAAAAATTCACATGTGAAAAGAAAATTCTCTCTAAAAAGTATTTTCTGGGGTCAGAGTGATAGTGCCACAGTAGGGCGTTTGCCTTGCAGGCGGCTGATCCAGAATGGACCTTGGTTCCATCTCTGGCGTCACATATGGACCCCCAAGCCAGGAGCAATTTCCGAGTGCATAGCCAGGAGTAACCCCTGAGCGTCACTGGGTGTGGCCCCAAAACAAACAAACAAACAAACAAACATTTTCTGTGGACCAGCCAAAGCCTTTGCAAATTACAACAGTGGGGACAGAGGGATAGCACAGCAGGGGGCATTTGCTTTGCATGCGGCTGACCAGAACAGACCTGGGTTTGATTCGTGGCATTCCATATGATCCCCGGAGCCTGCCAGGAGCGATTTCTGAGCCCAGAATCAGGGTAACCCCTGAGCACCACCAGGTATGGTCCAAAAACAAATAAATTACAACAGTGATAGTTCTTAAGGGGAAATTTAAAAAAAAAAAAAAAAGAGTAAGTGGATGAAACCAAACTGTTTATTCACTATTTTATTTTTGTCTTTAGGCCACATCTAGTCATGTTCAAGGGTTACTCCTGGCTGTGCATTCAGTGTTTATTTCTGGTGGTGCTCAGAGGACCATATAGGATGCTAAGGATCAAACCTAGATTGGCTTCATGCAAGGCAAGCACCCCTACCCACTTACTATTGCTCTGGCCCCATTTTCTGGTTAATTTTTTAGAGGAAAAACACATTAGAGTACAATCAATGTAGCAATGGTCTAGTCTACCAACTCATAAAAGGAAAATAACTTTATGAACCACTACTGGGTGATCTGAGTTTTTCATTTGCATTAACCTCTAATCTAGGGGTGGCGAACAAGTTCAACACAAAGAGTCAAAATTTTAAACTGTGAGAGTCAGAGAGCCACACCACACAGTGACCTGACAAAACAGAAGAACACTCACACAAAAGCATATAATTTTAACAATAATATATGAAACACATATTGCATTTTGCCATTTTGAGTGAGGGTCAAAATCCTGCAGTGATGGTGAGGGTGTGTCGAGTCCTCCACACTCAGAACTAATGGCAAGATGTGACCCAACATGTGACACACGGGTCCCCCGCTCGCTGGCCTGTGCAGTTGTTTCGGAGGGATGATGCAGCCTGGGGGTGGGACTCCACGCTTGGAGATCTCTCCTCAGAGGTCCCTCCTCAGAAGCAGAAGAACAAAATCCAAACTTGGCAAAGAGCCACAGTATACAAAATAATGAGAAGAGGCAAAGAGCCGCATTCATTTTGGCCGGGAGCCGCATGCGGTTCGCCACCCCTGCTCTAATCCTACATATATTTTTAAAAATCTTTGATCTTCTGTTTCTTTTTCCTGGTTCCCCATATACCTAATCTCTTTGGGTTTTGTTGTTGTTATTTGGTTTTGGGGTAACACCCATCAGTGTTCAAGGATCATTCCTGGGAGGATTTAGGGAACCATATGTGATAGAGGAGCAAGGGGTTGGATTTTGCTCCAACATGCGCAAGGCAAGAGATTTACAGTTTTGTTCTGTAGCTCCAATCCCCAAATTTTCTTTCTTATTTTTTTTTTGGGGGGGGGGGCTAACCTGGCAGTGCTAGAGGTTACTATTGGCTCAACACTCAGAAATCACTCCTGGGGCTGGAGTGATAGTATAGCAGGTAGGGTATCTGCCTTGTATACAGTCAACCTGGATTCAATACCTGACATCCCATATAGTTCCCTGAGTACCACCAGGAGTAAGTCCTGAATGCAGAGCCAAGAGTAATCCCTGAGCACTGATGGGTTTGACCCAAAACCCAAAAAAGAAAAAAGAAAAGAAATCATTCCTGGTGGTACTTGGAAGGAACAGAACCGGGTCACCAGTATTCAAGCAAATACCCTACCTACTGTTCTATTACTCCTGCCCCTCTTTCTTTTCTTTTCTTTTTTTTTTTTTTTTTTTTTTGGTTTTTGGGTCACACCCGGCAGTGCTCAGGGGTTACTCCTGGCTCCAGGCTCAGAAATTGCTCCTGGCAGACATGGGGGACCATATGGGCGCCGGGATTCGAACCGATGACCTCCTGCATGAAAGGCAAACGCCTTACCTCCATGCTATCTCTCCGGCCCCCCTCTTTCTTTTCTTTAAGGAAAAAAAATTGGGGGGAGGTCACACCAGGTGGCATGCAGGGGTTAACTCCTGGTTCTGCACTCAGAAATCACTCCTGGAAGGATTGTGGGAACATATGGGATGCTGGGATTCAAACCACCATCCATCCTGGATGGGCTGCATGCAAGACAAATGCCCTACCAAGGTGTTATCTCTCCAGCCCCTAAGGAAAACAAATTTTTATTTATTTATTTATTTTTGGTTTTTGGGTCACACCGGCAGTGTTCAGGGGTTACTCCTGCCTCTACTCTCAAAAATCGCTCCTGGCAGGCTCAGAGGGCCATATGGGATGCCTGTATTCAAGCCACCATCCTTCTGCATGCAAGACAAATGCCCTACCTCCATGCTCTCTCCGCCCCCCCCAAGAAAATTGTTTTAATTTAATCATCATGAATTACATTGTTACAAAGTTATTCATTATTAGTTTTCAGGTATCTGATGTTCTAACACCAATCCCTTCCGTCTCTACTTTCCTCTACCAATGCCCTCAATTTCCCTCCCTCCCCAAGCCTGCTTCTATGATAGGTACTTCCCTTTTTCTTTTTTCCTTTTAGGCACTATAGTTTGTAATACTGTTACTGATAGGGTATCTTGCATATCATTTTACCTCTTTTTAGCACCCAGCCTTTGTCTAGAATGATAATTTCCTTTTTTGGGCTTATCTAGCCTCCCCCCCTCCAGTTACAAGATTACTACTGAGGGAAAAAACCAACCAAACAAGATGCTGAGACCAATTCTTTTGCTCTTCATTTCTATTGTCTTTGAGCACTATAACTATATATAACTATATATATATAACTATAGTTATATACATTAATATATATAATTGTATAGTTAATAACTATAATAACTAGTTATTCCCCTACTATGTTTCTTTATGCCCCTCATATGAGTGATTCTGTTTGTTTGTTTTGGACCATATCTGCCTGGTAGCGCTCAGGGTTTTCCTGGCTCTGCACTTAGAAATTACTCCTGGTGGCCTTGGGGGACAATAGGGAATGCTGAGGATTAAACCTGGGTTGTCTGTATACAATTCAAACATCCTACTTGCTGTACTATCCTTCCAGTCCTCACAGGTCCATTTTTATTCTTTCCAGAAACCCCTTCACCAATTTCTACCCACAGCTTTTCATATAGGTAAGTAATACCATGCTTTCTTTAGCTTAAAATCTGTTCACAGGCCGGAGAGGTGGCGCAAGAGATAAGGTGTTTGCCTTGCAATTGCTAGCCTAGGACGGACCGCAGCTTGATCCCCTGGTGTTCCATATGGTCCCTCCAAACCAGGGGTGATTTCTCAGTGCATAACTGGGAGTAACCCCTGAGTGTCAAATGGGTGTGGCCCAAAACACTGACAGTACCAGCAGTACCTGGGCTGATTGGGCTGTTTCTCCATTGGTTTGTACCACTGAAATGTATAATCTTCTTTGCAAACCAGAGAGAATGTTGAATAGCATTGTCTGGTGAGAATCTCAGTTATTTTATTCTCAGTCACAAGCAAGGTATTTACTTCCCTTTGGCTTACATAGTTAAGCACTTATATTACATGTGCTTTTACCTTTCCTGCTCTCTGCTAATACTTTAGCTTTTCCTCCATAGACCTTCACCTGCCTCTTCTGGACAGGGAACTGTTCCTTTCAGACCATGTCTAAATAGAGAGGATTCAGACCAACTAAGAATCATCTCACCTAGAAATTCTGGTAAGTTGAATAATATTTCCAAAGGAGATTCAACCACTGACATATATTCTATATGAAAACCTTCAAAGTGTAAAAAATAACCAGAGATCTGTTTTTGTTTGTTTGTTTGTTTTTTTGCCTTTTGGGCCACACCTGGTGACACTCAGGGGTTAATCCTGGCTATGTGCTCAGAAATCACTCCTGGCTTAGGGGATCTTATGGGACCCTGGGAATTGAACTGCAGTCCATCCTACATTAGTGCATGCAAGCAAATGCCTTACCACTTGTGCCACTGCTCCAGCCCCCTGAGATCTGTATTCTCATTGTCTCTAATTTTTTATTTTGTTTTGTTTTGTTTTTTGTTTTGTTTTGTTTTTGGGTCATACCTGGCGGCGCTCAGGGGTTACTCCTGGCTCTGTGATCAAAAATTGTTCCTGGCATGCTCGGGGGACCATATGGGATGTCGGGATTCAAATCATCATCAGTCCTCGGTTGGCTGCATGTAAGATGAACACCCTACCGCTGTGCTATCTCTCAGGCCCCATGATTGTCTCTAATGTACTCCATACTTTGAGTTTGGTTTTTGGGCCAGCCCCAGCATTGCTCAGGTATCACTCCTTGCAGTACTCAGGGCTCCATGTTGGGTACAGAAAATTGAATGTGGGGCGGGCAAGGTGGCCCTAGAGGTAAGGTGTCTGCCTTGCAAGCGCTAGCCAAGGAAGGACCGTGGTTCGATCCTCCGGTGTCCCATATGGTCCCCCCAAGCCAGGGGCAATTTCTGAGCGCTTAGCCAGGAGTAACGGGTGTGGCCCGAAAAAAAAAGAAAAGAAAATTGAACGCAGGTTGGCTAGTGTGCAAAGCAAGCACCCTAAATGCTATACTATCTTTCTGACCATGTAGGGTTTGTTTGTATTTTGTTTTGGGGACATGCCTAGTAGCGGTGCTCAGGTGTTACTCCTGGCTCTTTACTCAGAAATCATTCCAGGCAGGCTCAGGGGACCATATAGGATGCTGGAGATAAAACCCAGGTGTGTCCAGGTCAGCTTCATGCAAGGCAAATGCCCTACCGCTGTGCTATCACTCTGGCCCTGTCCTCACCCCAAGTTCTCTATTCCTCACAGTGGAGATGACTTCAGCTTATACCTATATTTGTCCTGTCACCATTGCTATTTATTGAGTATTGAGTAGGTTCATATGTGGAATTAAACTGATCTTGGGAACACAGTCGTAGGGCATTTGCTTGCATGTGGCCGACCTGGGTTGGGTTAGACCCAAGTTCGATTCCCAACATCCCATATGGTCGCCTGAGCCTGCCAGGAGTGGTTTCTGAGAACAGAGCCAGGAGTGCCCCCTAAGCACCACCAGGTGTGCCCCACACACACAAAATGATCTTACTTGTTTTGTAATCAATCCTTGCATATAAAAGTTTCTGGCAGACTAGGGGCCAGAGAGATAGCATGGAGGTAGGGCGGTGCATGCCTTGCATGCAGAAGGATGGTGGTTTGAATCCCGGCATCCCATATGGTCCCCTGAGCCTGCCAGAAGTGATTTCTGAGCATAGAGTCAGGAGTAACCCCTGAGCGCTGCCAGGTGTGCCCCCCCCCAAAAAAAAAAGTTTCTGGCAGACCAGAGTGATAGCACAATGGGTAGGATGTGGGTTTTGTTTTTGTTTTTTTAGGTTACACTGGGTGGGTGCTTAGGGGTTACTCCTGGTGCTGCTCTCAAGAATCATTCTTGGTGGGCTCGGGGACCATATGAGATACCAGGGATCGAACCCAATTCAACCATGTGCAAAGCTCCAGCCTCAGAGGTAGGATGTTGCCTTGCACACAGCCTACCCAAATTAGATCCCCAGCATCCAGAGCTTGCCAGAAGTAATTTCTGAGTTCAGTACCAGAAGTAACCCCTAAGCATTGCTGGTGTGGCCCCAAAATTAAAAAATAAAAGAAAGTTTCTGGAAGCCCATTTCTGTATGAGAGTGATAAAAAACCTTTTTCGTTCATCTTTTTCAAAATATACCTCTGCTACCTTTTCTCTTTTTTTGGGAGGGGGCACACTTGGAGGGGCTTAGGGGTTACTCCTAGCTCTGCACTCAGAAATTACTCCTTGTGGGCTGGAGCCATAGCACAGTGGCAGGGCGCAGCAAACCTGGGATGGACATGGGTTTGATCCCCGGCATCCCATATGGTCCCCTGAGCCTGCAAGGAGCACAGAGCACAGAGCCAGGAGTAACCCCTGAGCACCGCTTGGTGTGGCGAAAGAAAGGAAAGGAGGAAGGGAAGGAGGGAGGGAGGGAGAGGGAGGGAGGAAGGAGGGGAGGAAGGAGAGAAGGGAGGGAGGGAGGGAGGGAGGGAGGGAGGAAGGAAGGAAGGAAGGAAGGAAGGAAGGAAGGAAGGAAGGAAGGAAGGAAGGAAGGAAGGAAGGAAGGGAATTATTCCTTGCAGGATCATTATTCCTTGCAGGATTGAGGGATCATGTGGGATGCCAGGGATCAAATTCAAGTTGGCTGCATGCAAGGCAAATACCTTACTCACTGTGCTGTTGTTCTGGTCCCTGCTACCTATTTTTGAGAGGGGACTGTCACTTCCACAACTAATCAGAATCTTTGTACCTGTGTTTGGGTCTTTTTTTTTTTTAAATATGGAACACTTCACGAATTTGCGTGTCATCCTTGCGCAGGGACCATGCTCATCTTCTCTGTATCGTTCCAATACTAGTATATGTGCTGCCAAAGTGAGCACTGGGTTTTACTACTCTTAGTACCCACATACTCCCATACATCATGAACTTTAGAATCCTCTTAAGTTGCGGCCAGAGCTATAGCGCAGTGGTAGAGCCTTTGCCTTGCATGCAGCTGACCCAGGGCGAACCTGGGTTTGATCCCTGGTGTCCCATATGGTCCCTGAGCCAGGAGTGATTTCTGAGCACATAGCCAGGCGTAACCCTTGAGCCTCACCCGAGTGTGGCCCAAAAACAAAACAAAAGAATCCTCTTAAGTTGCTAAGATCAATCTTTTTTCATTTTGAGCGGTGCTCCTCAGAATTCGGCTTTGGTCATTTCTTTTTCTCTTTCAGATCAGAGGGAGAATAGAACCACATTAGAGAGAGTTCCTGGTTTCCAGCCACCAGTCCTACAAGAGAGCCTTTACTTGTTTGCAAGAAAAACTCATGGTTAGGCCTGCATACTGACTTCCTCATTCTGGCCTTCTATTCAATGAAGAATGACATGGGTTTCAATTATGGTAACCATAATTGTTGTTTGGTTGGTTTTGGAGCCACACCCAGCAGTGCTCAGATGTTACTCCTGGCAGGCTTGGGGGATCATATGGGATGCCAGGAACTGAACCCAAGTCGGTCACGTGCAAGGCAAAGGCCCTATCCCTGTGCTATCACTCGGGCCCTAATTGTTGGACATAATTGTGGACATAATTTCCCAGTACAATTTCAATTTCAAATATCCTATACTATTGTCACATTAGCTTTTTGGTTTAAGAAATATCTCAATGTAGGGCCGGAGAGATAGCACAGCGGCATTTGCCTTGCAAGCAGCCGATCCAGGACCTAAGGTGGTTGGTTCGAATCCCGGCGTCCCATCTGGTCCCCTGTGCCTGCCAGGAGCTATTTCTGAGCAAATAGCCAGGAGTAACCCCTGAGCACTGCCGGGTGTGGCCCCCCCCCAAAAAAAATCTCATGGAGGAAGGGCTGGAGTGGTAGCATAGTGGTAAGGTGTTGGCCTTGCACGCGGACAACCCAGGACAGACCTGGGTTTGATTCCTGGCATCCTATATGGTCCCCCAAGCCTGCCAGGAGTGGCGATTTCTGAGCACAAAACCAGACCAGGAGTAACTCCTGATCACCTATGGGTATGGCCCCAAAACGAAAAACAAGGCCGGAGAGATAGCACAATGGTAAGGCATTTGCCTTGTATGTGTCCAACACAGGATAAACCCTGGTTCAAATCCCGGCATCCATGTGGTCCCCTGAGCCTGCCAGGAGTGACGTCTGAGCGAAGAGCCAGAAGTAACCCCTAAGCACCATCGAGTGTGACTCAAAAACAAAAAAAGGGGGGGGCAGAGCGATAGAATAGCGGGTAGGGCACTTGCCTTGCACGTGCTCGACCTGAGTTCTGTCACCAGCATCCCACATGGCCCCCTGAGCATGCCAGGAAGGTGTCCTGAGCAAAGCTAGGAATAGCCCCTGAGCATCGCCGGGTGTGGTTAAAAAAAAAAAAAAGAAGAAAAGAAAAAAAGAAAACACCACCAACAACAACAAAAAAAAGCCAAACGGAAATCAACAACAAAAACTATGTCATGGGGTCAGGGAGAATAATTAATGTTCTTAAAGTACATGCTTTGCATGTGAGAGATCCAGATTTAATTTTTGATACCACATAGTCCCCTGAACACCAGTCTAGGAGTCACATAGTGCCCAGCAAGGTCCAAATATAAAAACAAACCAATACAATGTCTATGGTAGAGGACCAGAGCAATAATACAGGAGGTAGGCATTTGCCTTGAATGCAGCTGACTCAGGTTTGGTCCCTGGCATGAGGATGTTTCTCATTGTCACTGGTAAAACTCAGTAGTTTTCATCATTACCAACTAAAGGCTAGGAAACAGCCAGGTGATAGTAATGATCATTGCCTTTTTCTTTTTCATCTCTTCTATTTTTTTATTTTATAATTTTTATTTTTTTATAATTTTATTTTGACCAAAGTGGATTTGATCATTGCCTTTTAAAGTTTTATTTTATCTGGGGCTAGAGAGATAATACAGCAATTAGGGAACTTGACCCCAGTTTGATCTCCAGCATCCCATATGGTTCCATAAGTACAACCAGGAGCAGCCCCTGAGGACCACAGGGTGTAGTTCAAAAAGAAAATAATAAATTTTTCCCAAAGCCCTCATAGTAAAGTTTTATCAGATTTTTCTCAATAGATCATGTCACTTTAAAACATAAAAATGTGTAGATTAAGAATGACTTGGATGGACCGCGGTTCGATCCCCCGGTGTCCCATATGGTCCCCCAAGCCAGGAGCAACTTCTGAGCACATAGCCAGGAGTAACCCCTGAGCCTCACCCAAGTGTGGCCCAAAAACCAAAAAAAAAAAAAAAAAAAGAATGACTTGGGGCCGGAGAGATAGCACAGCGGTGTTTGCCATCCAAGACCTAAGGTGATTGACTCAAATCCCATCGTCCCATTTGGTCCCCTGTGCCTGCCAGGAGCCATTTCTGAGCAGACAGCCAAAAGAACCCCCTGAGCACCACCGGGTGTGGCCCAAAAACAAACAAAAAAAAAGACTTATGGGGCCAGAGCGGTGGCACAAGCAGTAGGGCATTTGCCTTGCACATGCTAACCTAGAATGGACTTGATTCCTGGTGTCCCATTTGGTCCCCCAAGCCAGGAACGATTTCTGAGCACATAGTCAGGAGTAATCCCTGAGTGTCACTGGGTGTGCCCCCCCCCAATAAAAAAGACTTAGCTGCAATCATCTTTAAACCATAGAAGTGGCAAGGTACCAAAAAAAAAAGTACAAAGGTATTCACTTTTGGGGGCCAGTAGGTGGCGCTAGAGGTAAGGTGTCTGCCTTGCAAGCGCTAGCCAAGGAAGGACCGCGGTTCGATTCCCTGGCGTCCCATATAGTCCCCCCAAGCCAGGAGCAATTTCTGAGCACTTTGCCAGGAGTAACCCCTGAACATCAAACGGGTGTGGCCCCCCCCCCAAAGAAAAAGTACAAAGAAGTGGCAAGGTGGAGGACAGATAAAATTTTTACTTTCTGGCCTCTTTATTGTTATTCTGGCAATCTGGGTCTTACACTTTTATATCTAAATGTTAACTCATTGATATCTTCGCACCTGACCTCAACTGATGAATGTCACTCTAAAGCATCAGTAATTTATTTAAAAACCACACTATGTTCCTAAAATAGATTCTAGATTTCTGGACACAATTAGAGCAATGCCAAAAGGATAAAAAAAAAATCAATTCTTGTCAAGCTAGGCAGGAAGGAGTGCCAGGTTTATACAACCGAATTCAGAACCTCCCTTGCACCATTCTTTCAGAGTCATACAGTAGGTACCATTTCCATTCCTCTATTTGTAATCTTAATTCAGCTTATTTTTAAGGATACTTACCCTAAATCTAATCTTCAATAAATATCCTAAATTATTTTCCACCCAATTATTAAACTTTTTTCACAAGCTCCATGCGAAGATTTACCCTGAGACAAACTAAGCAAAGTGGAGACTTCGGAAAGATAAAATTATACAATGCAAAATGGTCCAAATTATCTGGAATGAAAACATTCTGTTGTGACCCAGATAATATACATAGGGAAAACATATGAAGTGAATGAGGAAAAGGAATTATTTATGAGACTGACATATTAAACAATGTTTTAGCTGCATTATGTACAGGGATGACTTGTTTTAGAAAAAAAGGTGGAAGGCAGCCTATTGCAGGGGAAATGGTAAACTAAGAATATGCTCGTTACAAATTTTGCTCACTGAAAAAAATTGAATGCAAGGTCTCTCCTTTTCTCCACTCTTACAGATGTGGGCCAAGCTCTGGCCTCTACACAGTACATAAAGGGAAATCAGACTAGAAACCTGTTCCTAGAAAAGTTTGTTTCGTTTTTGTTTGTTTTTTGACAAGGAGGTTGTTAGGCCAAACCCATCTGTACTCAAGAATTATTCCTGGTGAGGCTAGAGTAATAGCACAAGGGGTAGGGTATTTGCCTTGCATGAAGTTGACGTGGGCTTGATCCCAGGTATTCCATATGGTCTCCTGAGCACCTCCAAGAACGACTCCTGAGCGCAAAGCTAGGAATAACCCTTCAGAACCGCCAGGTGTAGCCCCCAAACCAAAATATTAAAATTTTTCCTGGCAGTGTCTGGGGGTCCATATGGAGTACAAGGGATTGAACTCAGTTGGCCATAAGCAAGGCAAGAGCCCTAGCCTCTGTACTACAGTTCTAGGAGGTTTCCCTCACCCCCATCAGTTTTAACCCAGGTCTGAAGCAGTTTTCACTCACACTTGATTCCTAGGTTTCTACCTAGCACTCAGGACATTCTCCCTGGTCCATTTCCTTTGAATCTAGTCCCCCAACCTCAATAATACAATGCTTTTTGCCAAAGTAATTTTAAAAAGTATGGTTTGTTTAAACAGTTACTAAACTGGATCATCTTTTAGTAGCATCCCTCCACCTCCCTTTCTGTCCCCACTCAGTCCTCTATGATCACATCATCATCATCATCATCTTCCTCCTCCTCCTCTTCTTCCTCCTCCTCCTCTGGCAGTTCCTCCTCTTCTTCATCTTCCTCTTCATCTAAACAAACCACCACTTCAGCTGGTTCGTGTAATCGAGAGTCAAACCAGTCCAGTACCTGTTGGGTGCTAAGCCTTGATGCCTGACTCAAGTGAGGGATATCACTTTCCTGAAGCCGCTGGTGGGCTGCCCAGTAGCTCTCCAAGGGCCGTATATCTGGTGGGGGTGGGGGGACTGGCAGAGGTGGTACGTCAGTCCACTCATTCAAAGGGCGGGCTGAAGGTGGTTGTGTAGGAATGACTGGGTCCTGGAAACTTGTGGCACCAGGCACTGCATTGTCCCGAAACCATTTAAGTTGCCCATGTTTCAGTGCATAGCGCGTATCACCAAACCACTGAATAATCTCAGACCGAGGCAAACCAGTGATCTGTTCTAATTTATGGTAATCTTCGCGCCGTGCCCACTGGCACTGTAAAAAAAATGATTTGAGGATAGCCAGCTGCTCTTTGGTTTTCCGCTTGGGCTTTCTCTGGCGCTGCATATCTGAGGAAGGGTACATTGCTGGGCCAGCCCTACCTGCTGTTACTGCTAGGCCTGAGTTACTGCTGTGCCTTAGTCTTTGGGGCCATGCTTGTTCCACAGGTGAGGATAGTGACTGTTCATTGGGTGACAACGGTTGTGGAAGACAGCCCGGGGGCTGCTGGGATTTAGAGGTAGCAGCACCTCCATTAGCCAGTACCTGGAAAGAAGAGGTAGTGGAGGCAGGAGGAGTCACTTTGGATGCGGACTCTGGCTTCTGACTACTGGCAAGCAAGGGGTCTGATTGGGGCTGATCCCTAGCCTGTGGCTGGTGGAGAGCTGGGGAGTGGTTCCAGGAAGCAGGACTAAGGCTATGCAGTAGGGCGGAATTCCTGCTAGCCAGTTCCTTAGGAAGGCCACTGCTTTTAAGATTGTGCCATGGTTCTGATTGGTGGGGGGCTGCCCCACCGGCAGGGGCCATTAAGGCCTCTGTTGATTTCTGCTGATTGTGTGGCTCTGAGCAGTCCTCAGGCTCTACCTTCAATCCTTTGATTTGTGTGGTCTTGCTAAGAGCCACAGGCACTATTCCAGCTTGCTCAGGAGGTGGCAAGGAAGGAGGCACCTCCTCTGGAGGCCGCCCTGCATGAGTAAAAGAGAGGAGGGATTTGAAATGGAGCTGGTCGCGATGGTAGGCTACCCGTGCTCGAGTCTCTTCTATTTCTTCAGATGACCAACTGATGCCACAGCGAAGGCGCTGGGCCATGAACCAAGTCTTGACTTTCTCCATCTGCAGTCCATAGCGTAGACAGAGAAGGGCAATGTCTGCTAAACTGGGATAGGGAAAGTAGCTGAAGGTTTGGAGCAAATGCTCATTGCCATCCAGCTCACTGGTCTGGGCTGCTTGGGTCCACACAAGCTGTAGTTCCTCAGAGATTGGAGGGAGGCAGATGAGCCCGACACTGGGGCTAGTAAGACTGTTGGCCTCTTTATTGGGAGCCATGGCGTTTTCTGTTTTGCGCCCTTTTGAGATAGCTGTAATAAGAAAAGAAATAGCCCAGTCATTGGGGATCCTCTATCCACCCACTGCCCCAATTTCTACCTCAGGTACTAGGCTCCAAAACAACTGTTATGATGTGCTAGATTGCTTTTAAGGTTCTTTAACAGCTTTCTCGTTTTAATTTTCATAACCTGATGAAGTCAAATGCACCTACTCTAATCCCCCTTCTGTGTATGGAAAAGCCAAAATCCACTGAAGTAAAATACTCCCAATGTACTGTGGCGAGTGTTGTCACCAGGACCAATTCTCTTCAGTTTCAAACTCTTCAGTTTGTTTAAAAAAAAAAAAAAAAAAAAAAGAAGGGGGGCCGGGAAGGTGGCGCTAGAGGTAAGGTGTCTGCCTTGCAAGCCCTAGCAGGACAGACTTCGTCCCATATGGTCCCCTCAAGCCAGGAGCGATTTCTGAGCGCATAGCCAGGAGTAACCCCTGAGCGTCAAACGGGTGTGCCCCCCCCCCAAAAAAAACCAACAAAACACAATCTTTATATAATAGGCCTTTATCTTTGTAACTCCAGCTTCTTCTATCCTCTCCATTCATAGAATAAAAGTTACAAAGTGAACTTTTGTAATGTTTTCACAGAGACAGAGGGAGCCATAATCTCAGCTGTTACAAGTGCTTTAATACCTACTTTCTAAAGAAGTGTTCCTGTTTTCTCTCAGGATAGGACAGCTACAGGAATGGGGTTTACTGCAACCCCCCAGGGTTTAGGTCCCAAGGGATTGAGAAAGGAAATGCTTTCTTCCCCCAAATCATCCTAAGAACAAAGGTTATCCCCTCCCCCACGTTGTCTCCACCAACAGCTAGTCTCCAGGGAATCCCAAGAGCGCCCTCAGACTTGAACCTCCCCACCACCCAGAACTGAGGCCTGTGTCTCTTCTCTCACTGCCTGCTTTCTTCTCAGGACCAGGTGGGCTGGCTCTGAAACTGTAAACAGGTTCTGCAAACTATGCAGTAGCACCACCACTCCCAGAACTGTGGATGAGACTGGGGACCACAGGCACAGCCCCAAGCTTCCTCCCTGAAACACTAAAACCATCTGTGGACCAAATTGAAAGTGGGGTTACATTCAGAACTGGAGCTAGTACACTTGCTTTGCATGCAGACAAGTGGGGGCATGCCATATGGTCCCCTGAGTACTGATACCAGAATACTGATCCCTGAGCCCAGAGCCAGGAATAAATGCTTGAGCACCTCTGGTGTGGCCCAAAAAGGAAAAAGAAAAAGAAAGTGGGCTACTTTTGCCTCTGTTAACCCAATTTTCCCCACTTCCTCTCAAGGAATGTTGTTACATATGTTAATGTTAAGGATTTACTTTTCTTTGTGAATGTACAGGAGGAATTGAGAAAACTCTCAAATGTTACAGAAAAAGCAGTGAAAGACCAGTGATTTCACCTGTTTTAAAATTTTCAGAAGCGGGGCCGGACAGATAGCATGGAGGTAAGGCATTTGCCTTGCACGCAGAAAGATGGTGGTTCGAATCCCGGCATCCCATATGGACACCCGAGCCTGCCAGGAGTGATTTCTGAGCATAGAGCCAGGAGGAACCACTGAGCGTTGCCGGGTGTGACCCAAAAACCAAAAACAAAACGAAACCAAAAAAAGTTCAGAAGCACTTTAGTTGCAGCACACTCTACCTTTTTAACAAGTGAATGTTAAGTAAATTAAAGGTTATGTAAATCCTCACAGCCAGGGCAAATGAATGCAGCAAGTTAAGAGTAGGTAGAAATGATTCTTGGTTAGAGTTAACCTACAGTTTAACCCTTGGTTCTGCTTCTATCAGCAATGTGATCTTGGATAAAAGTTATTCTTTTTTTTGTTTGTTTGTTTAGTTTTGTTTTTATTGTTCATAGCCAACAGCACTCAGGGGTTGTTCCTGGCAGGCTCGGGGGACCAGATGGGATGCAGGGTTTTGAACCACTGTCCTTCTGCATGCAAGGCAAACGCCCTATACCTCCATGCTATCTCTCCGGCCCCAAAAGTTATTCATTTTTTTTTTTTTTTTTGGTTTTTGGGCCACACCCTGTGACGCTCAGGGGTTACTCCTGGCTATGCGCTCAGAAGTTGCTCCTGGCTTCTTGGGGGACCATATGGGACGCCGGGGGATCGAACCGCGGTCCATCCTAGGCTAGCGCAGGCAAGGCAGGCACCTTACCTCCAGCGCCACCACCCGGCCCCAAAAGTTACTCATTTTATGAGTTTTCTAATTGTAAAAATAAAACTGTAGACTGGAGCTGGAGAGAGAGTACACAGGGTAGGGTGCTTACCTCACAGAGCCAGTCCAGGTTTGATCCCTACCATCCCACGTGGTCCCCTAATCCTTGCTGGGTGTGATCCAAAAACAAAAACAAACAAATTGTAGACTATATGTTAATGTATTCTCACCCATCGCCTACTTATGTGCTGGTAGCAAGCAGGCAGAGGGGTTGCTCAAAACTACTGTTTTAAAGAGGTCCTGAGGGAGGCAGATTTGAGATGAGTCATGACTCAGCCACTTCCTAGGATGCTGCATGTCCTTACGTTATTGAACATCTAAGCTTTAATTTCCCGTCAGAAAAATAAGGTAATATGGGCCAGAGAGTACAGCAGATAAGTACTTGTTTTGCATGATGCACTGCATATGGTCCTCCAGTACTGCCAAGACTAACCACTGAGGACCTATGAGTGGCCCAAAATACCAAAAAGAAAAATAAGGTCATACTCTACCTATAAGTTTATGACTAAAGTGTTTTTTTCTTTTAATGGGCTTGAAGGGCTGGAGCTTTACAGTACAGCATTTAAGGCCTGACATTCCATATGGTCCCTAGCCAGCCAGGAGTGATTTCTGAATACAGAGCTAGGAGTAACCCATGAGCACTTCCTGGTGTGCCCCCCCCCCCAAAAAAAAAAGACTCCAGTCTGTTTTTGCAGAGTTTTTTTTTTTGTTTTTTTTTTTGGTTTTTGGGCCACACCCGGCGGTGCTCAGGGGTTACTCCTGGCTATCCACTCAGAAATAGCTCCTGGCAGGCACGGGGGACCATATGGGACACCGGGATTCGAACCAACCACCTTTGGTCCTGGATCGGCTGCTTGCAAGGCAAACACCGCGCAGAGTTCTTATTCTAAAGAGCAGTAGAAGGATATCTGATTTCTACTTTCTATACATTGGGGAGTTGGCTATAATGAGAATGAATTTTGTTGCTTTCAGAGAAATGAATTCATGATTCATTTTGTATTACCAAATTGCCAATTTGGTAGCACTATCTTTACCTTCCAGGTTCACCCCAGACAGAGCTGACTAGCCTATGAGGGCCTAAACTGCCAGTGAGAAATTCTTTTGCTCCATTAGCGCCAGCTGGGAGGGAAATCACCAACACTTGATATCTACATAATCTATTTGTGCTCTGTTCTAACTTTATATGTGAGGGAAATGTAGTATGATAACATACCAATAATAAATAAGGATGAAGCCTGCCAGATGGAAATTAAAACAGGCATAATTATAAACAAGGAAACATTTGTTTTCGTTCAAGTTTTTTCTATCTTCAGATTCTGTGGCATCGGCTAATTATTTCAGTGTAACATGCAGGAATGCAAGTAACTATTTGATTCACTGTCTACACATAGAATAGTGGCTTAATTTAAAGCACGGCTGTATAACTGGCACCTCCTGAAAATGAATCTGATTGAGATAGGAAAAAACTCATCCTGAGAACTCTAAGAGGTACGAAAGCCCTAATTAGTGAACACACTGATGTCTATGTTCTTGTGCCTTTTATTTTGGAGAATGGAATAGGGAATAAAAACTAGAAAAATGGGCCCGGAGAGATAGCACAGCGGCGTTTGCCTTGCAAGCAGCCGATCCAGGACCAAAGGTGGTTGGTTCGAATCCCGGTGTCCCATATGGTCCCCCGTGCCTGCCAGGAGCTATTTCTGAGCAGACAGCCAGGAGTAACCCCTGAACACTGCCGGGTGTGGCCCAAAAACCAAAAAAAAAAAAAAAACAAAAAACAAAAAACAAACTAGAAAAATAAGATTTCTGGGACCGGCGAGGTAGCGCTAGCGGTAAGGTGCCTGCCTTGCAAGCGCTCGCCAAGGAAGGACCTCGGTTTGATCCCCCCGCGTCCCATATGGTCCCCCAAGCCAGGGGCAATTTCTGAGCGCTTAGCCAGGAGTAACCCCTGAGCATCAAACAGGTGTGGCCTGAAAAACCAAAAAAAAAAAAAAAAGATTTCTGAGGATAACAATATTCCATTTGCATCCTTACTAAATGTGTCAGATATGCCCATATCAGACTTAAAGTTGTAAGTAAAAATGTAAGGATATAGGGCCAGAGTAATAGCATAGAGGTAGGAAGTTTGCCTTGCACGCAGCAGACTTAGGACGGACCTGGGTTTGATCTCCAGCATCCCATATAGTCCTCGATTTCTCAGCAGCAGCCTGGTGTGGCCCAAAAACAAACAAACAAAAAAAGGATAATCCTTAGGTTTTCTTTGGCTTCCCATAACTCCTGGGCACCTAGCAGATAAGAATAACCTTAAACTCCCACTCTAGGTATTCACACACTTATAGGAGAAAGAACTTCAGAATTTTAGACTCCAGGGTTGAAACGATAGCAAAGCGGCAGGGCGTTTGCCTTGCACATGGCCAATACAGGCTGGACACTGGTTGGATTCCTGGCATCCTACATGGTCCCCTGAGCCTGCCAGGAGCAATTTCTGAGTGCAGAGCCAGGAGTAACCCCTGAGCCCCTCAGCGCCCCGGGTGTGATTCAAAAAAAATAAATAATTTTAGACTTTAGCTAAGTTTATAGTCACAGGTTCAACTGGGCAACTGAAATTATTGTTACCCCAGTTTCTTTATTCTAAGAACTTCAATACTGCCTGAAGAATGCTTCAGTGATAGAATTTTAAGGGCCTTAAGAAACTTTTAGTGGGGCCAGAGCAGTGGCACAAGTGGTAAGGCTTCTGCTTTGTGTGCAAGCCTAAGACTAACCGTGGTTCGATCCCTTGACGAACCATGTGGTCCCCCAAGCCAGAAGCGATTTCTGAGCGCAAAGCCAGGAGTAACCCCTGAGCATCACTGGGTGTGCCCCCCCCAAAAAAAACAAAACCAAAAAAAATACTTTTAGTGATAATCTATTTACATGCTTAACTTTTTGAACATGAAACCTTTCTGAAAATCAAATAAGGCATAAAGTTAGGCCTCCTCCCTCCCAAATAAGCATCTTGCATAAAGTTAGGACTCCACCCTCTCAAATAAGCATCTTAACTAAACACTATATACATAACCTCTTTTCATCTCTAAAAGGGTTCACCTGCGCTATGTACTCTCAACAGATACAATGATGGAATACTTAGAAAGGCATGACACTGCTTGATAGGCATGAACCACAGATTAGACTCAACAAAAATTGGAAGTGGAAGGGACCAGGTATTAGTGACATTACTGGAAGTCGGAGGGTTGAGTCTCCAACTGGACTAGGGACTTGGCCAAAGTGACCTACAGGATTACATGAAATAACAGTATGGGAATTGGGGGTGTGTGTGTGGAAGAATTGGGTCACACCTGGCTGCGCTCAGGGGTTACTCCTCGCTCTGTGCTCAGAAATCGCGCCTGGCAGGCAAGGGGGACCATATGGGATACCAGGATTTGAACCACTGTCCATCCTGGATCAGCTGCGTGCAATACAAACGCCCTACCACTGTGCTGTGCTATTTCTCCGGCCCCACAGTATGAACTATTAATGACTTATGTTGCTCTCCAGTGTGTCTTCTGCTTCCTTCCTATACTCTGTGTGCTTGGTCTCATTGTGTGTGATTTCAATCCTACTTATGACATTTATTTGGGTTTTTGGGGGGAGGGCACACCCTGTGACACTCAGGGGTTACTCCTGGCCAGAAATCGCTCCTGACCGGGGGGGGGGGGGGGGGGGGGGGGGAGGACCATGTGGGACTCCGGGAGATAGAACTAAGATCCATCCTAATTGGCCGAGTGCAAGGCAAATGCCCTACCGCTGTGCTATCACTTCGGCCCAACATTTTTTTCTCTAGAGAATAACAAACACATAAGCTTACGAAAACTATTACATTAAAAACTGTTCCCATGGAGACAAAATTAAGTGCTTTGAAAAGACAAAAGAATGTACAGAGTGGCCAGAGAGATAGCATGGAGGTAAGACGTTTGCCTTTCATGCAGAAGGATGGTGGTTCGAATCCCGGCATCCCATATGGTCCCCCGTGCCTGGCAGGGGCGATTTCTGATCACAGAGCCATGAGTAACCCCTGAGCGCTGCCGGGTATGACCCCCCCCCCAAAAAAAAAAAAAAGATATTTCAGATGAATGTACAATTTCTTCCCCTTTGGTTTTGTGCCATATCCAGTGGTGCTCAGGGCTTATTCTTGGCTCTAAGTTCAAGGACATGAACTCATGTACTCTGGTGCATATGAGATGCCATGCATCAAACCCAGGTTGGGTGTATGCAAGGCAATCAAATCACCTTACCCTCTATACTGTCAGCCCCCAAAGAGTGTACAATTTAAAACTGAGTTGGGAACGTGCAAGACAAAGGTATAAAAATAGATTGGAGAGGGGGGCTTAAAAATCTCAAAATGTTTTTTTGTATTTTGAATGATTCATTCTGTTTAAATTCTCATACCATTTCAGAAAAACCAAACCAGAAAAAAATCATAGATAAAATGCAGGGTTTTGATCTCAGACTATACCTCAGAATTACCTGGGAAACTTAAAACCAGAGCACTCGCCTTCTTAGTCTGGACTGGGACCTAGGAGCCTGGACTTTTACAAGCACTAAAGGTGAAGCAAACATTGAGATTTCAATGTTTCAAGTACTAAGAAGGCAACTGGGAACTTCGATCAGCATTGCCATAAAAAAAAAAAGAACAGAAAAACAAAACCAAACACTCAACACTACCCGGAAAGACTTTAAAAATGAGCCTACGTTTTAATGCTTCAGCTATAAAATTTCCCAACTTAAACTGGCGTTTTGGGGTTTCTGCCATTACCGCCTTCTACCTATCAGAGTCCTATAATAAAAAAGGGGCTTTCGAATGTCTAGTGAGAAAGTTCCTCTGATAAGAGGTACCCTAATGGGAGCCCGCATGACCAAACAGGTTCTGCGGCTTGAGTTTTCTCTTCTTTCGATTTAGAAGCCTCCTCAAGTTAAGACGCAATACCAGGAACCTCTCGGAACAACTCGGTTCTCTTTCCTAGTTAGCGTTGGGATATGACGGGTAAGGGGGGTTCCGAAGGCGCGTCTACCGCCAGCCCCTTGCGTTCCCTAAGGCCCGTCTCTCCCCAGTCAGTCCAGGTCTAGGAACGTGTGTCGAGGTCGCCATGAAGTGGGGGAGGCGTCGGAGGAGGGGAGACCTGGGAAGGGAAACGCTTCTCCTACTCCGCCTTTCATTCAGTCCTAACTGGGTCAGAGAACAACAACAAAAAGTTGGTGGTGCACTTGGAGAGAGAACCCCCAGAGAGTGGAGCCGAGCGAACCCTAATAATCATCCTCCCCTCGCCAGGGCGTCCCGACCCAGCCTGCCTGCCTTCCCTTTCCTCCCGACCCTACCCGCACTCGCCCTCCCCCAGCTGCAGCGAGAACCCCAAGAAGTCCGCAGGAGCAGAGAGATCCGGGCCACTTGGAACGTGGACTTCGCCTCCCCCCGCGGCGTGGGATGGAGCTCCGCCGGGATGGCTCGGAGGGAGGCTGGGGAGCTGAGGTCGAAGGGGCTGGGGGATCACTCACCGCTGTCCGGCCCGGGCGGCGGCTCCCAGCCTCGCACCGTGGGCCGGGGGGCGGGGATGGGGCAGAGGGGGGGACAGAGAGTGTCTCGGGGTGGCCCTGGAGCGGCTGCCGTGCGGCCTGCTCGCTCGGAGCGGAGGGCCGGGACCGGGACTTGCCCCGCCCGCCCCCGAGCGCGCGCCTGCCTAGCCCGGCCCAGCCCGGCCCAGCCCTGCGCTCGCGATTCGGGGGCGTGGCAGGGGCGGGACGAGCCAATGGGACCGAGTCCTGATTGGTAGGCACGAGTGGGCGGGACCCGTGGGAAGCACGGGGCCAGCCATTGGACGCTTGGGTCTTCGGCCGAAGCCTCCTATTGGCTGCAGCGGGCCTTGGGCGAGTGGGCGATTGGCGCGTGGGTCCGGGAAGATGTCCCCCGGGGCCAGGATGCCCCTAAAGGTGCCCCCTACCTTCGCCCTCTCGGCGCCGCCGGACCTTGCAGTGAGTGGGTGCGCGTCTCGGGCCCCTTTGCTCACGGAGCTCCCCAGGACCCGCCATACTTGGCTCAACTTTTTGGACCTGAAAGAACCCTCAGCATCCTCTTGTCAGCAGCACAAGCCTAGTCGAGGGCTCAATCTCCCGTCCAGTGCTTACCGCAAAGGGAAACTTATTCTCCAGAAGCATCCAGGTCCCGGAGCGTTGGCACAGCGGTAGGGCGTTTGCCTTGCACGCACACGGCCGACCTGGGACGGACCGGGGTTCGATTTCCGGCATCCCATATAGTCTCCCGAGCCTGCCAGGAGTGATTTCTGAGCGCAGAGACCAGGAGTGACCCCTGAGTGCCGCCGAGTGTGCCCCCCCCCACAAGAAAAGCATCCAAAGTCCTGCCTGCTGGAAGAACGAGGAGCCCAGGAGCACGCGCCTTTTGTTGCTTCCTGGGTTCAATTAGTATCGAACTGGGACTGAGCCACAGCACAGTGGATAGGGCTCTTGCTTTACCGCCAGGTGTAAGCCCTGATCTCCGTCAGGTGTGACACCATCCCAACCAATAAATTTTAAAATATTTAGTCACCGTGGAATGACAGAGTCATCCATGATTGGGTTCTAGGTATATAATAGTTAAAAAGATAACATTTAGTAATATAATATTGTAAATATGAGTCGATGTTCATCATTAATGTTTATTATTTAATATTTAATTATTGTGGATATTTATCATGTTTAACCAATTCCTTCACCAGTGTCCATTTCTACCAATGCTCCACTCCTATTTGCCTCCTACCTGTCTGCTTGTCTCCTTTTAGCAACTCCTAAAAACCACCTTCATCAAACTAGTATCAGCAAAAATAGTAACCAAGGACTTTTACTCAACTCAGCTGTAGAATTATAAACTTGATTCTGTAGTTTAAACCAAGCCCATTGGTACCTACAGATCTCTTAAATCATGATATGCCCCCTCCAACGTGTATGTAATGAAAGGGAAAGTGTGACATTTTAGACAATGGCAGCCATAATTATCAGGGCAGTTTATTCACTAATAATCTAAATTGAATAGACTGGAGGAATGTTCAAAAAATTTTTAGGGGGAGCACCCAGGGTTTGGAGACCATACAGGGTATCAGGAACTGTACCCCAGTCAACCACATGCACAGCAAACACCTTACCCACTGTATTACCTCTCCAGCCTCAATACACAAGGCTGTTGTAGAAAACCAGTTAAGAAGGGCTGGAGAGATAGCACTGAGGTGTTTGCCTTGCAAACAGCCAATCCAGGACCTAACGTGGTTGGTTCGAATCCCAGTGTCCCATATGGTCCCCCTTTCCAGGAGCTATTTCTGAGTAGTTGGCCAGGAGTAACCCCTGAGCACCGCAGGGTGTGGCCCAAAAACCAACAACAAAAAGAAAACCAGTTAAGAACACCCTATTTGCTGTGCCGAACCTTTTTTTTTTTTTTTTGCCTTTGGGCTACATTCAGCAATGATGCTCAGGAGTTACTCATGGCTCTGCACTCAGCAATCACTCTGACAGTACTCAGGGAACCACATGGTATGCTGTGGATCAAACTCAGGTCAGCCACTTGCGAAGCAAATACCCTATCACTGTGCTATTGCTCTGGCCCTTATTTTCAATGTAGATTACTCTTCCATCTTCGTTTTGGGGCCACACCTGGCAATGTTCAAGGGTTATTCCTGGTTCTGCATTCAGGAATAACATTTGGCAGTGCCTACGGGGCCATATTGGAGTGCCAAGGATCAGATCCATGTCAGATGTTGTGCAAGGTAAGTGCCTTACCTGCTGTACTATCTCACTGGTCCTTCATCTTTCATTGTTAGGAAAGTTACGGGAAGCTCTTGCCTCTCTCTTTTCATGGTTCAGAGGCACATTTCTCTTAACATTCATTTTCGTGCATAAGTATTGTAAGATCACCCATGCACTGTATATCCAAGCCCCAGTGAATGATTCTGAATCAGGGTCCCACAAAAAATAATCTAGACCAGGCTGAGGGTAGTCTGGCAGTCTTCTACCTAGTATGGACCTCTCTGCCTGCCAGAACTGCCATTTTTATTGAGTACAGAGATCACCCCTGGCTGGGGCAGTAAACCCACCCAGGTTTACAAGTAAGACAAACTTTGTGGGCTCGGAGAGATAGCACAGCGGCGTTTGCCTTGCAAGCAGCCAATCCAGGACCAAAGGTGGTTGGTTCAAATCCCGGTGTCCCATATGGTCCCCCGTGCCTGCCAGGAGCTATTTCTGAGCAGACAGCCAGGAGTAACCCCTGAGCACCGCCGGGTGTGACCCAAAAACCAAAAAAAAAAAAAAAAAAAAAAAAGACAAACTTTGTGTTGGGTAAAACCAAGTTGTTAAACAAACAGATACAAAGAAACCAGGGATAAACTTTGTTTTAGGTAAAATAAGGTGTAGTCCAACAAAGTATTTCTTTTTTCTTTCTCAAAGTATTTCTTTAAAAGGGTTTCATAAGTGGACCAGAGCTAGTACAGCAGGTAAAGCACTCACTTGCCTTGCACACAGCAGATCAAGTTCATCTCCAGAATCCCATATGGTCCCCAGATCCCCACCAGGAGTGATCCCGAGTACAGAGCTAAGAGTAAGCCCTGAGCACTGTCAGTTATAACCCTAAATTTTAAAATCATAAAATAAAGACTCTAGTGGGGGACAGAGAAATACTATAGCAGGTAAGACACTTATCTTGCAAACAGCTGACCCCATTTCAATGCCCAGAACTCTGACCCTCCCTCAGGAGTGATTCCCTGATCACAAAGCCAGAGTAAACCCTGATCATTGCTGGATATAATCCCAAATCAAAAATATACACAAAAAGCTTCTGAAGAAACTTCTATGCTTCAGAACACCTCAATACTTGGATCTGCTCCTGGGACTGAATGACGAGTGCAGCTGTTGGAGTAGTTAAAGGAAACATATTGGCCAAATCCCTATTTCTTCTTGTAGAGAGCCCTTAGAGGGTTCATACAAGTTACATTCTGCTCCTTAACACTAAGGGTGGCGCTGGGGAAAGGACTGGGAAAAAAAATAACAGGGTGAGGGGCCAGAGCTATGGTACAGTGGGTAGGGTGTTGCCTTGCAGAGGGTACAATCCCTGGCTCCCCTGAACCTGCCAGGAGTGATGATCCCTGAGCAGAGCCAGATTTAGCCCTGGACACCACAAAGTGTGGCTCCCAAACCAAAAGATGAGACTGAACAGAAGTACAAAACCCTTTTGCCTATTCTAGGTTGACTCTAAAGAAAAGGACAAGAAATGTGGGAGAAGGGAAAGGCAAGGATCCTCAACTTTCCAGTGTACTGTACTGTTTCCTAAGAAGTGCCGTAGATATGAGGCTGGAGTGATAGCACAGTGGTAGGCCATTTGCCTTGCATGTGGCACCTGGGATGGACCTGGGTTCGATCCCCAGCATCCCATATGGCCCCTGAATCTGCAGGAGTGATTTATGAGTGCAGAGCCAGAAGTAACCCCTGAGCACCGCCTGTGTGGCCATAAAAAAAAAAAAAAAGTGCCATAGTTGAAGGGTGACCAATCAGAGCTGTGGGGTGCTGAAGGTCGTGATAAGAATATATGGGAAGGGCCCGGAGAGATAGTACAGAGGCAGTTGCCTTGCAAGCAGCCGATCCAGGACCAAAGGTGGTTGGTTTGAATCCCAGTGTCCCATATGGCCCCCCGTGCCTGCCAGGAGCTATTTCTGAGCAGACAGCCAGGAGTAACCCCTGAGCACCGCTGGGTGTGGCCCAGAAACCAAAAAAAAAAAAAAGAATATGTGGGAAGATTTCAGACAAACTAATCTACCATTATAAGCACAAAGTCTCAAAAGACATTTAGAGCCACTGGATACCCCAAGGACAAGAGCTAGTACAAGAATCCATGGAAGGCCCCATTACCTTTCCTCGGATGCCTACTTCGCATGCTGACTCTACTAGCCTTCACACCTGGATTCACAGCACAAGAGAAGTAAGGGTGCTATTCAGTGATATCACAGCTTAGCTATTATGATGTCACAAGGAGGTATCTATTTCTGTTGCTCCTTTCTAGAGAAGATGGAGGCCCTTGCCTTTCCTTTTTACCATATTCATCCTTTGCTCTAGGGTCAACCTTGAATAGGGAAAAGTTTTATTCTATCCTTCCATGCTTAAAGAGCAGAATGTAACTTGGATAGATCCTTTAAGAGTATCCATAAGAAGGGGCCGGGGGGCCGGGCGGTGGCGCTGGAAGTAAGGTGCCTGCATTGCCTGCGCTAGCCTAGGACGGACCGCAGTTCGATCCCCCGGTGTCCCATATGGTCCCCCAAGCCAGGAGCGACTTCTGAGCTCATAGCCAGGAGTAACCCCTGAGCGTCACCGAGTGTGGCCCAAAAACCAAAAAAAAAAAAAAAAAAAACGAGTATCCACAAGAAGAAAAGGATTTGACTCAAGGTGTTCCCTTTAATTGCACAGCAGTTGGTGCTAGGTACCAGGAAACAAATGGGCCAAGTTCTGGTATTTTCCACTATGGTGGGAAAGTGCAGATGGGATCCTACCCTGGGTGGTTCTTTGAAGGCTGCCCAACCCCTTCATCTTCCCACCCAGTTTTTGCCTAGCCAGAGAACTTCAGCCTAAGAAATGGGATTGGGAGATTACCCTAGTCTTTGGTCTCTTGCCACCTTTGGCCCAGAAACAAGAACCACTCAACATCTTATATTTTCAAGTTTTAATTTATTTCAATGACATGTATGAGGTGGTTAATCTGGGTGGGAAAGCAAATGCAAGAAGCGCAATGAGGCACTGGACTGCTGGATTTCTTCCCCCACGAACCTTGATGTACTGTGAAGGGGAGGGGAGATTTCAGGAAGGCCTGATGGTAACCAGTTCTGGGATAGGTCACAAAATACTTCCATTTCACTTGTTCAAAGGGTGGCTTATCTTTTCTTCGGGTTTTTGGGTCACACCTGGCAGTGCTCAGGGATCACCCCTAGCAGGGCTTAGGAACCCATAAGGTGTGAAGACTAACGCCAGGTTGGTTGCATGCAAGGCAAGCACCATATCCACTATACTGTCCTTTTTTATTTTTTTGGCTTTTGGGTCACATCTGGTGGCACTCAGAAATCAATCGTTCCTGGCAGGCTCGGGGGACCATATGGGATGCCGGGGATTGAACCCAGGTCAGCCGCGCAGTAACACATTTCTGCCTCCTGCTCAATCATTAACCACTTCTAACCCTGTGGTCTCATCTGTAGAGAAACCTTGAGTCACTGACTTTCTAAAAAAAAGCCTTTTCAGACTCTGTTTCTAGGGCCTGTGGATTGCAAGGACCTAGAGGTACTCCAGAGAAGCACCTGAGTTAAAGCTGTTATGAAGAGAACTGCTTAGGTTACAGAAGAAAATGGAAGGGGAAGGCTCTGACAGGTTGGCAGAGGAAGGCATCTAGATGAGAGGAAAGGGCCACAGTGTTACTATTTTGCTGAGGGCAACTGAGCCTCTACCCAAGGTACCTTCCATCTAGAGCTAACATGTTTAAGTTGCTCTGTTCATACAAGCAGTGATCTTTAGAAAAAGTGCCCACTTTTAATACTATATTTAGTTCTGGGAAGCTTGAGGCCATACCTTGCAATGCTCAGGGCTTACTCTTGGCTCTGAACTCAGGAATCACTATTGGGAGGTTTGGGTGACCATATGAGATGCTGGGGATTAAACATTGGTTAGTCACGCACAAGACAAGAACCTACTGTACTATTGCTCCACCTCTCAACTGCTTTTTTTTTTTTTTTTTTTTTTGGGTCATATCCAGCGGCACTCAGGGGTTACTCCTGGCTCTTTGGTCAGAAATCACTCCTGGCAGGCTCAGAGAACCATATGGGATGCCAGGAATTTAAGCACTGTCCATCCAGGGTTGGCCGTGTGCAAGGCAAACGCCTTAACTGCTGTACTATCTATCTGGTACCCTGCTTTTATTTTTTAATAGTTTTGATTTTGGGGCCACACCCAACTATTTTCAGGGCTTACTCCTGGCTTTTCACTAAGCCGGAAAGGCTTGGGTAGACTACATGGGATGCCGGGGATCAAACTGGGGTCAGCCTCATGCAAGGCAAGTGCCTTGCCAGCTATATACTATTGTTCCAGGGCCACAACTGTCTAAATGGGAAAGACTTTTACAGCACATAGGTTCTGAGGTTCCAAATACTAGCCCTGCTGTTTATGTATTGTTGAACCAAAGACAGGTTTTTCTGAGCTATGCCCATGGTTAATACATGTGTAATGGGTACACATTAGACAAGATGACTACATTCATTGATGACTCAAGTCCACACTGCTTGGTGGCATTTCAGTACTTTCCCTTTTGGCTCTGCTGCAACTTTGACCAGAAGACAATCCAAAAATCACATTGTTTTCTTTAACATCTAGGGATGTTATTTAAGTGGGCATTTGTGTGAGGAGTGACTCACCATCTTTCTTCAAAAGATTAAGGTCCCACACACACTCTTGCTGTGAATGCATGTACGCAAACGTGTGTGTGCTTGCTCACTGGCTCAGTGGGAAGGGAACAGGTGCGCCAGAAATGTCTTGAAAAGTTGATCAGCCAGGAAAGGGAGTGGGGAGCTGGTTACCTGGGAGATCCTTGTTCATCAGCAGCCTCAGGATCTCCTCTTTTAGAACACTGTCAAGAAAGAGCCCGAGTGAGAAAGTGGATCAAAGTCTTGTAAAGGAAGTAGGTTCTCCACCCTTTCTCCAGAAGGAATAGCAGAGATCAGAAGGATGAAGAGGGGGGACTTATGGAAAAGGAAAATGAAGGTAAATACTCTAAATACTATAGAGGGGGAAAGAGTGTGCAAAACTTAGGGACAGAGTATAGGGAAAAGGAAAAATGTTGACATTCTCAGGTGGTTAGGGAGGAGACATCAGGTATGAACATGAATGAGTCAAATACAACTTTCCCATTTCACTCTCTCTGGGCATAGAACAGATGCCATCTTCTGGCACCTCTAAGTGGTCAAATTGCTTTGACTTGAAGTGTTTTCCTTTTTTTTGGGGGGGGCACACCTGGTGACGCTCAGGGGTTACTCCTGGCTATGCGCTCAGAAATCGCCACTGGCGTGGGGGATCATATGGGACGCTGGAGGATCGAACTGCCATCCATCCTAGGCTGGGAATGCCTTACACCCTGCGGCACCGCTCTGGCTCCGTTTTCCATTTTCTTATACCCATATTGTTTTATTCTCAAAAGAGAATAGTTTCCTTTTACCTTTGGGGAGTCCTGGATATTTTCCCCAAAAGAGATGTAGATTACCGCCCCAGAGCTAAGAGTTCCCAGCTTCGAAGGCTGCAGGAGCAAAAGTGAAAAGCAAGGCCCAGACAGGATAAGCTATGGTTGGAGAAGCCCTACTGAACAGAGGCTCTAGATCTTGATAACATAGTTCCTGGGCTATGAACATCAGATTTCAAATCCGGGGACCTATCCTCAGCCCCAACCAAATACTCATGATCTGAGGATGCAGAATGATCTGAAATGCAGCACTTAGCTTAGGTGCAGAATGCGACTTATCTACATTATTCAGATCACAAAATGATCAAAGGGATTCGAGCCAATTTCATCCAATTTCCCAGACAGAAAATGAGTCCAAATAAAGTGAAATAAGGTAGACAGGTAATCAGCAATCTTTTCCTGAAGCAGAAAGGATGGCGATACTCATAAATTACTCTTTCTTGACAAATAAATCCGTAAAGTGCTTAGAGGCCATTGAAAGGGACCCCAGAGATCAAGTTGGCCCCTGGGTGCACCAACCCCTTAGGCAAGTATGAATGGTGTGGCTACAACGAGGGGCTTAGAGTTGGTTTTTCCTTCATTTGATCCCCCAGGACTGCTTCAAGGCTGAAAGCAAGTGCTCTCCCAATCAGTCCTGGAGACTTACAAGTGACATAAAGCCAGGTGCAGGAGAGCAACTTCCCCCAAGGCCAACTTCTGGGGGAAGTGAGCAAGGCCATTAAGGTCAAGTTAAAGCTAAAATGAGCGAGCTGGGGGCCCTGAGGTGGCAAAAGCCAGCAAGAAGAGGGAATGCGCCAGCCACTCAACTGTGTTCTGATGGGAAGGGCTCTATCCAAAGCCACCCCCATGGGCCTGATAAGCTATCACTTTCTCTGGACGCCCAAGAATAGATGAGGGGATCACTCTAGGGCCCTATCTTCTTTTGTTTTGTTTTTAGGTCACACCCTGCAGCACTCAGGGGTTCCTCCAGGCTCTCTGCTCAGGAATCGCTCCTGGCAGGCTCGGGGACCATATGGGATGCTGGGGTTCGAACCACCGTCCTTGTGCATGCCCCGGTCCTATATCTCTCTAGTCAGCCTGCTCGCCCCATCTCCATGCCGCCCATTCATTCCTCCCCGCCGTGGGCCGCGCGGGTCTCAGATGAAATGGATCCAGCCCTGCGGCTCCGGGACGCCGCCACTGCCCGGGTGCTCGGGCCCGCGGAGGGCATAGTCGCGGCCGCCGTTGTTGTCCCAGAACTCGTGGCCCGTGACGCGGTAGCGCAGGGCGAAGAGCAGGGCGCCCCCGACGGGCGGCGCGGGCAGGCGAAAGGCGAAGCGGTCGGCGCGGGGCGGGGGCGGCGCGGGGCCGGCGTAGGCGGCGGGCGCCTCGCGTTGACTCCGCCAGCCGTCGGCGCTCCAGCGCACGCTCACGCGCTTCTCGAAGGCCAGGTCCAGCACGCGCGCGCTCCCGGCCACGCCCAGCGGGCCCGCCTCGGCGCGTTCCAGGCAGATGCGCTGCGCCTGCAAGCGGGCGGCGAAGTCCGGCTCGCTGGCCGGGTCCAGGGATGCGCGCGCCTCCTGGGGGAGGGAAAAGGGGGAGGGCGGGGTTAGTCAGATACTGAGCCAATCAGAGGCGTCCCGGACGGCAGTCATAGAGAAGGGTCGAAAAGGTCTAAGCCAGTCAGAAGCTGAGCAAGCGTCACGTCAAGGGGCGGGGAAAGGGAGGGTCAAGGAGAAGCGCTGGGCCAACTAGAGGCTGAGGGCGCGTCCAAGCAGTCAGAGGCGGGGTCAGAGCGAGGCATCCCAGCAAAGGGGCGGATCAGAGCGAGGCGCTAGGCCAATCAGAGTCTGAGTGCGGCGTCCTAGCAGACAAAGGGGAGGGCCAGAATCAGGCCTAGACCAATCAGAAGCTGAGCAGGCGTCTACGTCAGGGGCGGGGAAAGGAAGTCAAAGAGGAAGCGTTGGGCCAACCAGAGGGTGAGCGAGGCATCCAGGCCGTCAAGAGGCGGGGTCAGAACGAGGCGCTGAGCCAATCAGAGGCTGAGCGCGGCGTCCAGCAGCCAAAGGGGCGGGCCAGAATCAAGCTTAGAGCAATCAGAAGCTGAGCATGCGTTACGTCAGAGGCGGGGCAAGGGAGTCAAGGCGGAAGCGCCGGGGCAACCGGAAGCCAAGTGCGGGCGTCCCGGCGGTGCAGCCGGGGCTACAGCGGGGAAAAGGCTTCACGGACGGGGAGCCCCCAGGGCAGGGAAACACAGGGCCAGTCCAGAGTCAGGCAGAGCGAGGCACGTCCGCACAGTCCCTCCGCGGCGGGTGGGGACGCGCGGGCCGCCTACCTGGAGGCCTCGGGCGCGGGGCTGGCACGGCGCGAAGTGGCGGAGGGCGTCCCTCTGCAGCTGGATCTGGACGTGGCGGGGCACCCGCGGCAGCTCCCCGGGCCGGAAGCGGCGCACCACGGCCAGCTCCAGCCCCAGCGCGTCGGCGAAGCGCACCTTCTTGCGCGTGTCCGGGCTGCGGGGCGCCCGGCCGCCGCCCCCGCCCCCGCCGGCCGGTGCGGAGCGAGCCCGGCGGCCGCGGCTGGGAGCGTGCGCGCGCGACCGGGCCCCGAGCCGCGTCCCGCCCTCGCCGGGCTCCTCCTCCTGCTCCCGCGCCGGCTCCTCCTCCAGGCTGGGTCTCTGGCTGCGGTAGTAGGCGCGCTCGCTCAGCGCCGCGATGAAGCTCAGGTTGCGGGGGATGTCCGTGCGGAGCGGCGGCTCGCGAGACATGGCACCCGCCCCGGGCGTGCGGCCTGCGGCGTCGCCGCCCGTCCGACCGCTGGCTTCAGCGGCGCTTCGCCATCGCGCGTGTCCTCTCTCCTTGCTGTCACCTCCGGGCTCCCGCACTCGTCCTTGCGCTGCCTCCCTCCTTTAGCGCCTTTCCCGCCGACTCAGTCCCCGGACGGGCTCCGGCCATCGGCTCCGGCCTCTGCGAGCTTCGTCCGCTCTGCTCTGAGCGTGCGCTCAACGGCGCTCACGCCCCGGTCCCGAGGCCTCGGCGGCCAGGGCCCCCGCCCACAGCCCGCTGACAGGTGGCTCCCCATCTGTCTCTGCCGCGGGGACGCTGCCCGCCCCCTTTGACCGTGGCCGCCTCGGTGTCTCTCTGCGGCCAGCGAAGAGTTAAGGCGAAGAGGCAGTTGTCCGTGTCCATGTTCATGGCCCTGTACTTCAGGGTTCATGTTCCCAGGGCTCCCGACTTTGCAAGATGATGAAAGCTAGGTAGTCTCTGAGATGGGGGGCACTCAAAAGTTGTGGGGAGACAGCTGCTGGCCCCACGATGTTTTTGTTTTTTTTTGAGGGGGAGTCCCCCTTCCGGCAATGCTCAGGGGTCACTTCTGGCAGTGCTGAGGGGACCATCTGGATACCGGGTTGGCCACGTTAAAGGCAAATGCCCTATTCGTTGTGCTATCGCTCCAGCCCCTACTTTTTGTTTATTATTATTATTATTATTTTATTTGGTTTTTGGGTCACACCCGGCAGCGCTCAGGGGTTCCTCCTGGCTCTATGTTCTGAAATCACTCCTGGCAGGCTCAGAGGACCATTTGGGATGTCGGGATTCGAACCACCGTCCTTCTGCATGAAAGGCACACGCCTTACCTCCATGCTATCTCTCCAGCCCCTAATTTTTATTTTTTTAACTCAGGCATAGATAACCTTTGTCCTCCACCTATGAGGAACCCAGCTAAACCCTTGTTTATTTGTGTTGTCTTGAGCAAGGCACTCATTGGAATGTTTCACGTTTGAAAAAAAAAAGTGTAGTAGAGGGGCTAGAGAGATTGTTCAGTTCAACATTACCAGGTGTGTGCCCCTTCCACATCTCCCTCTGCCAAAAAAAAAAAAAAAAGAAGAACCTGTAGAGAGGGTGTGAGAGATGATTGTAGGACAAAGGTGTTAAGAGAGCATGCCTTGGGGCCAGAAAGATAGCATGGAGGTAGGGCATTTGCCTTACAGGCAGAAAGACGGTAGTTCAAATCCTGGCATCCAGTATGGTCCCCCGAGCCTGTCAGAAGATTTGAGCATAGAGCCAGGAGTAAAGCCCTGAGAGCTGCTGGGTGTGACCCCCCAAAAAAAATAATAAAAATAAAAATAAAGTTACTTTTGGGGCTGGAGAGATAGCATGGAGGTAAGGTGTTTGCCTTGCATGCAGAAGGTAGGTGGTTAGAATCCGGGCATTCCATATGGTCCCCATGGAGGTAAGGTGTTTGCCTTGCATGCAGAAGGTAGGTGGTTAGAATCCGGGCATTCCATATGGTCCCCCGAGCCTGCCAGAAGTGATTTCTGAGCGCAGAGTCAGATGAAACCCCTGAGCGCTGCTGGGTGTGACCCAGAAACAACAACAACAACAACAACAAAATAGAGCATGCCTTGGGGGTGGAGAGATAGCACAAGGTAGGGTATTTGACTTGCACACAACCCGACCCAGGATGATGGTGGTTTGATTCCCAGCATATTGAGATTCCTGGTCCCCTGAGAGGCACAGGGTATGACCCAAACCCTCCCCGCCCAAATAAAATGCATTCTTTTCAGGTACGAAGGGGACCATAGGATGCTGTTGGGTTTTTTAATACATACTAGTGTTCAGGAACTACTGACAAAAATAGAAAACTGCTCCAGAGTCGCTCCTGACAGTGTTTAGGGGACATATGGTGCAAGGGATCAAAGCCATGACGGGCCAGAGAGAGCACAGCAGTAAGGCATTTATTTGCCTTGCACGAGCCCTATCCAGGACAGACCGGCATCCCATATGGTCCCCTGAGCCTGCCAGGGTAATTTCTGACCAGAGCCAGAAGTAATCCCTGAGCATGGTCCCATCAGGTGTGGCCCAAAATCAAACAAAAACTAAAAACAATCCAAGACAGCTGCATGCAAGGCAACTGCTTACCTGCTGTATTATCTCTAGCCCTAGGTATAATTTTATTAAATTTTTTTTTTTTTTTTTTGGTTTTTGGGCCACACCCTGTGACGCTCAGGGGTTACTCCTGGCTATGTACTCAGAAGTTGCTCCTGGCTTCTTGGGGGACCATATGGGACGCCGGGGGATCGAACCGCGGTCCGTCCTAGGCTAGCGCAGGCAAGGCAGGCACCTTACCTCCAGCGCCACCGCCCGGCCCCATAAATTTTTAAAATTTATTTTGAGTTTGGGCCATATCCTGCAGTACAAAAGGTTTACTCCTGCCACTACACTCAGGTCTCACTCCTGGTAGGGCTCAGGGGACATATAGGATGTTAGTGGTCGACCTGGGTCAGCCTCATGCAAAGCAAGTATCCTATCCCCTGTACTATTGGTCCATCCCCCATAGATATAATTTTTAAGGCTTAGAGAATTAGCTCTGTGGGTTGAAATTTATGCTTTGCTTGCAGGAGTGTGGATAGCACTACCAGGAACTACCTGTGTCCCACCTTACTGAGCTGAGCTGGAAGTAACACCTGGCAATGGTCCAAAACAAACAAGCCGTCCTAGGAATACAGAATAATAGTATGCCTATTTTATATATGGGAAAACATAGTGAAAGAGCAGCTAGGAGAGCTAGGATTAGAACCTGTCAGGTCCTAATGTCTCTTGTTTGTTTGTTTTTGTTTTGTTTTTGGGTCACACCAGGCAGTGCTCAGAGGTTACTCCTGGCTCTACACTCAGAAATCGCTCCTGGCAGGCTCAGGGGACCATATGAGATGCCAGAATTTGAATCACAGTCTTTCTGCATGCAAGGCAAATGCCCTATCTCCATACTATCTCTCTGGCCCCAGGTTCTAATGTCTTAATCTGCTTGGTTCTGTAACATTAAAATACTTAATAGTAAATCCAGAGGAATATGACAGGGGATAAAACACTTGCTTTGTGTACAGAGGAACCCAGTTTAACCTCTAGTACCATAAAATAGTGCCAAGAGTTATCTCTAAGATGCAGCCAGGAGTAGGCCCTATCATCACTATGGCTTTAAATCCCCCCCAATTTTTAGAATCTTGGGATTTGGGAAGGGCATATCTGGCAATGTTCACAGGTTATTACTGGCTCTGTACTCTGGATTTACTCCTAGTAGTTCTTGGGGCCATATGAGATACCAGGGATGAACCTGGGTTGCCTGTGAGCAGGACTAGTACCCTCCCCACTGTATTGCACCCCAGACCCTTATTTTTTTTGTTTGGCGCCACCCGGTGGCGCTCAGGAGTTACTTCTGACTCTGCTCAGAAATCACTCCTGGCAGTCTCAGGGGACCATACGGATGCCAGGGATTGAACGCGGGTCAGCAGCAAGCAAGGCAAATGTCCTACCTATTGTGCTATTACTCCGGCCCTTATATGTGTGTGTGTTTATATATATATGTGTGTTTATATATATATGTTTTTTTAAAAAGTACTCAATAGTAATAGTTAACATCAGAATATTAAAATGGGGAATCTATAGCCAAAGAGCTAGAACAGCAAGTAGAGTACTTGCCTTCAAGTGTTCCAACTAAGTTCAGTCCCCTGCATTCCATATTGTCCTCTGAGCCCACTAGGAGTAATTCCTGAGCATAGAGCCAGGAGTAACCTGTGAGCACCCCTGTATGCATCCAAAACAAAAACAAAAGGGGTGTAGAAGATTGAAATAGGGGGCTGGCGAGGTGGCGCTAGAGGTAAGGTGCCTGCCTTGCAAGCGCTAGCAAAGGAAAGATCGTGACCGCAGTTCGATCCCCAGGAGTTCCATATGGTCCCCCCAACCCAGGGGCAATTTCTGAGCGCTTAGCCAGGAGCAACCCCTGAGCATCAAACGGCTGTGGCCCAAAAAAACAAAACAAAACAAAAAAAAGGAAGATTGAAATAGAATGCCCAAAATTTGTTTTGCTGGGGGTCACATCCTATGATGCTTAGGGTCTACTGTCAGGGTGCTAGGTAGGAATGGCTCCAGGTGGTGCTCCCAGGCCCACCCAGGCCCAAAGAAACAAGCATAAATTATTGTAGTATTTTATTTAACCCTGTATGTAACAGTATTATAGTTTAACCTGTAATTAATATTAAACCATTCTTATTTTTATTTTTGTTTTTAATTTTTTTGTTATTTGGGGGGGGGCACATCTGTCAGTGCTCAGGGCTTACTCCTGGTTCTGCACTCTGGGATCATTCTTGGAAGGTTCAGGGTATTATATGGAGTTTGGGGTATAGAACCAGGATCGGCCAGGCGCAAGAAGCCCCCTACTCACTGTACTATCACTCTATCCTTCAAAACATCTTTGGAGGGGCCGGAGAGATAGCATGGAGGTAAGGTGTTTGCCTTGCAATCAGGAGGTTGGTGGTTCGAATCCCGGCATCTCATATGGCCCCTGAACCTGCCAGGAGTGATTTCTGAGTGTAGAGCAAGATTAACCCCTGAGCACTGCTGGGTGTGCTCACCCAAAAAAAATCTTTGGACCTGGCATTTGTGTTGTTCTAGTATTAGTATTTCTGTTCTCCTGACTGATGAGACTGACAACGAAGCTATATTCCAAATCAATCTTTGTTTCATATACAGCCAGTGCAGTAACTGACCAGCAGAGTTGAGTGATTTGGCCAGTCAACATTAACTTCAAATCTATTATTCCAAGGACATGAAGTGAACAAAATTCAGTTCCTTTTCTCACAGAGCTTATAAATAAGTTGTGTTGGCAGAGAGAACTATATTTGGATCTTGAGACTTGAAAGTATTTTTATTTCACGTCAGTGCCTTAGAAGAATCAGGGTTGTGAACGAAGGACTAGACTAGGCTACTCTCAAGGAGGCAGCCAGAAATATGGCAGGGGAGATGACTGAAAAGTCTAGGCTAGGGGCCAGTAAGGTGGCGCTAGAGGTAAGGTGTCTGTCTGCCTTGCAAGCATTAGCCAAAGAAGAACCACAGTTCCATCCCCCGGTGTCCCGTATGGTCCCCCCAAGCCAGGGGCAATTTCTGAGTGCTTAGTCAGGAGTAACCCCTGAGCATCAAATGGGTGTGCCCCCCCCCAAAAAAAAAGTCTAGGCTAGAGCCTAGGCTTTGCGCTCAAGAGGTTCAGATTCCATACCTGGCCAACACAGCCCCCCTGCACTGTAGTAGTAGCCCCCTGTGCACCAAGTAAGTATAGCCCCAAACAGAAAGGGAAAAAAAAAAAAAAAAGGAGACTGCCTTACTATTGGCAGCTGGAATAGTTAGTCTATGAACAAAAGTAAAATAAGACTGTGGTTGGAACCGAGGTCAGACTTGAAGTCAATTGAGTCTGGGTGTCTGAGGATGTGGGTTGGTGAAATTATTTAATTCCCTTCACCCATAGATTGAGGAATTGTGCAGCATAAAGTTGGGGAGGCCAAAACACACAGATACTTAGCTGTAATTGTTGTAAATTGTTGTAATTGTAAAAAAAAAAAAAAAAAAAAAGACCTGGCTTTTCTAGTAGTGGGCAGGTGGGCGGCAGATGCAGAGGAGACCAGCAGAAAGGAGGGCTCAAGCTGCCGTTTCCTGGTTGTTGTTTGGGGGTTCCTCCAAATCGAGTGTTAAAGAAATGCCAGCATGCGACCATGGGACCCAATCAGAATGCCCGAGAGTGCCCTCCAGTGGCCCGGCAGCTTCACACCCACAGCAGGGGCTGGGATCAATAGCTCCCAGGGATAATAGTGCATGTGGGTATATGAAACCTGAAAGATAAACTTCAACTTAGACGCTGACAACCTATTAGAACACAGAGAAGTTATGGGAGGGTGGAAGGAAGGTTAAGGAATTCTATCATTTCCTCCATGCTCCTATACTGTCTGTTTTTTCTCATCATGAGAAGAGCTCACGTTGAAGAGATGCAACTTTAGAAAATCGATTCGAAGACCCACAAGATGAAAAATTTACCTGTAGAAACTGCTTGTGACCTAAAATATCTTTTTTTTTTTTTTTTGGCTTTGGGCGCGGTCCGTCCCAGGCTAGCGCAGGCAAGGCAGACACCTTACCTCTAGCGCCACCGCGCCGGCCCCTTGTGACCTAAAATAAACTCTGGTTCTTAGATGCCTGGCTAAGGCCCCAGCCCACCGAGATGAGACTCTGGGTCTAAACATTCTGGAGGACCAAGCAGGTGAAATACAGGGAAGGCGCCTACAGGCCTTGGGAACACATTCCTTCTCTGGAACTCATTCCCGGGCTGGAAAAGTTCAACAAGTGCTCGGAACATCAGAGACCTTCAGGAAATGTTGCATTTGCCTGGAGGTTTCCAGAGGCCGCTTGGAGGCTCGGGAGCTGAGCTGGGCCCTGGCCAGCCTTCCGGGGCCCCCCTCTCTCCCCGGGTTGTGGCTCTTCCCAATCCTGCGTCCTGGCCCCGCCCCTCTCTCCGGACGCATCTTTGGGCCCCATCATCACCCAGCGCCGGGCCCTCCCCCTTTCTCCTCCTCCTTCCTTCCTTCCTTCCCTCCCTCCTTTCCTCCCTCTCTCCCTCCCTCTCCGCTCCTGCACCAGGAAACAGTCCGGATCCCGGCAGCGGCCTGACCCCGTGAGATCCCTAACCTGGCAGGCAGGCGGGGTTGGAAACCCGCTGAGGGTGCGGGGGAGGGAGGAGCTGGGCCTTCGGGCTGCCCTGGGGAGTCGGGAGTAGAGGAGGTGTCGGCAGGAAGCCCTTGGCCCTGGGTTTCCCCGGGAGGACAGTCCTTAAACATGGATTTGGCCACACAGCTGGCACAGTGTTTGGGGCAGGGGCCCAGGAGCTGCAACTCCAGCCCTTCTCAAGCCAGGCCCTGAACCCCGGCCTTCCCTGCCTCTCTCTGATCACCCCCTCCTATTCCCAGGGCTCCACGCTGGCCAGGAGGATGAAAGGCCACAGCTGGAGGCTCCTTGCCACCGGCGTTGGGCCCTAAGAACTGCCATCCAGGCGGGGTGAGTGTCTTCCTTCTCTGCCCTAGGGGAACCTTTGCTTCTCCCCCTTTCCCTTCACCCAATCTCCCCTGCCCGTGGCCTTGCCAACATCTCCCTCCGTGCCTCTGGGGAGCCCCTCAGACCCTTCCCCTGGCCAGAAAAGTGTTCTGTGTAGAGGGGTATGGGGGATGTATGTGCCACAGAGCTGGTGTTGTCTTCTGGACAAAAGAATCCCAAGTGTTTAAAGAATAGATGCAGACTTGTGTGGCATTTTGTGACTGCTGGCCAGCACCTCAAGCCCACCCTTCATCCTATCTTATTTCCCAGCTTCTCACTCCTGTCTAGTGATCTCTGTGCACCTCCTCCCACCCCTCACCTCTTCCTGTCTCACTGCATCCTCCAAGGCTAAAAGGTCCCTTCAGGGGTCCCTGGCCTCATCCTCATGCTAGTCTTTGGTCTTTGATTCTTGCAGCCGCCCGGATGGCGACCCCCGCCTCAGCCCCAGATACACGGGCTCTGGTGGCAGACTTTGTAGGATATAAACTGAGGCAGAAGGGTTATGTTTGTGGAGCAGGCCCCGGGGAGGGCCCAGCAGCTGATCCACTGCACCAAGCTATGCGTGCGGCTGGAGATGAGTTCGAGACCCGCTTCCGGCGCACCTTCTCCGACCTGGCGGCCCAGCTGCATGTGACCCCAGGTTCTGCCCAGCAACGCTTCACCCAGGTCTCCGACGAACTCTTCCAAGGGGGCCCCAACTGGGGTCGCCTTGTGGCCTTCTTTGTCTTCGGAGCGGCGCTGTGTGCTGAGAGTGTCAACAAGGAGATGGAGCCGCTCGTGGGGCAGGTGCAGGAGTGGATGGTAGCATACCTGGAGACGAGGCTGGCCGACTGGATCCACAGCAGTGGGGGCTGGGTAAGGAGCTTCTCCAATGCTACTCTGCAATCTCGCCTCAAGGCTGCTCTCCAGAGGGGAGTTGAGGCTCTGGGCCGGCCGGGTGGTAGAATCCAGGGCTGGGCTCAGTCTCCAGTTTGGGTGGAAGCAGATTACCACACTGTGGGCATGAGGGTGGACTTTGCCCTCCAGGGCTGCTGGCCATTCAGTTATAACTGTATGGGCTTCTGGTCCAAAGGACTTGGACGCATAGTCCTCGGGGAATGCCCTCAGGGAAATGGCTTGTCCTGCCACCAGAAATTTTGGACACTAAAGTATGTGGCATTAAGGATGGTGTGGGGTGGTGGGTGGATAGTGGTGAGACCAGAAATGGGTGATGGTTAGATAAGCGAGACCTACCACAGTTTTGAGCAGGATTTTGGGCCGAGGATGGGAGTATCCTGGAGGGAGAGAGGGGGAATGAGCCTGGATTATAGGGAGGGTGGGGGGATCTGTAGGGCTCTGTGTAGAGAAGGGCTGGGTGTGGGGAAGGGCTTGCAGTGGCTGGAACTGGAACTTTTCCTCTCCTCTCTTCTTCACTCTTGCCTCTCCTGATACCCCTTTCTCCTTCTTTCTCTACTTCCCTTCTCTCCCACAGGCGGCGTTCACAGCTCTGTACGGGGACGGGGCCCTGGAGGAGGCTCGGCGGCTGCGGGAGGGGAACTGGGCCTCAGTGAGGACAGTGCTGACGGGGGCTGTGGCACTGGGGGCCCTGGTAACTGTAGGGGCCTTTTTTGCTAGCAAGTGAGATGGTGCAGGGCCAGGCAGGGCTAGGAGTGTTGGGCAGACAGGAGAGCAGAATTGGAACAGAGAAATGCCCTTGGAAGAAGTTGGGTGCACTCATGGGCGGGACACAGAGTCAAGGAGGAGAAAGGTGGTGTGTGGAAGAGCTGGATGTGGTAGGCAGGTGGTTGGAAGCATTAGCTGGAGGCACTGGGAATGTATTTGGAAAGTCTGGGTTAGGAGACAGAGTCATTCCAAGGTGGGGGAGATAGAAGGGTCATCTCTGTTGGTAGCATCTCCCTGGGGAATAGCAGCTTGGGTGTCGGGCTGCTTGCACACCTGTGTGCATGTGCACGCGCACGCCTGTGCATGCTGCTTGGCTGAGCTATTGGCAGGCGCTCTCCCAGGAGTACATTCCCTCTTGCAGTGTCAAGAATCTGGGGCAGTTATCTGCTCCTCCTCCCCACTCCCTCCCTCTTCCTTCCCTTACCCTGAGCTCTCAAGGCTAAGCGAGAAACACTGTATCCAGGCTTTGGGCCACTTCCCTGCAGCCAGCAGGGCCTGGGGCCTTGTTCCTTCATTAACCCCCTTCATTGTGCCACATGCACTTGCTGCTGCCTCCTGGGCTCTGACAGAAAAGCAGGGCCAGGGGTGCTGTGGGGCCTGCTCTGGGTGGAGGGAGCTGGACCCGCCTATCCCCTTCCTCTCCTGCTGTGGCCCACTGGTGCCCACAGTGTTCCCTATGTCCGGGACCATCTGTACCCAAACTTCAACCTAAATGGAGGCTTGAATTGATTTTTCTTTGGAGTGTGTGGAAGTTAAAGATACGCTGATCTAGAATATAGTCTGGGGCCTGCACGGTCTTCATGACACTGTTGATACCTTCAGAGGAACATTCCAGCTCTGAACCCCTTGGGCGTGAGGGTGATGTGGACTCATGGCTGGACTGTTGCTGGGCCGTAGGCTTTGGTGCTGCTTTTACTGAGGACCAGGTGGGTGGGTTCTAGAGTTCCTTCCACACCTAGAAGCATTTACCTGTTTGCTAAAGCCACACTGTGTGCATGAGTGTTCCTTGTCCATACCTCGTCGTCTGATGATGCTTTACTAAAGAGTTCATGGTCCTTGAGAACAAGTTGCAATGACAGCCTTTCTCTTAAGAAATAAATCATTTCACTCCACATGCATGCCCTGAGCCAGACCTCACTGCTGCACTTTGCAAGGTGCTAAAATCGCTGCTCTCCAATGTTGACTCCAGACACAGTGCTCTAGAACCCTGTCCTTGACCTCGAGCACTGATCAGCTTAGCTAGACATGGAGGAACTCTTGTTAGATTTTTTTTTCCCCACTTGGTCCTAGAATGTGGCAACATAGTTGTACTCACTAGAAGGTGGGACCAAAATCGGCCTCAGGTGTTTAGCCCAGACTTTTGCTTCTGAGAGAGGGCTGCGCTTTTTCATGATATTTATAGGACTGGTGGCAGACTGCATGTGCCACTGGGTCTGTCTTGAGTGTGCTGGTCGTAGCACCTCAGAGCCAGTCTATATGGCAGGCAATTGGGTGGGGGGTGGGGGTCTCTGACTGCTCAGGACAAACTGGCCATTGGTTTTCCAACTACTTGGCAGAGCCCCAAAGTTTCCTGGGGATTGGCTTTGAGCCCTCGGGGAAGAGGAGGTAGGATGGGGTTATTGAGAAGGCTGGGTGACTTGCCCTCAAATAGAACAGCATCCCCATGTAGTTGTCGTACATATTGGGGTTCAGGGTAGGATTTTGCTTGCATTAAGGGGTTTGCTGCTGAAAGAATTTGGAAAACCACTGACTAGATCATCAGCTCCAGAATGGAGCCCATGCTGGGCCAGACTCTTTACCTTGTCCTTGAGCCCACGATGCCTGTCTTTCTTAGCTCTCCTGGGGCTACCAGCAAAACAGGCTGTGGTGCTTGTGGTCAGGTTATTGAGCTGGCCTGAGTGGAGGGAGAGGTGATTTTCTGAAAGGGTAAAGGGCTTGATCCCAGAAGCGTAGCTTGAGTGGGACCACAATGGACAGTTTCGACCTGTCCCAGCCTTCTTAGCTTGAGGGGCAATGGAAACCCCAAACATCCTGTCAGGGAAAACTAGACTCTTCTAGAGCCATATAGTTCCTTGGGATTAGCTCTTGGCCAAGAAGGCTGAGTATGGCTCCCAATTTTTAAATCCATTTCATTTTTAAAAATACATAAGGAAAAGAAATCTAATTGCCATTTTCCAGATATCAAATCAGTGGAGTGGGTGTTTCTTGCTCTCTAGAGCCCAAAGGGACAAATAGGGACTTTGCTTAGGCCAAGGAAGGAGCAGAAGTAGGGCAACGAGGTCCTGCGATAGTTAATTCCATTTCCCACTTATTCTAGGGCATATACTATTTTACTTTTTTAAATCATAAAATGGCGGGAGAACAGATTTGGTTAGTTTAGAAGAAAAGAAAATGCTCTATAAATATAAATATATATTCCTGTATTTTTATTTAATAATTTATAAATACCAAGTTCATTTGACTTTTATTTTTGTGTAATATGTAATGGTCATATTAAAAAAATAATAAAGCCCAGAAGTTTAATGAGAAGGACTGAGCAGGGTTTGTGACTTCTGTATTGCATAGCTCGGGGGTCAGGACATTTTTTGATTCAATCATTTCTTGGTGGCCTTGAAAGGATTAGAGGAACAGGGATTTGTGAAAGGGCCAACATTAAGGGAAAAAAAAATGCCAAGCAAGTCAACCCAAGCCTTAATAAGGTAAATGCATGTATATTGGGAGGGCCACAGACTCAAACTCAAACCCAACCAACCAATTTACCAAAAATTTGGGGCTGGAGAGATAGCACAGTGATAGGGCGTGCACATGGCTGACCCAGGACAGATCCCGGTTTGATTCCTGGCATCCCATATCCCATATCCCTGAGTGTAGAGTCAGGAGTAACCTCTGAGCACTGCCAGGTGTGACCCAAAAACAAAAACAAAAAAAAGAACAATTTACAAAAATCTTTATGAGAGACAGTTATCAAATCTCCATTTGTGGCTCAGCCATTAATTAGAAGTATAGTATGTTGGAACATTTCTCCCAATATCCTATTTTCTTCTTTGGACTTTTTTTGGGGGGCGGACACACTCGGGGTGTTCAGGGGTTACTCCTGGCTCTGAGCTCAGAAATTAATCCTTGTAGTACTTTGGGGTCTTGTGGGATTCAGGGAATCAAACCTTAGTCGGCCTGTGTAAGGCAAATGCCTCACCTACTGTCCTCCAGCCCCTCTTCCAGCTCCGTCCCTTCTTTGGACTTTAAGTCTGACATAAATGGAGCTCCTGCTTCCTTTCCTAGTTCCCTCTATTTTAATATAAACAGTTAAATTGTATGGGATCTACAGAAATTATTCAGCCTATCCTTCTGTCTAGTCTAAAAGCATATTTGATAGGAATAGTGATTCCTCTTTTAAATTACAAGCAGGAATTTACATTTCAGTGCAATCAGATTATATTGGAGTTTCTATGTTAAGCTGTAATAAGAAATATAGTATGTAGAGGAATTCAGTGACATATTCCTATCTCTATAGAAAAATCTATAGGGCATGACATAAAATCGGAGAGTGGCTTGGTGAACACGACAGTAGCCGAAAGGGAATTGGGTGCTCTTCATAGTTAATATTAGACTAATGATAGCTAATGCATTTATCTCTACAGTAATGTGATGGGTTTAATGATTCCTTGATATTTGCCTACTTCCAAAACATTTACAACATCTTACTCTAATACACACAAAAGACAAAACAATAGAAAATAAAGATTTTAAAGTAGGGGTGAAAGGTAAATTGAAAGATAACAGTAAGATGACAGCAGAAAGGAACATTAATGTACAGAAAAGTGTTCTATAAGCAATATTCCTGAATATTAAAGCTGGCTATAAGTTCAGCTCTGAGCTGCTTGGCAGCTAAAGCAAGTTTGAAAACATGAGATTCCTGCTCCTCTTAGGAAAATAAAAGCCTATCAGTTCCTGAAGCTGGACAAAAGCTTTGTGGCTCTTCTGGGAAGACACTGAGTGATACAGTAGATACACCAGCTATATAACACCAGGCAGCAAATACAATGTTGAGTTTTGCACCATTGTTTCTTATAGAAACATTGAACAGGGATATAGTAGGTTCTAAGCTTGTTCAGTCAAGCTCAATACAGTTTCAACCAAATAGGCTCTATGATGCTGTAGTTTAATATATAAGTCTAGATTTCAGGCTCTCTAAATGGACCGATAGATTGTTAATTTTTCAGATAATTTTTGTGATGTTTCTCCAAAAGGCACTTTTGGGGGGGGCGGGGGCCACATCCAGTGATGCTTAGGTGTTGCTCCTGGCTCAGAAATCCCTCCTGGCTTGGGGAACCATATAGGACGCCGGGGATCGAACCAAGGTCTGTCCTGGGTCAGCCACGTGCAAGGCAAACGCCCTACCACTGCATTATCGCTTTGGTCCCATAAGGCACTTATGACATAAATTGGGTTATACTTTCTTGCAAAAGAATGGTTTACAGATTTTGTTTTCACTTATGATTAGATCCTTTACAGACTTTAAAAGTTGCCTTAAATGTGGACAAAAGCAAGATATAAAACTGAACAATATTTGAAAAATCAACTAGAAGAAAAATTAGGGAACGCTATATAGTTCTTTAGTCATTCGTTCATGCTGCAGCAAAAATTCAAGCATTATTTCTGGATCTAATCCCAGATCTAAGCACTGAGGTAGAGAAGAAAACCAACATTTTGGGTTTGCATGGTTACATACATTCTAGTAAAGAAAACAAAAGCAACCAAATAAGTAAAATTTACATTTGTTAACATTATCAACTTCATATAAAAAAGGTGATATGCTATAAAAAAAGTAACTAGTAGGGTGGGACTGCAAAGTTACATGAATATAGTTTAATGTTAAGCACCTCATTTCTAAGGTAATTTAAATAGTCATAAAAGAATAAAACATATTTTTATTGATATGGAAAGATGTTTTAGTCTTATAGGCTAAAAGAAAATATACAGCATGATTCCATTTGTTTATCTTTGTGTACTATATTTGTATACTGAATCTTCAGGAAGAGTATATGCCAAAATAACAGTGATTATCTCATATAACTTTGTCCTTTTGTTTTCAGTTTTTGTTTTTGGATCTGGGGACACACCTGGCAGCGCTCAGGGGCTATTCCTGGCTTTGTGCTCAGAAATCACCCCTGGCGGGCTTGGAGACCCTATGGAATGATGGGGATTGAAGCCAGGTCAGACACGTGCAAGGCAAATGCCCTGCCCGCTGTATTATCATTCTGGCTCCTGTTTTCAGTATTTTCTGTTTTATTTATTTTTAAATAAAGCATGTTTATTGTAAAATAAGTTTTTCAGGTACAAAGCTTTCGATTAAAAAAAATTGGGGGTTTGGACCACATCCGGTAGTATTCAGGGATTACTCCTGGTGGTGTTCAGGGGACCTTGTGGGGAAATAGGTATTGAACCCAGATTGGTCATGTACAAGGCTAAACCCCTACTTGCCATACTATCTCTCTCTCTCTTTTTTTTTTTTTAATTTTTGGGCCACACCCGGTAACGCTCGGGTTACTCCTACTCCTGGCTAGGCGCTCAGAAGTCGCTCCTGGCTTGGGGGACCATATGGGATGCCCGGGGATCGAACCGCGGTCCTAGGCACCGTGCCGGCCCCACCATACTATCACTTTAGACCCAAGTATAAAAGTAATTTTTTGGGGGATGATACGTGGCAGTGCTCAGAACTTACTCCTGACTTTGCACTCAGAGATCATTCCTAGATGGTATGGGGATCATATGGAGTGCTAGATATCAAACCTGTATCAGCCATGGGCAAGACAAGCCCTGCTAGCTGTTCTATCACTATGGCCCCCAAGGTACAAAGTTTTTAATATTACAATTTTTTGGTCTTTTTTTTTTTTTTTTTTTTTTTTGTGGTTTTTGGGTCACACCCGGCAGTACTCAGGGGTTATTCCTGGCTCCAAGCTCAGAAATTGCTCCTGGCAGGCACGGGGGATCATATGGGATGCCGGGATTCGAACCTGTGACCTCCTGCATGAAAGGCAAACGCCTTACCTCCATGCTATCTCTCCGGCCCCTTTTGGTCATTTTTTTTCTCTCCTCTCCTCCCCTTAAAATATTACTTTTTTTTGTTTTGTTTTGTTTTGTTTTTGGGTCACACTGTGGCGGTGCTTAGGGGTTTCTCCTAGCTCTGCACTCAGAAGTCTCTCCTGGCAGGCTCAGAGGACCATATGAGATGCTGGGATTTGAATTGCCATCCTGGATCATCGGCTGCGTGCAAGGCAAACGCCCTGCTGCTGTGCTATCTCTCCGGCCCCTTATTTGTTTTTTTTTGGTTTTTTTTTTTGGCCAAAGTCAACAAAGTTTAGGGATCTCGCCTGGCAGACTTGGGAACTATATGGGGTAATGGGGATTGAATTCAGCCAGTGCCCTACTCTGTACTATTTATCTGGAACTTGTACAACTATTTTTCTAAAATTTACTTCTCATTTGAAATGACCACCCCTCTTAAGGTGTTAAGATTGGCCAGATTAAGATTGTTTTTTTTTTTGGTTTTTGGGCCACACCCAGTAACGCTCAGGGGTTACTCCTGGCTATGTGCTCAGAAGTTGCTCCTGGCTTGGGGGACCATATGGGACACCGGGGGATCGAACCGCGGTCCGTCCAAGGTTAGCGCAGGCAAGGCAGGCACCTTACCTTTAGCGCCACCGCCCGGCCCCAGATTAAGATTGTTAAAACCACCCCTCTTAAGAATTAAGATAGGGGGGCCGGAGAGATAGCATGGAGGTAAGGCATTTGCCTTTCATGCAGAAGGTCATCGGTTCAAATCCCGGCGTCCCATATGGTCCCCTGTGCCTGCCAGGAGCAATTTCTGAGCATGGAGCCAGGAATAACCCCTGAGCACTGCCGGGTGGACCCAAAAACCAAAAAAAAAAAAAAAGAATTAAGATAGGTCAGAACAGACTTTGTATTAAAAGATAAGGCTTGACTTTCCAAATAGAGGTAAGTAAATGATCAAAACACTGATATTCTATGTCAGCACTGTCCAGTAGAAATATAATGTAAGTTACATATATGGGGCCAGAGAGATAGCACAAATGGTAGGGTGTTTACCTTGCATGCGCTGACCCAGGACAGACCTGGGTTCGATTTCCAGCTTTTATTTTTTGTTTGTTGTTTTTTTGGGCAACCCCCGGTGGTGCTCAGGGGTTACTCCTGGCTATCTGCTCAGAAATGGCTCCTGGCAGGCACGGGGTGGGGGGGGTGGGGAGGGATTTGAACCAACCACCTTAGGTCCTGGATCAGCTGCTTGCAAGGCAAATGCCGCTGTGCTCTCTCTCCGGCCCCAGATTTCCAGCATTTCATATGGTCCTCCGAGCCTGTCAGGAGCAGTTTCTGAGCACAGTGCCAGGAGTGATCTCTGAGCGCCTCCCGGGTGTTGCCCCCTCCCAAAAATACATATATATATATAATATATATAAAATGTAAGTTACATATATGGTTTTACATATTCTTTTCATTGGGTGTTCGGTCACACCTAGCAGTGCTTGGGAGCTACTTCTGGCTTTGTGCTCTGGGATCATTCTCCATAGTGCTAAGAGAATCACATGGTACCAGGGATGTGACCATTAAGGCAAATGCCATACCACTATGTTATTTTTCAAGACCCACTTTATATATTCTTAATAGCTTGATTAAAAATCAAAAGGAGGGGCCCGGAGAGATAGCACAGCGGCGTTTGCCTCGCAAGCAGCCGATCCAGGACCAAAGGTGGTTGGTTCAAATCCCGGTGTCCCATATGGTCCCTTGTGCCTTCCAGGAGCTATTTCTGAGCGGATAGCCAGGAGTCACCCCTGAGCAACGCCGGGTGTGGCCCAAAAACAAACAAACAAACAAAAAAAAACAAAAAAAACCCCACAAAAACAAAAAAAAAATCAAAAGGAGGGGCCGGGCGGTGGCGCTGGAGGTAAGGTGCCTGCCTTACCTGCGCTAGCCTTGGACGGACCGCGGTCCGATCCCCCGGCGTCCCATATGGTCCCCCAAGCCAGGAGCGACTTCTGAGTGCATAACCAGGAGTAACCTCTGAGCGTCACCGGGTGTGGCTCAAAAACAAAAAAACAAAACAAAACAAAAAAAAAATCAAAAGGAGGGGCCAGAGTGATAGTGGGTAGGGTTCTTGCCTCGTACGTGGTCAACCCCGGTTCTATCCCAACATCCCACAATGTCTCCCAGGCTCACCAGGAGTGAGCCCTGAGTACAGAGCCAGGAGTAGTAAGCCTTGAGCACAGCCAGCTGTGTATCCAAAAACAAACTGGAATAATGTATGTCCTCTCTATAAACTCAGACTGCATCCTCTCCCTCTAACCCTTCCAAAGGAAGGGAAGAACTATCATCAGTGGCAAAAGGCAGTCGCAGAAGCCACAGCAGTCACATCTAGAACCAGCTTCACCCTCAGGAGAGATGCTCTGACTCCTCTTGGTGTCAGGTGCTCTACATGATCAGAGAAACTTCTCTAGTAACCCACTATAGAAATGATCCCTGAAAGTATAATCTTAATATTAGACAATTCTTTCTTTGTTGTTTTGTTCTGTTAGGGGGCCATAGTCAGCTGTGCTCAGGGTTTAGTCCTGGCTCTGCCCTCAGGAATCACTCCGGGCAGGCTCAGGAGATCATATGAGATGCCAGGGATCTAACCCAGGTTGGCTGTATACAAGGCAAGTACCCTATTCCAGTCCCAATTCTTTTTTTTTTGTTTTGTTTTGGGGTCACACCCGGCAGCACTCAGGGGTTACTCCTGGCTCTACGCTCAAATCGTTCCTGGAAGGCTTGGGAGACCATATGGGATGCCGGGATTTGAATCACCATCGTCCTGCATGCAAGGCAAATGCCCTACCTCCATGCTATCTCTTCGGCCCCATCCCCCAATTTTTTTATTGTTAAATTATCTTTATTTTAACACCATGATTACAAATACGGTGTAGTTGTATGATTACAGTCATGTAAAGAACACCCCCCTTCACTAGTGCAAGATTCCCACCACCAATTTCCCAGATCTCCCTCCTCCCCACCCCACCCACATCTGTACTCAAGACAGGCTTTCTACTTCCCTCATTCATTCACATTGTTACGATAGCTCTCAGTGTAGTTATTTCTCTAACTGCACTCATCACTCTATGTGGTGAGCTTCATGTCATGAGCTGCACCTATCAGCCCTCATCTCTCTTGTCTCTGAGATACTGCTAAAGTTATTTTATTAAGTTATTTTACAGCCTTTTTTTTATTTCACAAATGTTGTGTATATGCCCTAGGTACAATCACTGATCAGGGTTGGATTAGTAACATAATAATCCCATGGAAATGTTTACATACACAACACACAAAGTATTTGAGATGCCATGCCCTTTTATTTTGAGGGAGAGCACACCTAGCAATGCTTAAGGGTGGTGACTTCTGACTGTGCTCAGGGATCACTTTTTGGCAGTGCTCAGGGGCCAAATATGGGGTGCCAGGGATGGAACCTGGGTTGGCCATGTGCAAGGCAATGTGCCCTGACCACTGTACTATAACTAGCCCAAATGCCATATATTTTTGACACTTTCAGCATATCTCAGTTCTGACTACTTATGTTCCAAGTGTTCAGAAGTTATGTATGAGTAGTGGTTATCATATATAAGACACTGTTGCACCTAGAGTTGCTCAGGGGTTACTCTTGGCTGTGCACTTAGGAATCAGTTCTAGAGGTTCTTGGGCGACCATGGGGGTACAGGGATCAAACAGTCCAATTCCAAGCAAGACAAGCACCTTACCCACTGTACTATCTCTCTAGTCCCAATACTATAATTCTAGATGTATAGAGAACCATTGTAACTAGAAAAATTTGAAAGCAGGAGCTATAAATAGAGGTGAAATAAAATATTCATGTTGTCTGGAAACATTTCTTTCTACGCCCAAGTAGTGTTGCCCTTGTACTTTTTTTACTGATTATTTTCCTCAATTTTATTGATCTTTCCATTTTGTGAGCACATTTTTCCTTAGAGGTCATACCATCACTAAGTTTTCATTTTCTTCAGACTCCATGGCCCTCTATTGATAAGTTAACTGAAGGAAAGTTGCACCATTATACTAATTCTTTTTAATTTTTTCATTACACTAATTCTTTTTTTTTTTTTTTTTTTTTTTTTTGATTTTTGGGCCACACCCGTTTGACGCTCAGGGGTTACTCCTGGCTATGTGCTCAGAAATCGCTCCTGGCTTGGGGGGACCATATGGGACACCGGGGGATCGAACCGCGGTCCGTCCTACGCTAGCGCTTGCAAGGCAGACACCTTAACTCTAGCGCCACCTTCCCGGCCCCTACACTAATTCTTAAAATATTCATTAAGAGAGAAACTTGTCTCAGTGTTTTCTTTTTTGTTTTGTTTTGGGGCCACATTGGTGGTACTCAGTGATTACTCCTGGCTTTGTGGTCAGTCATCACTCCTGGCAGGCTCAGGGAACTATATGGGATGCCAGAGATTGAACCCAGGTCTGCTGTATACAAGGCAAGCACCCTACCCATGTGCTATTGCTCCAGCCCTCTTAAGTTTTCCGTAAATCAATAGGCAAAATATTAAGACTATAGAAGATCAGTTAGCATTTATCCAGCACATAGTGATTGACAGTAGGAGTCAACATTTAATTAAGTGGGATTCCATTTACAGTTTACAGTCTAATAGGCAGGTATCTTTATAAGTCACCAATTTGGTTTTTGGGTTGAGTGCCAAAACTGGTAGTGCTCAGGAACCACTCCTGGCAGAGCCTGGGGGACCATATGTGGTATCAGAGATTGAGCCCCAGTAGGCAGTGTGCAAGATAGGCACTATACCCAATGTTCTATCTCCTCAGAAATCTTTTTTTAATGTGTTTCTCTGTAAAGCAATTATGCCTATTAGAGTATGTATGGAAGTTAGAGTGTATTACTTAATACTTTTTTAATTTTGGGGCTACTGGGGATCCAAATTTTGCTTGGCCTAATACATGAAAAGCATGTACTCTACATCAGAATTGAAATTCTGACCCCAAGTTTTTCTTTTTCTCTCTTATTTGACATTATTGTTACTATCTAAGGTCTGGGGACCCATGCTTTTCTTCTTTTAAATAAAAATAATATAATTGTGGAAAAATCATAGATCATAGAAAATTATACAGAAGAGCATCAGTTATAATCCTACTACCCAGAGAGAACAACTGTTAACATTTTGGCATATTTCTTTCACATCTTTTATCTGAGCTTATATTTTAAGATCAAACTGTACATAAAATTTTGTCTACTGCATTCTGTTTATGATTATGCTGCAAGCATTTTTCCTTGTCATTAAAAACATTTTGAAGGTATAATGACTATAGAAAATTGCATCTATGTGTATACAGTAGCCTGCTTGGACATTAAAATTGTTTATATTTTTTCACTTTGATGAACATATTTGCAAATGCTTATCTAGTCCATAAATTATTTTAGAACAGATTATAAAAATATAATAACCGGATGAGAAATCTTAATATTTTGAAAACTTTTGGTACTTATTGCCAAAGAAAAGATTGTACTGGTTCTTGTCCTTTTTTACCCTCACAGGCCAAATTCTGTGTGTGTTTTTAAAATCATATATACCTAGCTGTAATCATATTTCTATATAATTTTATATTCTATTTTGGCCTAACAAAAATTATTTTTGCATGTTATCGCACTGTGTAAATCTTTTAACAGGTGCATTATCTTTGGATGTAATTATAGTTTGCCTAAATCTTTATTGTTGGAATTTACTGTTTTTCTATTTTCATCACCATACAAAATGTATCTTTGTGTATTAAAGTAGACCTTATAGTATTTTAATCTGAGCTCTGAAAGCTGGTTTTGAATTCCCTGCTCACTTTTAATTAGTTTTATGACTTGGGCACATTATTTCACTCCTCCCTACATATAAGGTATTGGTTTGGGAAACACTTTATAGAGTTACTGTGAAAATTCAGTGAGATAATATAATAATAATAGCATACTGCTTTGTGCAAAGAAGTGCATGGGCTAGAGAGAGAGTACAGTGGGTAGGGTGCTTATATGACCAACCTAGGTTTCATCTTCAGCATCACATATGGTTCCCAGAGCCCCACAAGGAATGATTCATGAGCATAGAGCCCTGAGTAAGCCTTTAGCACTTAGGTATGGCCAAAAAAAAGACAGAAAGAAAAATAAAAGGTTGCTTAGCAAAATCAGAATTCAGAGACCCAGAAATGGCTCGATATGCAGGCCTCTGCAGCTGGCCTGGGTTCCTTTCCTGGAGCCACATGGTCCTCCAAACAGTAGTACCTACTCTCTGCCAGGTGTGATTAAAAAAAAAAAAAGATCCAGGGGCATTATTTTGTTGTGGTTTTGTGTTTGAGCCACACCCAGTAATGTACAGTCATCACTCTTGACTGCACTCAGGAATTACTTCTGGAGGGCTTGTGGGAACCAGACGGTTGCCAGGGATGGATCTGCTCATGTAAGGTAAATGCCCTACCCCACTGTACTATTTTTCCAGCTCCTTATTTATTTTTAAATAACAGTTCCCATGGTTGCTGTGCTTGATTGAATTAGGTAGCAATAAACCATTAAAATCTTGGTTAGGATAAAGATTAACGGAAAATATATTTCTTCCAGTAAATTCATAATTTTGTAGCCTTTGGTACTCAATTCTGGTTACCCCAGCTGATGTGACTAAATGAAATCATTCTAGGTGATACTTTAAGCAACTGTGACTGTTCTGGCCCCCTGCCCCCTTTCCTAGGTAAGGAATTGTGAGAAAAAGTAAGACTGGAGTAAGAATAGGAGTAGACTAAGACTTTGAGTCTTTGGGTTTTCTAATAGGGATCACTGTCCAAATCTTCTTGCCTAGCCACGCACATACGCCCTGTTGGAATTGCTTGGTCAACATTTTGTTGGATTCAAATGTCTTTGACTCCTCAACCTGAGGATAAGGCTTTAAATATCCTGCTTGCAAACTTAGCAGCATAGTTGTGTTTCCTTGTAATAAATGGATGGTTCTGAAACAACAATAACCTTTGCCTTTCAAGGCACAGTCTTGGTTATGATAAAGATTTTTACCCATTGGTATGTTGATTTTCCCATGTGATAGAAACCCGTCCTGAGATTTTTGGGGCTTGAAGGAGTGCTTGGGTAAGTCCTGATGATGACCAATGCATCCCTTGGGTTAATAAACACAGTATACTCCACATACTGCTCAAGAGTGGAGATACAAATATAAACAGGCTTTTTTTTTTTTTTTTTTTTTTTTTTTTGGTTTTTGGGCCACACCCGTTTGACGCTCAGGGGTTACTCCTGGCTATGTGCTCAGAAATCGCCCCTGGCTTGGGGGGACCATATGGGACGCCGGGGGATCGAACCGCGGTCCGTTCCTTGGTAGCGCTTGCAAGGCAGACACCTTATCTCCAGCGCCACCTTCCCGGCCCCATAAACAGGCTTTAATCTCTCATCTCCAGGTGCTCACAACCTCTTCCAGGAAATCAGCACAAAATTATAAAGTGGGCAGGGAGACACGGTTCAAATGGAGATCACATGCTTAGCATCTGAGATTCCCTGAGTTTGTTTTTATTTTTGGTTTTGGAGCCACACCTGACAGTGCTCAAGGATTACACCTGGTGGCAATTTGGGATTGAACTAAGGACAGCTGTGTGCACGACAACAACCTGAATAGCTAGCTGTACTAATCCTCTGACCAGAGACCCTGAATTTAATCCTGTTACTGCAATACCCCAATGTAGCCCCTGTAACATACAGAAACAAAATGATAAAAATGGCAGTGTAGGGACTGGAGAGTGGGTAAGGGGCTTTACTTTCTAGCAGCCCTCGGGGTTTGATCTATGGTTCTCGGAGCTGGCAGGAGTGATTCCTGAGTGGAGCCAGATGTAACACCTTAGCACTGCTGGGTGTGGCCCCCAAATAAGAAAGCATAGTGCAGGTTATAGGTTCCTTTGTCAGAAGGGGAAAAGATTTACAAGTTACCCCGTGGAAAGATTAAAATGCAAGGTGATGAACAAGCTTTGCTCTGGTGGTCTGGTTAGTAATAACTTCGTGTACTGTTGTGGCAAAGATATGGATGCAGGTGCAATTATTACAACAGAATGTGGAAACTTTAAGTATTCCAGTTGGTAAAGTGTTCTGAGCCTTGATTTGGTGAGGAAATAGGACACTCGCTTTGCATGCAGCCAACCGGTTTTAAATCTCCAGTGCCATGCTTGTTCCCCCGAACAGTGTCAGGGGTCACTTCTGAACACGGCCTGGGGTAGCACGTGAGCACTGTCAGGTGTGGCCACAAAAGTTAGAGCCTTTAGTTGGGTAGCAAAGGACAGCCAGGTGGGTTGGGTAGGGTTGGGGAATAGTGGGTGACTCGGACTAGTAAATAACAGTCCAACCAAGTCAGAACACGAGCTGAAAGTAGGGCACGAGCAAAAGTCTCCGAAGTTGCCCAGCCAGGACTTGAAAGCTCCAGAGAGGCCTCTCCATGCTTTCTGGTCAGGAAAACAGGCTGGTGCTACTAACCGAAGAATAAGCCGTGTCCCGATAGCTTCAACTCGGAATCCGCCATTTCTAGTCCCATCCCAACTACTGGTACTTTTCTAGCCAGAAAATCCGTTTCCGGAGCCGCAGAATTCCCAGCCTCGGCCTACCAACCAACACCAAGTAAGTAAGTGAACCACCAGTCGTGTCAAGATGGCGGCCTCCCTAAGGGCCAGTCACATGACCGGGTTTCCCAGGCGGTCTGCCCCGCCACCCGTCGCGCTTTAGGGTCACCTGTCACGAGGCGGGCGTCCCTTCGACCCTCCCGGACCAATCGGCGTCTGAGATCGAGCCACGGCGGCGAGGCGCTCGGAAGCTCGGTTCTTACGACTCGCTTATTCACTGACCAATCAGCGCCTGCGTTATACCTCGAGGGCCCGCCCGTAGGCGGGGAATAAGAAGCCGGATGTCGTCACAGCGCGGCTGCATTGTTACCTAAGGACTCGGAGGGGGCGGGACGCGTTGATTGACAGCCAAGTAGCCCCGAACGGGATTCGAGGGTTGTGCTCCACGCCCCGCCTTAGGGGCGGGAGCCCTATCTGATTGCCAGGCTTCCCCTGCCAATGGGGCGGCAGCTCGCGGTGACGGACAGGCGGCCGGGCGAATGAGCGCGCGGCGTGGCCGGCGCGGCTCTCCAATCGCCGAGCGGCGGGCCCCAGTCTGAGCGGCGATGGCGGCGGCGACGGCGGCGGCAGCGGCAGCGGGGGCTGCGGGCGGTCGGGGCTCCGGGCCGGGGCGGCGGCGCCATCTTGTGCCCGGGGCCGGCGGGGAGGCCGGGGAGGGGGCCCCGGGGGGCGCAGGGGACTACGGGAACGGCCTGGAGGCGGAGGAGCTGGAGCCGGGGGAGCTGCTGCTGGAGCCCGAGCCGGAGCCCGAGCCCGAAGAGGAGCCGCCCCGGCCCCGCGCCCCCCCAGGAGCTCCGGGCCCCGGGCCTGGCTCGGGAGCGGCCGGCGGCCAGGAGGAGGAGGAGGAGCCGGGCCTGGTCGAGGGGGACCCGGGGGACGGCGCCATCGAGGACCCGGTGAGGGCGGGCGCGGGCGGGCGCGGGCGGAGGCCTGCGGGGAGCGGGCCGCCCGCCGGGTCACGGGCGGGGTGGGGGCGGGGCGGAGCGTGGCGGGGCTCCCGGCGGGGAGCGGGGAGCGGGGGTCCGGGGCCTGCGGCCGGCCCCTCCGCCGCCGCCTCGGCGCCCCTCAACTCCCTCTCTCGCCCTCCGCACCCCTCCCCGCCCCTCCCCGCCGCAGGAGCTGGAAGCGATCAAAGCCCGCGTCCGGGAGATGGAGGAGGAAGCGGAGAAGCTCAAGGAGCTCCAGAACGAGGTGGAGAAGCAGATGAACATGAGCCCGCCTCCGGGCAATGGTTCGTTGCTCACTGGCTCGCTCGCTCGGCTCGGCGTGAGCCTGTCCCCAAAGCTCGCCGGGTGCTGGTGGTGTGCTTGCTTGCTGGCTAGCTAGCTAGCTGGGGATGCGGGGAGGCGGCAGGCCCCGGACTTTGGAATCGAACCGTCTGGCCCGCCCGCAGAGCCATTGTTGCTGGCAGGTGCCGCGTCGCCCGGAGTCTCTTTCGAGGCTCTCGGTGTGCGCCTCTGATGACCTTTGCGAGGCCGGGGGGAAGCCGTGTGTCCCCCACCCCCGGGCTGCTCGGCTCCTCTCTCTCTCCTTTCTTTGTCCCTGGCCCCAGCTGTGTTGCTGCTCTTTGTTCTGACTCGGCCGCTTCTACCCCTCCGAGCTGAGACGGCCCCGCTCCGGTGGCATTTGACCTTCAAGTCTCACTATCGGCCTTAACTTGCAGACCCTTCTCGTCGAGTTGGCTGGCGAACCACTCGGCCCAGATTTTGGCGGAAGTTCCCCCTTTTAGTCCTGCAAGGCCCCGGCATGGCTGATTCTTGAATGCCTGAAGCCATTCAAGAGAGGGACTTGGCTTCGGGGGTGGGAGTGACCCTTTTGTTTTTCTTTGGTCTTTTTTTTGTTTTGTTTTGTTTTTTGGGCCACACCCGGCGATGCTCAGGGGTTACTCCTGGCTGTCTGCTCAGAAATAGCTCCTGGCAGGCCCGGGGAACCATATGGGACACCGGGATTCGAACCAACCACCTTAGGTTCTGGATCGGCTGCTTGCAAGGCAAACGCCGCTGTGCTATCTCTCCGGGCCCTTTTCTTTGGTCTTTTAAGATTCTTATAACCTTTTTATGTTGTCTGGAGTAGCTATGTGTGCTAGACTATTCCGTGCTGTTTCAGGAATATATGTGTGTGTGTGTGTGTGTGTGTGTGTGTGTGAACAAGATAGACATACTGACCATCGCCGTGTTTTGTTTTGTTTTGTTTTTCCGGTCAAGTAGACAGCATGTCCTCTTTCTGAATCTCTCTTTTTTTTTTTTTATTTTCCTCAAAGCTGGCCCAGTGATCATGTCCATTGAGGAGAAGATGGAAGCTGATGCACGGTCCATCTATGTTGGCAATGTATGTATTGGCAATGTATGCCTGATTGGGCTGGGGGAGCCTTAAAAGGAATGTGTCCAGGATATAATATAATATAATACAATACAGGTCATGGATTGTGGGGGAATGCAAGTCAAAGGTTTAGAGGTGTTGAAAGGTAATGGTGATCAATAATTTCTGAGGTTTTGATCCGATTCAGAGACTGGGGTGGGAAAGATTTGTTCCCTAGAAACATGGGTGAGAATACACTGGTATGTGTGAAGGGTCTCATAGGATATATATGGTGAGATGGATGTTTTCCCCTTCCCAGTACGTGTGAAATGTTTCCCTCCTCTGCCCCCAACACATCCCACAGGTGGACTACGGTGCAACAGCAGAAGAGCTGGAAGCACACTTTCATGGCTGTGGTTCTGTCAACCGTGTCACCATACTTTGTGACAAATTTAGTGGCCACCCCAAAGGGTAAGTGGGGAAGTAAATTAAGAAGGTTTTCAAAACAAAATAATGTTTTATAGAGCAGAGTAAGTTAACTTAAAGCAGGTGCTGTGTCTATTAACTTAGGGCACTAATGGGGTTTGCAACTGAAGACCTTAACAGACCAGAAGGGTTAGGGCTAAACTTGTTGTTTGGGCTGGGCTGGGTGGGATTATGGACTGGAGGGGAAGGAGAGGCTCGGGTTAGCTTTCTTGCCATGTGGTAGTCGTCCTTCCTTGATGTGAACTGTTAAGTATTTTTCGAAGAGTATCTAGAAATTTGTTTTAAGACTTTTTTTTTTTGGTTTTTGGGGCCACACCCATTTGATGCTCAGGGGTTACTCCTGGCTAAGCGCTCAGAAATCGCCCCTGGCTTGGGGGGACCAAATGGGACGCCTGGGGATCGAACCTCAGCCCTTCCTTGGCTAGCGCCTGCAAGGCAAACACCTTACCTCTAGCACCACCTCACCGGCCCCATGTTTTAAGATCGTTGTTTTTTTTTTTTGTTTTTGTGCCACACCCAGCATTGCTCAGGGGTTACTCCTGGCTGTCTGCTCAGAAATAGCTCCTGGCAGTCACGGGGGACCAGATGGGACACCGGGATTCGAACCAACCACCTTTGGTCCCGGATCGGCTGCTTGCAAGGCAAACGCCGCTGTGCTATCTCTCCGGGCCCATGTTTTAAGATCTTTTAAAAGAAAAGTAGGACAGGATTTAGGACTCTTCGTGTGGAGTCAACTTTGGTTTACGTGCCCTCCAAAATTCCATCATAAGATTAAATGTGGCCCAAAATGTACCCGAAGCTTGCCTGCAAGTTGGTTTTGACCTGTGAGCTGTTTTTTTTTTGTTTGTTTGTTTTTTGTTTTTTGGGTTTTTTTTGTAACCTTACATAAAAAAGACAATTCCTCTTTTTAGGTTTGCTTATATAGAGTTCTCAGACAAAGAGTCAGTGAGGACTTCTCTGGCCTTAGATGAGTCCTTGTTTAGAGGAAGACAAATAAAGGTAAGTGTCATGCTCTTGCTGATACATAAATACTATATCTTGACTCTGAGGCTTTCTGTTAACAGTCCCTTGCTCTCAGGTGATCCCAAAACGAACCAACAGACCAGGGATCAGCACAACAGACCGGGGTTTCCCACGAGCCCGATACCGAGCCCGGACCACCAACTACAGCAATTCCCGTTCTCGGCTCTACAGTCCTTTTAACACCAGGCCCCGGGGTCGCATCTACAGGTCAGGATAGATGGGCTGCTCCTCTTCCCGCCTCCCATGAGCCCTATATACTTCTGGTCTGAGGAACCACCCTCCCTTACCCTGCCTCTGCATCCTGTCTGTGCAGGGTGAGGAATGTAGTTACAGGCCAGGCCCGGCGACCAGTCTCAACCTCTTTTTCTGTAGCAGGACTTGGTGATGAGGGCTGGATCACTGACTGCTGGCCCCCACACCCCCAAAGTTGGTGGCAGTAAAGGTGTTCACACCAGGAAGTTGGGAATGGGCTTAGAGCCCCAAAGGGTTTAACCAACATTTGTTACTTTCTATTAGAGAGTTTACAGGCCTCCCTTGCAAAAGTATCAGAGGTAGTTGATCCTCCTCTGCATTCTCTGGGAGAATATTGCTATTTACTCTAATGAAACTAGTCTACAAGACTCAATTTCTCACGTCCTAGTGTGGTGCCCATATTGTTTTTACTGGACTTTTCTTTCATGTTGATATTTGTGCTTATCTAGCCAGGTTAGGTTGGCTTCCCATGTGATGTTTTTCTGCTCCTCAGAGTTAAGGACCTAATAATGGTGAGGGCCTAGAGTGGAAGAGCTCTTTAGAATTGGAAAAAAACGGGCCAGAATGATAGCACAGCAGCAACAGCCAGGGTGTTGTTGCCTTTGCCGACCTGGGTCCAGCCAGTACCTTGCTGTGTGCAAGGCAAATGCCCTAACTGCTTTTAATCCCTGGCATCCCATATGGTCTCCCAAACCTAGCAGGAGCAACAACCCCAAAGTGTCACCAAATGTGGCCCCAAAACAAAGGGGGGGTTACTGGAATAAGCAGTGAGTTTTTTTCTTTTTGCCCCTATAACTCAGATGCACTTCTTTACTGCCAGTGTTCAAATTAATTTTCTGTTAATTACCCCTTCCCATTTGCTAGGTCTATCACTATTCTGGGATTGTGGGGTCAGTCTTGGGCTTGTGAAAATGTATCCCCATCCCTTTGCTAACTGGGGCAAAGGCCCACGGGGTGGGGCTTGTATTGAACTATGTAGTGATCATGTTGACACCTAACTCTCCTTCTTTCTTCCAGGGGCCGGGCTAGAGCGACATCATGGTATTCCCCTTACTAAAAAAAGTGTGTATTAGGAGGAGAGAGAGGAAAAAAGAGGAAAGAAGGAAAAAAAAAAAAGAATTAAAAAAAAAAAAGAAACACAGAAGATGACCTTGATGGAAAAAAATATTTTTAAAAAAAAAGATATACTGTGGAAGGGGGGAGAATCCCATAACTAACTGCTGAGGGACCTGCTTTGGGGGAGTAGGGGAAGGCCCAGGGGGTGGGGCAGAGGGCTGCTCATTCGCTCTGGGGACTCGCCGTGGACACGTCTCAATTGCACAAGCTGCTCCCCATGTTTCACTGTCCCGCTTCACCCCCTTGGGGGCTGCTGAAGGGTAGGTGGGCATGGGTGGTAGGGCTTTTTTTTTACCCAGGGCTCTGGAAGGACACCAAACTGTTCTGCTTGTCACCTTCCCTCCATCTTCTCCCTCGCTCTCCGTCCAGCCTGCTCGCTCCTGTCTTGCCAGGTCTCCCACCTGCCCCAACCTCCTCTTGGGCTCCCTGCCCTTCCAGATTGCCTGGTGATCTGTTTTGTTTCCTTTTGTGTTTCTTTTTCTGTTTTGAGTGTCTTTCTTTGCAGGTTTCTGTAGCCGGACGATCTCCATTCCGCTCCCAGCGGCTCCAGTGTAAATTCCCCGCCCCCTGGGGAAATGCACTAACTTGTTTTGGGGATTTTGGGAAGTTTTTTTGTTTGTTTTTCAGGTTTTTTTTGTTTTGTTTTGTTTTTTTTTGTTTTTTTCTTTGCTTATTTTTTCCCTTTTATTTGGAGGGAATGGGAGGAAGTGGAAACAGGGAGGTGGGAGGTGGATTTTGTTTATTTTTTTTAGCTCATTTCCAGGGGTGGGAGTTTTTTTTAATATGTGTCATGAATAAAGTTGTTTTTGAAAATAAAAATTGTTTGGCCTTTTAGGTGTAAGGATTATTTATCTTCCTATTTTCTCTTAGATCCCAGATGGCTGTGAACGCCCCTCTGGAAATAATGGTATTTAGAAGGAAAACATTTAGAAATTAAGGAGTAGGAGTTTAAGTTGCAAGTAGCAGGAACATAATGTATTTAGTTATGGGTGATGGGTTTTCTCCCTAGCAGGAGGCCTTGTTGGCACTTAAATGAGAATGGCTAGAGGCCGATTGATTTCACAGTGGGTAGGCTGTTTACCTTATATAGGTAGACCTGGGTTTGATCCCTGACATCCCATGTGATCTGTGCTTGATAGTATTTTTATTTTTTTATTTTTGGGTCACACCGGCAGCAGTGCTCAAGGGTTACTCCTGGCTCTACGCTCAGAAGTTCCCCCTGGCAGGCACCGGGGAACATATGGGATGCCAGGATTTGAACCATTGTCCTTCTATATGCAAGGCAAACACCTTACCTTCATGCTATCTCTGGCTGACAGGAATAATTCCTGAGCACTGTTGGGTGTGGGTCCCCCTCCTCCCCCAAAAGACTTGGTAGGACAAAGGATGGAGTGGTTCCTCAAAAGTGTCTGCTTTATATGCGGAGGCTTTAGGTCAGGGGTCTCAAACTCCGTACAACATTTTGTGGCCCTGCCCTAGAGGAATCTTTTTGTTGTTTTAGTTTGGGTCACACCCCCCAATGTTCAAGGCTTACTACTGTTTTGCACTCAAGGATCACCCCGACTTTGCCTCCTGCAGACCCCAGGTAAATTGAGTTTTGAGACCCCTGCTCTAGGTTATGAACCAGTGGGTAACTTGAACACCTCTGGCCCTCCAAAGTGAGTTCTAAAGTAAAAACAATTGAGATAAGCATTTGTTTTTCTGATATAACTTTGTTGTAAATGAGTAGTACCAGTAGCAGAAGTTTTGGGGGCGCACAAGGTGATCAGAGTGTACACTCATTATAAACAGTACTGATGGGAAGCTGGAGCCGGTAATGCAGTAGTAGTAGAGTATTTTCCTTGCACATAGCTGACCCAGAACTTGGGTTCAATTCCCTGCAATTCATATGGTCCTCCAGCCTGCTGGGAGTAATTGCTGGTGCTCAAACCAGGATCAAACAATGACCAGCTGTATACAATCAAATGCCTACCTGCTATAAGTAATCTCTGGCCCAGTGGTAGAATTTCTTTTTTTTTTTTTTGGTTTTTGGGCCACACCCGTTTGACGCTCAGGGGTTACTCCTGGCTATGTGCTCAGAAATCGCCCCTGGCTTGGGGGGACCATATGGGACGCCGGGGGATCGAACGGTCCGTTCCTCCTTGGCTAGCACTTGTAAGGCAGACACCTTACCTCTAGCGCCACCTTCCCGGCCCCAGAATTTCTTAATCTAGACACCAAGGTATGTTCATAAAATTAAATCGGGAATTGAAATCTAACAGGCAAATGTTGTTTTATTTCTAATGATAGTGTATGTAGTTTATTGTATTGCCATCAATACGTCTTGTCATTGTCCTGGTAATAAATTACTTATACTGATTATCTAAAATCTCTAATACACTCAATACCAGATTTGTTTTAAAGTTCTTTTTAGGGGGGCACACCCAGTGACACTTGGGTCACTCCTGGCTATGCACTCAGAAATCACTCCTGGCTTGGGGGGCCGTATGGGACGCGGAGGGGATCAAAATGTGGTCGGTCCTAGATTAGTGTGTGCAAGGCGTCAGACACCCGTTGCGCCACTATAGTTCTTGTTTCTTACATTAAATACTTAGACCTATATGGACTATGTTGTTTAGTTCATGACCATCAGTAATCCTAGCTTAAAAAAATTTCAGGGGTGGGGGGCTGGAGAGATAGCACAGCGGTACAGTGTTTGCCTTGCATGCAGCCAAATCCCAGCACCCCACGTGGTCCCCCGAGCCAGCTGGGAGCAATTTCTGAGCACAGCCAGGAATAACGAGTGCTGCCAAGGTGTGGCACAAAAAAAGCCTTTAGGAGTTTTTAGTAGAGATCCCAGCTTTTTACCTTGCATGCAGCTGACCCAGGTTCAATCACATGGTCCCCTAAGCCCTGTCAATAGTGATCCCTGTGTTGAAACAATTGAGCCTTCACAGCTGTGTGTGGTGCAAAAGTAAAAGCCTTAACCTTTCTGCAGCTTTTGGTCTTTGGGCCACGCCTGGGGGTGCCTGGGAGGGAAAGATCGCTTTCAATGGTGCTCTGGAAATGATGCAGTGCAGGACCTTGATGAGCCCTTAAATGATTACTATCTCCTGTTACGTGGTGTGTCTGTGTGTGTGTGTGGGGGGGGGTGTTTCAGATTCAGCTAGAATAGTGTCTGGTAATATTTCAGATGTCTTCCTTGAACCCAAGTTAGTTTTTATATCCTAAAGCAGTGGTCGGCAACCTGTGGCTCATGAGCCATATGTGGCTCTTCACACTTTTAATTTGGCTCTTCTGTGTGCCGGGCGGCCGCTCCAGGAGTCAGGACTCTGCTCCTAGCATCTGTCAGTGCGCGCCCTGTGTGGCTCTTAAAATAAATTTCAATCGTGGTTTTGGCGAGATTTGGCTCAGTTGAAAAAAAAAGGTCTACCACTGTAGGGAATCTGATGCTATTAGTGCTGCAAAGGTCTCACGTGTCCACCAGGGGGCACTAAGGGACTTAGTCCCTACCAAAAGTTGACCATCTGTGATGTGGATCTTTTTGCTTTTAACACTCCTCCCCACACACACTTTTCCTTCCCACTGTTGACAATATGATGACCCAGGGTCGTATACGCATAATTGTGGGTGTAATTTAGTTTTTCTTGCTGGGTCACTTGTAAGTTTGTGGGCACATTCTTCAAGGGCTTGACACATGGTTATAGCACTTGACAGGATGACAACATTGCTTCACAAACACTGGAGCTTGCACCCTTGAATTATGCTCACAAACTAAATAGGTATGGCTGGGAGTCATTTGCAGTGCCCACCGGCTCAGGATTTTGCAAGAGGCAGCTACATGGGTTGAATATATGGTTTTAGCCATTGAACCAGTCCTAGCTCTCTTTGCTTTTGTTATTTCTTTTTGGGTTTGGGGCCACACTTGGCAATGCTCTGTTACTTCTGAAGTTATTAGCTCAGGGCTGGGTAACACAGCAGTAGGGTGTTTGCACGCAATCAATCCGGGTTTGATCTCATATGGTCCCCTGAGCTTGCCAGGAGCGATTTCTGATCACAGAGCCAGGAGCCCCTGAGCACTGGTGGGTGTGGCTCAGAAATAAAAAAGTTATTCTTGCAGGCTTGGGGGACCATATGGGATGCTGGGGAACAAACCTGGGTCAGCTCTGCCAGGCAAACATGACCCACTGTACTATCATTTGAGCCCCTGCTTTTATTTTTGTTTGGAAGCTAAAACCTGTGGTCAGAATTTACTCCTGGCTTTGCTCAGGAATTGTGAGGGTGGAGTATGGGGGCTCATGTGGGGCCAGGGATTAAACTCAGGTCAAAGTATACAAGGCAAGCATTTTGCTGTACTATTTGGCCCTTCTCTGCTTTTTTTGGGCAGGGAGAGAGTGGGCCACACCTGTCAATGTTCAGGACTTAACTCCTGGCTCTGAACTCTGGGTAATATGGGGCACTGAGGGCCCGGAGAGATAGCACAGCCTTGCAAGCAGCCGATCCTGGACCAAAGGTGGTTGGTTCAAATCCCGGTGTCCCATATGGTCCCCTATGCCTGCCAGGAGCTATTTCTGAGCAGACAGCCAGGAGTAACCCCTGAGCAATGCCGGGTGTGGCCCAACCCCCCCTCCCAAAATAAAAAATAAAAAAAAATGGGGCACTGAGGATCAAACCTGGGCAGTTGTGTGCAAGGCAAGTGTCCTGCTTAGTGTACTATCTCCAGCCCCACCCTCTACCTTGCAGTCCACCTCTTTGTGTGTATTTAGTCTGTTGTATTCACCATTCCATTTTGGAGGGTAGGGGGACACATCCAGTGGTATTCAGGACTCCCAGTGGTGCCACTGCCAGTTAGGACAACTTCATGGCTTTTCCCAATTTGATCCTGTATAAATGTCTCAGTCACATCCTGCCCATAGTCTACACTGGATGCAGTGCATTCCAGTTTGAGTTTTCACATCCATGAGGTTCCTGCGGTTGTTCATGCCATTCCTCTAGCCCCTGTTCATCTCATCTGCTCTCGGATACAAGGCTACCTAGTCAGAGTGAATCACTCCTGCCTGAAGAGCAAATTGCTCCTATCTCTAGCACTTTGTGATTTTGTAATTAAAATAATTATGTCCTGGGGCCGGAGAGATAGCATGGAGGTAAGGCGTTTGCCTTTCATGCAGGAGGTCATCGGTTCGAATCCCGGCGCCCCATATGGTCCCCTGTGCCTGCCAGGAGCAATTTCTGAGCCTGGAGCCAGGAATAACCCCTGAGCACTGCCAGGTGTGACCCAAAAACCAAAAACCAAAAAAAAAAAAAAAAAAAAAAAAAAAAAAAAAAAAAATAATTATGTCCTTGTTTTCTGTTAGAGACTCAGTTCCTTTAGGGTATGGATTGTGTCTCCAAATGACCTTACCTTGACTGCCAATAGTTGTATTCACTGTTGGGAGAATTCCTTTATCCTGGTCCTGTTAAGTTCTATACTTGTAGGCAGGTATAAGTTTGGTGTGCCCCCCCAAAAAAAACAAACAAAAGCTTGCCATACCTCTGACTTGCACCCACCAAAACTCCCTATTGTTTTGTTTTTGAGATATACCTTTAGCCAGAAATGCACCTATGGTCTAGTGGTTATGCGGTTTTCATGTACCCTGGGTTCAATTCCCCAATCCCACCACACTCAATAAGTATACAATTGGGGCCAGATTGGTAGCATAGCAGGGTGTTCACATTGCATACAGCTGACCTGGGTTTGATCCCCAGCATCCCATATGGTCTCCTACCAGGAGTGCAAAGCCAGGAGTAGTCCCTGAAAACTGCCAGGCATGACCCAAAAATCAGTCCATCAATAAGTATATATTTTAAAAAGCATAATTAAATAGTATCTATTTTGGGGGGCTCACACCTGGCAGCGCTCGAATTGGTTATTCCTGCCTTTGCTCTCAGAAATCGCTCCTGGTTGGCTTGGAATACCATATGGAGTGCTGGGATTTGAATCACGATCAGTCCTGGGTCGGCTTTGTGCAAGGCAAACGCCTTATCGCTGTGCTATCTCTCTGGTTCCAATAGTATCTATTTTATGTTTGAAATTTTTGTTTTTGAGCCAGACCTAGTGATGTTCGGGGTTTACTCCTGGCTCTGTGCTCAGGGATCACTCCTGGCAGTGCTAGGAGAACCATATAGGATGCTGAGGATTAAACCCGACTCAACTGAATGCAAGACAAGGGTTTTATCTTTGTAATGTTGCTCTGGGCCTTAAATAATATTTATATATTTTGTTTTTGTTTTGGGGCTACACTCGATAGAACTCAAGGGTTACTCTTCTCTCTGCACTCAATTCACTCTTGCGGGCTCAGGGACCATATGGGATGCCAGAGATTGAACTCAGGTCAGTCTATGCAAGGCAAATGCTAAATAAACTGTATTACCTTTCCAGCCCCTATATTTATATATAACATTTACATAGTATATAAATATATGATATATATTCACATATAGATATGTATATATTATATATAAAATTATTAAATACTTACATTCCAGCCCCTCATATTTATATATATACTCATATATACTAAGGATAAAGTTATATAGTCACTACCTAATTTTAGAGCATTTTCATCACTACAGAAGGAAACCTGAAGGCCAAAGAAGTAAAACAGTAGACAGGGAACTTGCCTTGCAGCCAGCTGATGCAGTTTTGATCCTTGGTATTATATATGAGCATTGCTTAGGGGTGAATCATGAGCATAGAGTCAGGAGTAAGTCCTGAACACAGTTGGGTGTGGCCCCAACAAATAACCAACAGGGGTTGGAGTGATAGTACAAAGAGGCAGGTACTTGCCTTGCATTCTACAGTCTCAGATTCAAACCATGGGACCCTATAGGATCCCATGAATATCTGAATGCAGAACCAGGGGTAAGCCCTAAGCTCAGAAAGAAAATAATAAAGATACTATGCTATATGTATTAGCAAGCACTTCCTTTGGGGGGGGGGCGTTGGGTCACACCCGGTGGCGCTCAGGTGTTACTCCTGGCTCTGTGCTTAGAAATCACTCCTGTAGCACAGCGGTGTTTGCCTTGCAAGCAGCGGATCCAGCACCAAACGTGGTTGGTTCGAATCCCAGTGTCCCATATGGTCTCCCGTGCCTGCCAGGAGCTATTTCTGAGCAGACAGCCAGGAGTAACCCCTGAGCACCGCTGGGTGTGGCCCAAAAACAAACAAACAAAAAAACAACAAAAAAAAACTTTCCTTTAGGGGCCTGGAGAGATAGCACAGTGGTGTTTGCCTTGCTAGCAGCCGATCCAGGACCAAAGGTGGTTGGTTCGAATCCCAGTGTCCCATATGGTCCCCCGTGCCTGCCAGGAGCTATTTCTGAGCAGACAGCCAGGAGTAACCCCTGAGCACCGCCGGGTGTGGCCCCCCCAAAAAAAAAGAAAGAAAGAAATCACTCCTGGCAGGCATGAGGGACCATATGAGCTGCCGGGATTCGCACCACCGTATGTTCTGGAACGGCTGCGTGCAAGGCAAATGCCCTTCTGCTGTGCTATCTCTCCAGCCCCCAGCATTTCCATATTTTTCCTTCTCCCAACTCCTACCAACCTTAAATTTACTTTATCTCTAAGTTTTTTTTTTATTATTATGAACATCATATAAATCGAATCTCACTTATCTTCTTCTTTCTTGAGGGGTGGAGGGGGGGGGCTTTTGAGCCACACCTAGCTATCCTAGGGGGTTATTCCGAGTTCTGCACTCAGGCATCATTCCTGGTGGTGCACAGGGGACCATATGGGATGCCACAGATAGAACCCAGGTCGACTACATTGATGCAAGTTCCTTACTTGCTGTACCATCACTCTGGTCTATCACTGCTTCTTTATTTTTATTAGTGTTTTGGGTCTCGCCTGGCATGTTCAGGGGTCACTCCTGATGGCCCAGGTTTGGGAAGCAATATGGAGTTCTAAGGATCAAACCTGGGTCAGCTTCGTGCAAGGTAAACTCTTTAATCCCTGTTCTCTTTCTCCACCCAAATACTGCTTTCATTTAGCAAATGACTTCAAGATTCAAACCTGTTGGGCCAGGTAGTGGTTCATTTGTAGAGCCTTTACTTTGTATATATGAGTTCTGGCTTTGATTCCTAGCACATTAAAAAAAAAACAAACCTCAAAACATCCACAGCAGTAGGGCATTTGCCTTGCAAGTAGCCGACCCAGGACCAACGGTGATTTGAATCCCAGCATCCCATATGGTCCCCCCTGCCTGCCAGGAGCAATTTCTGAGCACAGATCCAGGAGTAACTCCTGAGCACCTCTGGGTGTGGCCCCAAAACCAAAATAAAATAAACAAAAAGAAATATCCACATGTAGATTTAGATGCCTCTATATTCAGCTCTCTTTTTTATAACACACATGTTATTTATCAACAGATAATATTTGGGTCATTTCCATTCGGAGCTATTACAAATAGTGTTGCTATAAACATTCGTATACAAGGTTTTATGTAAACACAGCTTTATATTTTTTTCAATTTTTTATTTATTTATTTATTTATTTTGGTTTTTTTTTTTTTTTTTTTGGTTTTTGGGCCACACCCGTTTGACTCTCAGGGGTTACTCCTGGCTATGTGCTCAGAAATCGCCCCTGGCTTGGGGGGACCATATGGGACGCCGGGGGATCGAACCGCGGTCGGTCCGTTCCTTGGCGCGCTTGTAAGGCAGACACCTTACCTCTAGCGCCACCTTCCCGGCCCCTTATTTTGGTTTTTGGGCCACACCCGGCGGTGCTCAGGGGTTACTCCTGGCTGTCTGCTCAGAAATAGCTCCTGGCAGGCACGGGGGACCATATGGGACACCGGGATTCGAACCAACCACCTTTGGTCCTGGATCGGCTGCTTGCAAGGCAAACGCCGCTGTGCTATCTCTCCGGGCTCCAATTTTTTATTTTTAATTATGAGAACAATGATGCAAAGAGGACAAGGTAAAGTTACAGTGGAAGGACAATCGCCTATAAACAGAGTTCTCAGAAGAAATCCTCTTGATGACGCCTAAATATTGAACTTACAGTCAAAGAACATTAAGAAAAATAAGGCAGAACCCATGTACAATTACTTTTTCCACAAGTCCCCAGATTGTAGTACATTATAACATTTCTTAGCAGTACACAAAGCAATCTAAAGCCATGAAATTTATGTGACTCCTTAAACATTGAAGGCATAGTATTTTTTTTATATTTTCATGCACATGCGTATTGGTTTAAGTTAACATCAAAAGTTTAAGATGTGTTTTTTTTTTTTGAGTTAGAGTCAAAGGAGCACAGTAAAAATGGTGTTAGAGTGGCAAATATTGTTTCATAGGCCCACCAAAATATGAGGGATATGGAAAGGAAAAGCCATGGTCTAAATACAAGGAGACCCTACCCCTAAGACCAATCTAGGCTCCAGGCAAATTAGTTTGTTCAATCCAAGTCATTGTAGTGCCAATACAGTTTTATTTTTCACGCAGTCTCTATTGTTGGCATCAGGTTTCTGTATTAAAGATCCTGGAATCTGCACATCCTACATTGAAGTCAGGCTGGTGTGGAATATCCTTAGTTTCACCTCACATTTAAGGGGCAATACAGAAAGCCCAGTCCAGTAAGGAAGTCATTGTTGTTAAGTCTTCTCAGTGTTACGGGAAGTCTCTTTTGAGTAGGTCGATGTCAGAGCAGTGGTAGGGTCTTCCCTGGTAGACGATTGCCTCCAGGTGATGTTATAGACAACCGTGGATGTTTTGTAGATGCCTTCCCTAGATCAGGGGTGAATGGAGAATGCCCATTCTTCTGAGGCCTGTGCCAGGTCACGGTAATGTTCAGGGTGTAAGGTCCCATTGCACTACAAGATTTGTGTGTTCCCATCTCTATTAGATAAGAACTTCTTTGTATGTATAGTATTTTCCCGTTTTAATGTGCCTAAGCAAACAAGAAATAAAGCCACGTGGCGTTATCGGAGTATATGGAAGCGTAAGAACACGTCCAACAATACCCATGACTTGGTTCAAACATAAGCATTAAACTGAGGGACTCTTTCACCAAATTCCCCATTGAACAGTTTATAAAGAGAAGAAAAGATAAAAAAAAAAAAAGAAAATCGTCAGTGTATAAGAAAATATTCAGCAAGTGTTATAACCATCAAAGAAAACACACATAAAATGTTGAAAAGACATACGTGTACATTCTATGCCTTTTGGAATAGTTGGGAGGGTGTTAACTCCAGAGCACCACTATGGTCTGGTCTGGGACTTAGGATTCTACAGTACTTAAGTTAAAAAGGGTAAATGTGGAGTAATGATGATAGGAGGTGAACGTTAAGAGAAAAATGATCTTTTGTAGGGGTGTGCAAAAGGGCAGAGTACAAAATGGACATTCTGAATACACAAAAACATAATTCAATGATAGTGAGAACTATTAATGTATCTTGTGCACGCGGGGGCGCTAGCCCCCATGCGGTTTTGAAAATATAGACTGGTAAGAGATTACCAGTGACTGCTTTAGTGCAACCCACAAGTAAAGCCTAGGGTAAATTTCAAGCTCTGCCGAGCGACCCACCTCGCTGGCTTACCCAGGCATGTGGCCCACAGAAGCCCTGGAGATATGGAGCAAGTTGATAGAGGGGTGCTGGGGTCACCTAAGTCTCGCACCCCCCCAAGGCCTGGTTAAGAAGGCCTCTGGCATGGCAGAGGCCTGCCGAACCCCATCACAGCTTTATATTTTTATTTATTTATTTATTTTTAGTTTGGGGGCCACACCCTGGTTATGCTCAGGGATCACACCTGGAGGTTCTTGGAAAACAGTTTAAAGTGCCAGGAATGGAACCATGGTCAGCTGCTTGCAAGGCAAATACTTTAACTTCTATACTAAAATAAAAATAATTTAAGGGGGTGCCAGAGAGATAGCATGGAGGTAAGATGCTTGCCTTTCATGCAGAAGGTCATCAGTCGAATCCGGCTTCCCATATGGTCCCCCGTGCCTGCCAGGAGCAATTTCTGAGCATGGAGCCAGGAGTTTCTCCTGAGCACTGCCGGGTGTGACCTAAAAACCACACACACACAAAAAAAAAGCAAAACAAAAATAATTTAAGGGGCTGGAGTGATAGTACAGTGGGTTGAGCATTTGCTTTGCACATAGCTGACCAGGGTTTGATCCCTGGCATCCCATACAGTATCATGAGCCTGCCAACAAAAAAACTTTTTTTAAATTAAAAACAAGCAAACATAAGAGCAGGTTGTCCTACCTTATCACCTATGGTAAAATGAAACCAGAAGACACTAAGTCCTTGATATGCACAACAATCAAGATCAGGGGCCAGCGCGGTGGCGCTAGAGGTATCGTGTCTGCCTTGCCAGCGCTAGCCTAGGTTGGACTGAGGTTCAATCCCCCGGCATCCCGTATGGCCCCCCAAGCCAAGAGCGTCTTCTGAGCGCATAGCCAGGAGTAACCCCTGAGCGTCACCGGGTGTGGCCCAAAAACCAAAAAAAAATCAAGATCAGTAATTACAGAAGATAACTGCAACTGTGCAGAACTTTTCCTGAGTCCAAAAAGAAAGACCCTAGCCTAGGCTTCAGCCTAGGATTTGAACAAAAATCAAGATCTCCAATTCCAGAGCTCTGACTTTGACAACTACAACTGAGCAGAACTTCTGGAACCATAGGAAAGACTAGGCTTCATCCCAAATCTGTGCAAAAACCAAGATGACTAATTACAGAAAATTGACTACAACAACCATTAAGGAGCAGAACTTCAAGAACTATAAAGACTCTATCCAAGCCTTTGTCCTGTGACCTGTGCAAATACCAAGATGTCTAATTACAGAGGACTGATTTTTATCTGCCACAACTGAACAGAATGTTTCCTGGCACCATAAAAAGACTTTGGGGTTTGATAATGAGCAAAAAAAAACAAACAAAAAACAAACAAACAAACAAAAAAAAACAAAGGCCTAAAACCTCGCCATATCAGCCCTTCTTTTTTTTTCTTTTTTTGTGCTGTTGTTTAGTAGTTGTTTTGTGTGGCTGTGTGTATTTTGTTTTCTGTTGTTCATTTTTTCCCTCTTTTTCCCCCTTTATTCATCTTTTATCTATTTATTTATATTTGTTTTTTGTTTCTGATCAGGGGTTACTCCTGGCTAAGCGCTCAGAAATCACTCCTGGCTTGGGGGACATATGGGACGCTGAGGAATCAAAACGTGGTCTGTCCTGGGTCAGCCACATGCAAGGCAAATGCCCTATCGCTGCGTCGTTGCTCTGGCCCCTTAATAAAATTGATTAAAAACAAACAAGCAAACAAACGAACACTGACTAGGGCTAGAGAAATAGTACTGTAGGAAAAGCATTTGCCTTATGCTTGTCTTTGATGCTTGGCACCACATATGGTCCCGTAAACCCAGTCAGGAGTGACCCCTGAGCAGTCAGGAGTAAGCCCTGAGCGTATCTGGTTGTCACCCAACAAATACCCCCACCTCCCCAACACACACACACACACACACACACACACACACACACACACACACACACACGGAGATTGAATGTTTACCTAGTTCACATCGAGTAGGGAGGATTGTATATGTACATGTGTGTGCACATGGGACAACTCTGTGACATGTCAACATGACAACTGCATGTGTGCCACTAAGCATGGCCTAGGCAGGAGCTGGTTAGTGGGGGTGGGTCTGCAGGGCATTGTTGGTGAGTCCCCTGATGTTACCTCTCTCTCAACTTCCGCTGATCTCACCTGGATGGGAGGGGTCTGTGGTTGCCTGAGGGTGTAAAGGGAGATTGAGCAGGAGAAGCCTCAGAAGTGGCTGCTAGGGGGAGTTGGCAGCATGGAGGGATAAGAAAAAGGTTTAAATGCAGGTGGCTTATGAAGCCTGATTAAAAGATTAGCTCAGAAGCCACACATGGTGGCTAGGGCATTATAATAAAGTTTCATGTCTCCTGACTTCTGACTACTGTGGATTGTTTCCTCGCCGCTTCCCTGAATACTCAGACTGGCTGGCTGGAACAGTGTGCAGGCATCTGGACCTGCTGAGAAAGGCCTCATCATCATCCACCACCATCCACGACTTTATAATTAATATGTAATTCTATACCCTTCCACTGTGAAGTAAGGTCTCCTGTGTGCATGGCAAGTGCTATCTACCAATCTCTTGGCATCCCCAATTCTCTTCTCTTTTGGGGGGGCTCTGGGCCACACCTGGCGGCACTTAGGGCTTACTCCTAGCTCTGTGCTCAGAAATAACTCCTGGCTGGCTTGGGGGAACCATATGGGATGCCAGGTTTGAATTTGGATCTGTCTCAGGTCAGCCACATGCCCTACCACTATGTTATCACTCCAGCTCCATTATTATTTTCTCTTTTTTTTTGGGGGGGGGTCCCACCTGGCAGTGCTAAGAGGTTACTCCTGGCTCTATACTCAAAAATCGCTCCTGGCAGGCTCGGAACCATCTGGGATGCCAGGATTCGAACTACTGTCCTTCTGCATGCAAGACAAACACCTTGCCTCCATGCTATCTCTCCCAGTCCCTCCAGCCTCAGTATTAATTTTATTTTCAAATTGTTCACTACTTTTCTATAAAAGGATTGATTTTTGTTGATCTATTATCTTTCAAGTTCAACTGTAAGTTTAGTTTTTTTTTTTGTTTTTTTTTTTTGGATTTTGGGTCACACCCGGCAGCGCTCAGGGGTTGCTCCTGGCTCTATGCTTAGAAATTGCTCCTGGCAGGCTCAGGGGACCATATGGGATGCTGGGATTCGAACCACTGACCTTCTGCATGCAAGGCAAATGCTTTACCTTTGTGCTATCTCTCCAGCCCCTTAGTAATGTTTATTAACTTATTTAGTTCTGATAGTTTTTTGAGTCCATATCTTAGATTTTCAATATGTAAGATCTTGTCATGTGTGGTATAGTGTTTTACATTATCCAGCCGAATGGTGCTCAGGGCCTAAATGGTGCCTGGGATCAATCCCAGGGCTTACACATGTAAGATATATACTGGTATATGAGCATCTTTTTAAATATTTAAGGCACATGGGCTGGAGAGATCTTACAGTGAGTAGGGTATTTGCCTTGCATGTAGCTGACCCAGGTTTGATTTTCAGCATCCCATATGGTCCCCTGAGTCTGCCAGGAGTGATTTCTAAGTGCAGATCCAGGAGTAACCCCTGAGTGCTGCCTGGCATGACCCACAAACCAATAAGTAAATACATAAAAATAAATAAATAAAATTTTAAGGCACATGTCATTTTCTTATTTAGGATTTTTTTGGGTCATACCTGGTAATGTTCAGAAACTCTTTTTGGTTCTGTATGGCCACTGGCAGTGCTCAGGGTTTTTCAGTTTTCAGTTTTCAGCAGTACTCAGGGTTACTCGAGTGTGCTGCTCATGAAACCACATGAGCTTAACAAGAGAACCTGGACTGCCTACATGCTCAGGTGCCCATATGTGGTTCCATAGATTGAATCAGGGTCAAGGGTGAAGCAGTCACAGATAAGGTAAATGTTTTCCTTCCTGTACTCTCAGTGGCCCAAGGTAGGTTACTCTTATGCAACTTGAGCCACACCCAAGCCTCTGCATACTTTATTTTATTGCTTCATTTCCTTCTATAGGACCTCAAGTGTAATATTGAAATTGTGAGAACAGATATTGTTTGGTTTCTGATCTTAGGGGAAAAGCTCTCTTTGAGAAATAAACAAGGTATCACTCAGTGTTCTCAGTAATGGCATGCATGTCAGCTTCTGCCCAGTGAGCTCTGCACTATGCTCTTCCTTTTTATTCTGAACAAACTCAAATGTCCTTCAAGTTTCAATTGAAATATTCGAGAAATTTTCCTTGATTGCTTCCGGGTCTCTCCTGCATGCATTTTTTTCCTCCCAAATGTCTTTAGACCACACCTGGCTGTGCTCAGGGCTCACTCCTGGTTTTGCTCTCAGGGATCAGTTCTCGAGTGCTCAGGGAACCACATGAAGTTTTGGAGTCTAAACCCAGAGGTCAGCCGTGTACAAGGCAAGTGCTCTACCCACTGAAATATATTGTTCCAGTTCCTAGAGCATTTTTGTAGGAGTCTCCAATGAGAATATATGGTTTGTGAATTATAGAGAAACTGAAAAGAAAACAGTTTTCATTTTTCAGGGTTTTTCTGTTTGTTTTTGGGCCACACCTAGCAGTTCTTAGGGATTACTTCGGGCTCTGTGCTCAGAAATCGCTCCTGGCAGGTCAGGGGACCATATGGAATGCCGGGAATCGAATCTGATTCCATCCCAGGTCGGCCACGTGCAAGGCAAAAGTCCTACCACTGTGCTATGGCTCCAACCCCTTGTTTTTCAGTTTTCAGTTTTCAGCAGTATTCAGGTTTACTCGAGTATGCTGCTCATGGGACCACATGAGCTTAACAAGAGAACCTGGACTGCCTACATGCAAAGCATGTTCTCTGGCCCTTGAGCAATCTTCCCAGCCCATGCTAGGGGTTAGTTATACACATTGACCCTTTTCACCTGTAAACTGAATAGCTTAAGGATGGGAGACATATCTTCCCTGGTCTTTGATTCTTCTTGGTTTTCTTCTTCTTTTTTTTTGCTTCTTGGTTTTCTTTTGGAGCCATATACAGTGATGCTCAAGGGTTACTCCTGGTTCTGAATTCAGAAAATCACTCCTAGGCAGCAAATTAAACCTGGACTGACTGCATGCAAGGGAAATTCCCTATTTTCTGTACTATCTCTCTGGTCCCGTCTTTGGTTCTTTACTTCTTTGATTGACAGAGAAGTTTGCCCTCTTTTACTGCTTCCCTTCCATGAAGGAAGCACTCTTTTTTTTTTTTTTTTTTTTTTTTTTGGTTTTTGGGCCACACCCGGTGACGCTCAGGGGTTACTCCTGGCTATGCGCTCAGAAGTCGCTCCTGGCTTGGGGGACCATATGGGATGCCGGGGAATCGAACCGCGGTCCTTCCAAGGCTAGCGCAGGTAAGGCAGGCACCTTACCTCCAGCGCCACCGCCCGGCCCCAGGAAGCACTCTTTTACCCTAAGCTTTGCTTCACTTTGCTTTGCCATCAGTGGGACATAGAATGGATTCTCTCTCTCTCTCTCTCTCTCTCTCTCTCTCTCTCTCTCTCTCTCTCTCTCTCTCTCTCTCTTTTTGGGTGGGTGGGGGTCACACCCAGCAGCGCTCAGGGGTTACTCCTGGCTCTACGCTCAGAAATCACTCCTGGCAGGCTCAGGGGACTATCTGAGATGCCGGGATTCGAACCACTGTCCTTCTGCATGTAAGGCAAACACCCTGCCTCCATGCTATCTCTTCGGCCCCATAGAATGGATTCTTTTTTTTTTTTTTTTGGTTTTTGGGCCACACCCGGTGATGCTCAGGGGTTACTCCTGGCTATGCACTCAGAAGTCACTCCTGCCTTGGGGGACCATATGGGAAACCGGGGGATCGAACCGCAGTCCATCCAAGGCTAGCGCAGACAAGGCAGGCATCTTACCTCTAGCGCCACCGCCCAGCCCAGAATGGATTCTTGAATTACTCTTTGACACCATTCCTCTCAATGTATATTGGACAGTGTTATTGCATGAAGATAACTCCTTTGTCTTTCCTGGTCTCTTCCAAAAAGCTCTTCCTTATGGTCCTGATGGTTCTCATAGAATCTGTGGCCTTGTCCTCAGGGATCATTTCTGGTGCTGCTGCTATGTGTTTGGAGGAGTTATATGTGGTTCCAGGGATCAAATGTGGGTCTGCTCCATGAAAGGCAAGCTCCTTACTCTCTGTGCTTTTTCTCCAGCCTCATGAGTACATTTCTTTTTAGCACTCGCTATCTAGTGGTGACTAAAAAGTCACCATTGGAGCCAGTGAAAGCCCCGTAAACAACTTTCTACAGAACATATGCATCAGAGTGGGTAACTGAAGGAATGTGGAGGAATAGAGAGAATAACTAGAAAACCCAGGGTGAAGAAGGCTGGGTATCCTCCTTTTCTTGGCAGTAAAGTCAGTTTTTAACAACATCAACAGCAAGATATCTATTTTAGGAGGCTCCGAAGATTAAATGCGAATGGTTTTAGGTGTTTTCTTCCCCCATGGGCCACATCTGGAGATGCTTAGGGGCTACTCTTAACTCTGAAATCAGGAGTCACTTCTAGTGCTGCTTGGGGGACCATATGGGATTCTGGGGATTCAATCTAGGTCAGCTGCATGAAAGAAAAGCATCCTATTCACTGTACTATCTCCTGCTCCAAGGTCTTATGTATTCTTCTGCTTGACAGCGATTTAGTTATGGAGTTTTAGCCCTCAGATTGGCTGACAGTGAGGAGACAGGGACCCTGGTGTTGAAGGAGTTCGTGAAAAGCACTCGCTGTACTTTTCTGGAAGACTAGAAGAGGCTGCCTCAAGAGTTGGGTTTTCCTAAGAATTCCTATTTCTGTGCCATGTCATTCTTCCTACCTCTAGGCCTTTTTCTCTTGGGTCCAAGAGTTGAGAACTGTACCTTTTCTGTTTCCTATGCCCTTAAGGGCCTGCAGGGTGGGTCTTTTTCCTCCCTCTGTAAAGTATTGCCTATGTAGGTTGCAGGACTTTGAGGTTCCAGGCCACTGGGTTACTGTCTCCTCATTAATATGTCTGCCTCCTTATTAATATGCCTAGTTTTATGCAGCTTAAACTTCTTTCTTTGGGGGGGCCACACCCACTGACACTCTGGGGTTACTTCTGACTATGCACTCAAAACTCGCTCCTGGCTTGGGAGACCAAAAAGGACGCTGGGGGATGAACCACGGTTCATCCTGGATCAGCTGCATGCAAAGCAAATGTCCTACCACTGCACTATTGCTCTGGCCCCTTAAGCTTCTTGCAGTATGGTCAGCCAAAGTATTCAGCCATAGAATTCAGTATGACTTTAGGCTGACATTGGACACTGAAAGCATTAATGGAAAGAATGCACAGAATGTTGACTCAGTGGACATCTCTTCCATGTCAGTCTTTGGTGTTTCAAGTTTAGTCAGACACTAAACTTTAGTGCCTGTAAGGAACATTCCATTTTCAGGGGTCATTTCAGAAGCACATACCCTATTTTATCTTGTTAAAGCCTCCTGGGAATCCTGAAAGGAAGCTGCAGACTAAGAAATGAGCCCTTATGATAAAGCTCCGATAGGGCTAATCTGACACAGGTCTGGCAAAAAGAAGAAAAAGGGGGGGGCAGTTCTGGTTTCTCCCTGTTACCTTCCTGGGTACCTCTCCCAACTGCTGAGAATAGGGCATAAAGATTAGAAGAAATTGGGAAATTGAGAGAGGGGCCACTGGGGTATGCACTGAGTCCCAGCTCCAGACCCAGCCAACCGTATCATTAGCCTGGTAATATTGGACAAGCTATTCAGTGCCTCTACTATCAGCCACTTGTGTGGGGAAGTCATTACAGTAGACACAGCCACCAGTTCCCCATCTCACAGCACCTAGATTTATTTATTTTGTGTGTGAAACAAGATAGAATTTATGGAATGCAACTTACTTTGAAAGATGCAAAGGGGAGTGGGGGAAGAGTGAAAACAATATATGTACAAGAGAGAATAAGAGGGGCTGGAGCAGTGGTGCAAGTGGTAGGGCATCTGCCTTGCACGCTAATCGAACGTGGTTCGATCCCTGGCGTCCCATATGGTCCCCCAAGCCAAGAGCGATTTCTGAGAGCATAGCCAGGAGTAACCCCTGAGCGTCAACGGGTGTGGCCCCAAAACAAATGAAACAAAACAAAACAAAAAAACCAAGAGAAAATAAGAGCTTGAAAGAGCAAGCAAGGGAAGACTAGCAAGATATGTGTGTAAGGGAAAACACAGACTTGAAGCAAGTCAACCATCTACATTTGTCTGCCCTTTACCTTAGAGGACAGCTGGGGTAGTAAGTTTCTAGAAGTGAAACTTAATAAGTAGAGTGGCCCAAAGACCTAATTCCAGCATGATCCATTCACCTGGGGTGGGGGGAGCTACATACTTTTCCAGTTCCTGAGTTAGGGGTCTCTGGTTTCCAACCTTGTATCATTCCTGCTTCTTCTTCCTCTATCTGGCAAGCTCCTCATCACCATCTCTAATGAATCTCTTTTATGTTTTAGTTTACAAGGGTCTGTTCTTTTTTGTTTTGTTTTGTTTTGTTTTTGGGCCACACCCGTTTGACGCTCAGGAGTTACTCCTTACTTCTGGTTATTCGATCAGAAATAGCTCCCAGGGGCCGGGCGGTGGGCCGGGCGGTGGCGCTAGAGGTAAGGTGCCTGTCTTGCCTGCGCTAGCCTTGGACGGATCGCGGTTCGATCCCCCGACTTCCCATATGGTCCCCCAAGCCAGGAGCGACTTCTGAGCACATAGCCAGGAGTAACCCCTGAGCGTCACCGGGTGTGGCCCAAAAAAAAAAAAAAAAAAAAAAAAAAAAAGCTCCTGGCTGGGGGACCATATGGGACACTGGGAGTTCGAAGTGTGGTCCATCGTAGGCTAGTGCTTGCAAGGCAGACGCCTTACTTCTAGTGCCATCACTCCAGTTCCACAAGGGTCTGTTCTTATTGCTTGCAACCACCAAAAATACTCTAAAATTGATCCAAATACCCACCTTGGAGTGGAAAGATAGTACTGGGATTAAGGTCTGGCACTACCTGTGGTTCCCCAAGTACCAACAGGAGTGATCCTGGAGCTGCCCTGAGCACCATGGGTGTGGTCCCTAACAAAAAGCAAAGCAAAGCAAAACAAAACAAAACCAGAACCAAATACCTACCTGCAGGGTTACCAGGGTTAAATGATGAAAGGAGTCTTGTAAAGCCCAGCCCAGTCCCAGCAGCAAGGCTGTGGGTAACTGGGGGCAGGGCAGGGAGAGGGAGGAAGATGGTTTTGTTTTTTTTTTTAGATCACACCTTATGGTGCTCAGAGCCTGTTCCCAGTTTAGTGCTACAAAGTGGGAGATGGTGGCGCTTTCTGGTGGTGTTCAGAGACCAGGGGGTGTGGTGTCACAGGTTGAGCAAGGGCCTCCTGCATGCAATGTGCAAGATCCAGCATTTTTTGTTGTTTTTTGGGAGGTCACACCTGTAGGCGCTCTGGAGTTACTCCTGCCACATTCGAGGCAAGCACCCACCCACTGCTGTGCTCGGGTCCCCCAAGCTCCAGCTTTTACTGTCTTTTCTGACCAGGAAGTTATTTGTTTGAGTCCCACTAAAAGGATGCTTTCCCCAAGAGACAAGAGAAGGAGAGAAGTGTGGGCTATGGTATGCTCATTTACTGAAAATGTCTTTATTGAAACGGATGGAAGTGCAAGAAAGAATGCGGTCTGGGAGGATGTCTTTGGGCACAGGATGAGGCCCAGACCTACAGTGAAGTGTGGAACTCTACCCATCTTGACTCTCGCCAAGGAAGGAACACAAAGCAGCAGGGAGGAGGGAGGGATGAGGCAATTGTCTGAGCCCTCCTCGATGGCTAGCATGAGGTGCCTCTGAGCTTTTGGGGCAGCCCTGCCTTCCTCACTCAGTCCTCCTCATCTCCTTGCCGGGGCTGTCTGCCTCCTTGCTAGATAGGCCAGCTGTCTACCGGGGTGCTTAGAGAGTAGGATTGGGGGTGGCAAGCAGTGGGACGTGGTCACAGCGATTAGGGGGGGGCTGTCGCAGCAGGGAAGGCTGGTGGCACAGCTCCCCATCCCGAAGCACCTCGGGTAGGAGCTTGCGCTTGGTCTCAGGCAATAGCATGATGCTGAGGATGCAGAGGAGGGCACAGGCCGCCAACACCACATGCTGCAGGAAAGCTCCATGGCCCATGTGGAGGCGCTGTGCTGGCCCACTCAACCCACCCAGAGCCCCCAGGGCCATGATTAGGCCCAGACCACGGCCCCTGCAAGAGATGAGAAAGTGCTCAGCATCTGGGGTAGACTCCTAGGCTCTCTCCAGCAACCTGCCCCCTGGCTGTCCCACACTCACCTCACAGTAGTAGGGATAATCTCAGCAGCCAGGAGGGTGCTGAGGATGCCAGCAGCTTGGGAGGAAAAGAGGCCCAGGACAGAGAAAGTAGTGACGGCTGCATCGTTGAGATCTAGAAGATGGAGAGGAAGGAGGTGAAAGAAGACTCGGAGGTGGGGCTTGGCCTAGTCCCTGGGTCTTCATCCCCTTGGATCTCTGATCCTACCATTGGGAGGGGCCCTGGATAGCTCCGATGGGGCAAAGAGGCAGGGAGTGTGGCCAGGGCAGGGGTGGGAGAGGTGAGCAGGGGTCTGTTCTGTTCTTGGGTGGCCTGTGCCAGAAGTGGTGGCGGAGCCTGCGAGGCACCTCTGGTGGGCTTCCGTGGCTGAGCCCACAGTGTGAGGGAGGGAGGATGCTCACAATCCCACAGGCCCAGCAGGACCAGGGACGCGATGCTTGTGAAGGTCATGGAGAGAAGCAGGATGCCCCGGCGGCCGAATCGGTCCACAGTCACCCCCAGGAAGACACAGGCCAGGGCTGCAGTGCCACTGGCCAGCAGGGAGCACAGGTAGAAGTCCGATGGGCTCCCTCCTCCTCCCACAGGCTGGTAGCAGTGTCCGATGGCTTGGGCAATAAAGCTGTGGGGAGGCACACGAGGCTAGCACAGCCCTGACAGGCCCAGCTGCCCTCAGCAAGGTTTCCCCATACACACCTGGTAGTCCTACCCCCTCACGGCTGCCCTCAGCAAGGTCCTCAACACACACACACACACACACACACACACACACACACACACACACGCACACACATACAGCAGTCCCCCCTCTATTCCCCCCCCCAGCAGCTAGCCCCACCCAAGCCACTGGCCTGACCATGGCCTCCGGCTCACTTGGTGAAGCCCAGGATGAGCAGATTTTTCCAGATGTTGCGGTAATTGAGGAGAGAAGTGAAGGAGAAGGAAGATGTTGCAGGGAGGGGGCAGGTATTCTCCAAATCTTGGGGAGAGAGGGGAACTTTCATTAGAGGGAGCCCTGCAGAACCCGGGGCAATGCATTGTGGTTGGAAATGGACAGTTACAAGTCTATGGGGACACTGTTTTCGTTTTGGGGCCACATCCAGTGGCACTCAGAAGTTATTCCTAGCTCTGTACTCAGAAATTACTCCTGACAGGCTGCGGGGATGGTGGTGACATATAGGATGCTGGGGATTGAACCTGGGTTGGCTGCATGCAAGGCAAACGCTCTACTTGCTGTGCTATCACTCTGGCCCCATGGGGGCACTATTACACTGGTAAGTGTGCATGAGGCATCACCTGCAGGGACCCCCTCAAAAAGTCCCCCCCCCACTTACCCTGCAGGGCCTCCTGGGCCTCCTCCCCCAGCATCTGCCCATGAGGACGGTTCCGCTCGGCCAGAATCCTCAGCACAGACTGAGCCTCCTCGATCTGCCGCTTCACTATCAGCCACCTTGCTGACTCCAGAAACAGGCCGGGCCAGCTGGGGGCAGGCAGAGAAGACCATTTTGAGTGAGTGGGCTCTCCAATCTTCTGATCCAGAAATGGGACCCTCCCCTGCACCTTTGAGGCCGGGTTATTGGTTGGTAGAGAAGAGAAAGGCCTTGGGCTAGCACATGAGCTTGGATGGAGGACTAGAGTGCAGGTTGAGGGCGATACTGACCCATAAAACAGGAAGAGGATGCAGGGAGCCGTGATCATTCGCTGCAGAAAGCGCCAATCCTTGGAGACAAGGGCCAGGCCCAGGAACAGGAAGTGTCCTCCCACCCCCACCAACTCCCCTGCCAGGGTCACACGAAGCCTCTGAGTTGGGTCACACAGCTCCAGGCCTGGAGACACAGCAGGGAGTGGGGAGAGGCCAGGGAAGACAGGGGAGAGGAGAGAGGAGAGAGGAAAGGACAGAGAACATGGTCAGATCCTGTGTGGTGGCCTCAGCAGTTCCTCTAGTACACAACTCCCTCCAATGGCAGTGGAGAGTTTCCTTGGGAACTTTCCCCTTGCTTGGGTGCTCTGGGGCCTTTTCACAGGTCTTTCACCTCACACTTCTCATCTGACCTTCCAGTCCCTTACTAAAGGTCATTCAGCTAGTCAGAGTTCCTATTTCTTTAATTTTTGGTTTGGAGGCCACACCCATGGGCGCTTTGGGGCTGGCTGGGCCTGGGATGCTCTGAGAAGTTCTATTCCCTGGTTGGGGTTAAATCCTGATCTGAGGGATCATGGAAAAGTGGGAAAAGGAAGTGTCTCAGATTGTCAAAGGCCTGGGCAGACAGGGAACTAGGAATCCACACAGCTGAAACCTATGACTGAGGAGCCTGGCCTTCTTCTGAGGGTGGTGGGCTGGGCCAGAGGCTGCAGAGAGACAGGCATGAGTGAGCCCCAAAGGAAGGGACTCACGCATCAGGTAGACTCCAAGGTTGACGCCTGCAAGTAGGAAGCCCAGGAGGAATCGCAGGGCCATGACGCCTGTGGAGGAGCCTGCGGCAGCCCCTCCCACTCCACAGGGACCCACCAGCCCCAAGGTCAGCAGCACAATCGCACGGCGGCCAAACCTGGAAAACAGGGAAGGCCTCTAATCATCCTGACAGGAGTAATCCAGGGCAGGAGCATCCATGTGTGTAATGGGAGAGAGTTTCGCCCTTTAAGGTCCAAGGCATGAGAGCGAGGATGTTTGATTGAGACAAGGGATGATGGGAAGACAGACATGGGGACTGCAGATAAGCAATGTCCACTTACTGGGAGAAGGGACATGGCCAAGGTTCAGTTCGTTGACTTGGGATGATTGGCTCCTTGCTTCAAGATGAAGTAATTTTCCAAGGCAGTGTGATCAACTAACAGAGGATATTGCTTACAAGAGCTGGAACCACTGGGGTAATACTGTTTAGTAACGATATTGCTGGTTGGCTCAGACTAGTCAGAGGGTGAGGTCATTATTGGTGAGGACACAGCTATTGGTCTGTGAAGGGGAAACCATGAGACACTTGTGTAGGGGATAGTATTGGTCCATAAAGATGGAATCTTGATTTTCAGGACTGAATACTTGATGGGGGAAATGAGGTCAGTTTTCCATGGGTTGCGACTATATTAATTCATAGGGAGGGTTAAGAGGGGATAGAGGCACAGGAGAAGAGATTTGGCTACTGACCTATAGGGATGGGGCTATGAATCCATGAAGTAGGAGCTAATGATTCAGACAGAGATTTCAGGCCATGTGGCTGGGTCTGTTAGAATCCATGGAGTGTGATCAGTATGGATAGGGTGACAGATCACAGAGCTGGGACTCTTGGTCAGGTACTCACTATGAGTTAGTAATACAGCTTTTGGTGCTTGGAAGCCCGGCTGTTGGTCTTTGGGGATGAATATTGAAGTCATTTGGAAGGAACATTGATTCTATTGATTTTTCCATCAGGGCTATGTTTCCATGGTAATGGGTTAGGTTTGGTTTGGGTTTGGGAGTCATACCCTGCAGTGTTCAGAAGCTATTTCTGGCTCTGTGTTCCTGACTCTGTGCTCAGAACTGGAGTTAACTGTATGCAAGGCAAGTGCCTTCCTTCTTGTACTATCTGTCTTCAGACCCAGAGATAGGTTTTATTTAGGAGCTTAAATGATTGGTTTTTGATAGTAAGGCTACTGGTGCATTGAAGATGGGCCACTATCTGGAGATTTCAGATTATTTGCCACAGGAATGTGATTATGGGGTAAGAATTTGATTTGATTTGTGGGAACTGGATTATTCAACAATGGGTTGTTTTTAACCTGTGGGAGTTGATCAAATATTGGGATGGGATGTAGACTAGTGGAGAGGCATGGTGTGGTCAGTGAGATGGAGTAGTGATGATGATGGGGACAAGAATCAGAGATGGAATATTTCATCTGTAAAGAGGGCTTTTGGTGGTTGTGGGTAGGCTATTGAGAAGAGGCAGTGACTCATAGAAATGAATCTTTTGATCTGCAAAGATCTGAGAACACTGAGGATCCATGGGGATGGGGGCTTTAACCTTTGAGGGATACTGTCACGGTCATTGATCCCTGGGGGGGTGTGGGCACTCCACCCAAGAAGGCAATCATTTGCAAACAGTATGAGACTGTGGCTGACTGGGAGTAAGATGTTTTTCTTTTGAAGTAGTAGTTGATATATGTGGGGAGAGGCCCCTTAAGAGGTAGGGAGTCACTGCTCAGAGCTATTCTCATAGTCAGTGGGGACAGACTAAAGATGTGCAGAAACAAACTGAATAATCTTTGGGAACAGAAGGGGTGAAGGGTCCAGACAGGTGGGAGAACAGCCACTGGGTGGGTGGGGAGCAGGGCTGTTGACCCGTAGAAATATTGCTTTTCCTCAGGGGCTTGGGAAGCTGTCTCTGAGGTGGAGACACTGGAACATGGAAGTGGGGATGGGTTAGGATGGAGCATTCCCTGGTACAGAAGAGGCGTGGAGGTAGGATTGCTGGATGAAGGGTGCAGATGAGAGGGGTGGGGCTCGGTGTCACTGAACAGAAGCGCAGAGAAGGCAGCGAGTCCAGCGAGGTCTTCTTCCTCTTGCAAACAGCAGCTGCCTGGTTAACCCCCCCACCTCCACCCCCAGCAGCCACTCTCTGCCCACAGCCCAGGGCTGCCCTCACCTGTCTGTAGGGTAGCCCAGGAACAGGTAGCCGGCGGCAAAGCCCAAGATGAAGAGGATCTGCTCCAGGATCACCTGCCAGCCTAGGTCACACACCAGGTCCCACTGGGGGAGAGGGGGAGGTCGGGAGAGGGATGGAGCGGGCATGAGGCCCCTTGCACCGGGTCTCAGTCTCCTCCTAGCCTCACTGCCTCCCCTGGCCTGCACCGCCTCACCTGGCCGATGGCGTTGGTGGTGAGCACGGGCAGCCCATTGTAGTCCCAGTCCTTGAGGCAGTGGTTGAAGTCTGGGGGGGCGAAGCCGCTGCACGCAGGGTCCGAACTGGTGGCGGCCAGGCGGCTGGCAACGCTGGCTCCTAGGGCCGCGCTGGCCACGCCCGCGCCGCTGGCGTTGGGGGGCTGCTCCCAGCCCGAAGCATTGGGGGGGAAGGCCCCGTAGTGGCAATGCAGCGGGGGCGCCAACGTGAAGATGGGGTCGGAGGCCAGGCCCAGCGCCACGAAGAGCACGGGCAGGCAGCACAGGCCGAGCTGCAGCTGCTGGCCGCCCCCCAGGGCTCCCACCTGGGCGAGCAGCGCCTCGAAGCTCAGGGGCCCCGGGGGCACGGCCAGCGACAGGCTGCTGCTGTCCAGGCCCGCCTCGGTGCCCTCCCGGGCGCGCGCGCGCTCGCCCTGCAGCTGCTCGGCGGTCACCGCCTCTCCCAGGGTCCCGACCTGCGGGTGCGGGTGCGGACAGGTGAGGCGCGAGCAGATGGGGGGGCAGGGGGGCGTGCGTGGAGGGAGAGAGGGCGGGCAGGCCTGGGGTGCGCGCGGGCACTCGGCGGGGCGAGGAGGGCCTAGCAACACCCACCCCGGGCCTTGGGCACTTACTCCTCCGTTGGGGCTGGGGGTGATCTCGCCTGCGCTGTCCGCTTTGCTGCCGCCCCCGCCATTGGGCTCGGGGGTCCCGGTGGCCACCCGGGGAGCCAGCTTGCCGACCACACGGGGCCTGCCGGCCCGCTCCGAGACGATGCGCTGTCCTCGGCCCGGTGGCGCGTCGCAGCCGCACAGACACCCCGAGACGGACCCCGCTCCGCAGCCGCGGACGCCTTCGTCGTCTCTGAGATCTCTGCGCGGCTTTCCCCACCCCTTCCTCCGAACTCTCCTCCCCTTTCTCACGTCAGCAGAGCCTTAGTCCAGACTTTTCGTCAGAGAGAGAAAGGGGGGCCAGGGCCCAAGGGAGGGAGGGGATGGGGATCCGTCTCTTTTCCTGGGTGTGTAGGCCATTGCGGTACAGGTACAAGGGGAAAAGGCTGTCATGAGTTTCCTCCCATCATCCATGCTTTCAGCATCCATTCATCCGTCATCTGTTCTATTCACCTATCCTCCACCATCCATTTATCCATCTGTGCATCCACCATCAATTTATTCTCTATTCTTCCATGCACCATCACCATCTACTCCCTATCTATCCATGCACCCATCCATCATCCACCTATAACACCTCCATCCATGTATGTATGTACCCACTCATCAATGCACGTACCATCCATCTGTGCATCTATCCATCCACCTATCCTTGCACATACCGTGAATCTATCCATCATCCATATACCCACCATTCATACCTTATCATCCATCCTTCACCCATCCATCCACGCACCAGATACACCCACCTATCCATCCACCATTCACCTATCCTCCATATCTATCTATCCTTCTATGCACCTATTCTCCATCAACCCTTCCATAACCTATTATCCATTCATCCTCTATCCACACACCCTCCATCCATCTAATCATCCACCCATCTTCCATCTGTGCACCATCATTAACTACTATCCATCCATCTACCCATCGTCTATCCATGCACCATTATCCGTCTATTCTCTATCGTCCTCTATCCTTCATCCATCAATGCATTCATTCGGCACCCATCCATCTATCATCCATTTGTCTGTTCTTATCACCCATTCACTTATACATCCATCTACTCGTGTTCACTAAAATTTATGAAGTCTACTATGTGTCTGAATTTGTGCTAAGTTTGGGGCTGCTAGCAGAGTGGATTTTATGCATCTTTGACAGTTCCTTGGGGAGAGCCATGTGAAGAGACAAACTACAGCGATTCCTTCTGCATATGGAGGACCAGGTGGGGAATTTTTCTCAATCTGCCCTCTCCTCTCCAAGGAGACACTTGTAGGGGATCCATCACCACACCCTGGTTGAATTGCCATCATTTTTTAGCAGCATTTGGCACTGTGACCTCTTCTTTTCGACTTTCTTTCCTAGCTGCTAAGTCCCACAGCCCCGATTTTCTCTTTTTCTCCTCTTCTCTCCAACATTTGCTCAGTTTTCCTCATGATCATTCAGTGATACAATCCTCTGTTAACCTTTTTTCTTCAATCCTGTGTCCTCTTTATTTGACTGAAAGATGTTTGATCATTGTAGATGTTTGGCCTTGTAGTCTGTTTTACTTTTGAGGCCATAACCAATGATGCTAGGGGCTACCCTCAGCTAAGTGCTTGAGGGCTACTCCTGGTGCTCTGGGGACCAGGCAGTTGAGGGGGACTGGACTCAGAGCTCCTATATGTGAGGCGTATGCTCCAGATGGTGCTAGGGAGCATCATTTCCCTAGCCTGCAGTCTAGTTTTTATGCCTAGGAGACTTCTTCCCCTTAGTCATTTTTTTCCCTAATGCTGGACCATACCTGGCAGCACTCAGGGATTACTCCTGGCTCTGTGCCCAGAAAAATCACTACTCCTGGCAAACTTCAGGGACCATGTGAGATGCTGGGGATTGAACACAGGTTGGCTGTGTGCAAGGCAAATGCACTGCCCACTGTGCTACCATTCAGAATGTGAGGATAGACCAGGAGCCTCAAGAGAGCCCATTTGAAACGCAGAATCACAGGTCCTAAGTCAGAATCTGCACTTTGCATATGTAAGATTCAAGTCTAGAGACACTGTCAGAGACTTGATACCTGACAGATACTTTATTCTCTCCTCTCAGGAAGATTGGAAAGTAGTGGCCTGTGCATCTCAACTAGACACCCACACCTTGGCCTCTCTAGACCCACTTCTGCTTTGTCTCTTCTGCAAGGAAATTTCTCAATATGGAAAATTCTTTTTTTGGCTTTTGGGCCACACCCGGCGTTGTTCAGGGGTTACTCCTGGCTGTCTGCTCAGAAATAGCTCCTGGCAGGCACGGGGGACCATATGGGACACCGGGATTCGAACCACCACCTTTGGTCCTGGATCGGCTGTTTGCAAGGCAAACGCCGCTGTGCTATCTCTCCGGGCCCGGAAAATTCTTTTTTAAGATTTTTTTTTTTTTTTTTTTTTGGTTTTTGGGCCACACCCAGTAACGCTCAGGGGTTACTCCTGGCTATGTGCTCAGAAGTTGCTCCTGGCTTGGGGGACCATATGGGACATCGGGGGATCGAACCGCGGTCCGTCCAAGGCTAGCGCAGGCAAGGCAGGCACCTTACCTTTAGCGCCACCGCCCGGCCCCCCCGGAAAATTCTTAATTTTAGGGAAGGGGTCATACCTGATGATGCTCAGGGCTTTCTCCTGATAGGATCTGGAGGACCATATGAGATGCTGAAGAACGAAACTTGTTTGGGTACATGCAATGCAAGAACCTTACCCACTGTAGTATCTCTCCAACTCCAGGCAATCCTTTTCTTTGGCAGCCTCCCACCACTTCTTCTCCCCCAAATAATTTTAGCATCTCTTCAAGATTCATTTTGAGTTCATCTCAGCCAACATTTCTCGAGGATTTGTCTTGTATCCTTGTGACTGTTGTAGGATAACAGTAACCCTTAATTCACTATGGTGTGGGACTATTCCTATTCATGATCTTTTTTTCTTTTGGTTTTGGGCCACACCTGGAGTTTTGGACTGCTCAGGAATTACTTCTAGCAGTGCTCAGAGGACCATATGGGATGCCAGGAATTGAATCTGGGTCAGCTGTGTGCAAGGCAAGTATCCTACCCACTATTTTATTGCTTTGGCCCCAGAAGCTTATTTCAACTGACTCTTACTTCTACCCCTACCAGTCAAATGGTCCCTTCAGAATTTACCTTGAGATCAATGTCTAGAATCTCCTGGGTGCAAAGGACCTAGTAAATAATCAATTGTTGAAGAAATAGCAACCTTCTCTCACACTAAATGATTAAGGCCACTGCCTTAATCTATAGATTAAGTCTCCCAAGAAAGAGTCAGGAAGCCAGTCAGCAGGGTTTATTGAAGTGCATGCCCAGTGCCTGAGGTTCAGCTCTCCTGCCTCCTGCACAGAGGAGTCTCTCCTGGACCACCTCCTCCAGGGCTCACTGTTCCCCCCTTATTTTCAGCACTAATCTTTAGAGCTAAATTGAGTGAGGACAGCTTGAGGAGGCCCAGACTCCAGCAGTTGGACTGTCTGTGTGGCCAAGGTTTCCGAGGAAGGAGGCCAGGCTGTGATCCAGAATCTCCGACCACAGAGAGGCCCTTCCTGCCCCTGCCCCTGACAAAGCAGAGAATAATATTAAATATAAATAATTTATATAAAATGGCTCGTACAAAAAGCTGCGGGGTAGGGGACACCTGGCGAGAAGCTGAGATGACTGGAGGGGTTGGGAGGAAAGAGGCCGCCTGCCTTGAGTCCCTGAGCAGAGCCCACGGGCCACTTGGGGCCTGACCATGGCTCTAGCAGGCAGAGGAAGGGCCGAGCAGGCACTTCAGGGGGCCAGGCTGGCCAGCAGGGTGGTGAAGTGCAGGGCCTGCCCTGCCAGATCTGCCACGCAGTGCGCCATCTCCTGGGCTGCAGGCCCGGAGGGGTAGCCCAGGGCAGCACCCTTGACAGCCAGCACGGTGGCCCGAAGTGCCTGGCCTAGGGCTGACCCTGCCACTCCAACTTGGGCACGAAGAGGAGCCGAAGCTGCCAGCCGGCCGAGAGTGTCCCCAACAAACACAAGGCGGTGGGCAGCCACCACCACCCGCTTGCCGTGGGGTACAAAGAGGCGTGGGGGCTGGTTGGCCCGGGTGCTGGATAGCAGGGCCGCCACGGCCACCTGCAGCGCTGCATAGTGGCTCTGGCACTGGCCTGCGTAGAAATGCAGGAGCTGGAGGTCTCCGGAGGCCAGGGCCAGTGGTTCCCCTGGGGATGGGGGCTCCTAAGGGGTGAGAGAAGGGTCACAGGCCTTCCCTCAGGACTGAAATCATCCCCTCCCACCCTTTACTTCCTCCCTCCCTTCTACTCACTCCCTCTCTTCCTTCCTTCCTTCTTTCCTTCCCTTCCCCTTTAGCTTTGGGTAAGCACAGGAAAGTTCCCAGATTTGATGTTGAAAATAACTGGCCCTAAACACCCTCAGCTGAGTCCCTGAACTTCTCCACTAATCTCTAGCAGTGAAACTATAGTACTATATTCCCCGCTATAAACATGTGAATCCCACTGGTCGTTTAAATTTTTTATTTGGTGGGGGGGGGGGGATTGGGACCATACCTGTAAGTGCTCAATTCCTGGCAATACTCAGGAAATCCATATGTGGTACCAGGGATTCAGATTGAAACATGCAAGGCAAGTGCCTTAACCCCTATACTCTCACTTTCACTCTTACACATGTCAATAAAGATTGAGATGTTGGGGACCAGAGTGATATTACAGCAAGAAGGGTTCTTGCCTTACTGATAACTGAGCTGGCATCCCATTTCATTCCTGGCATCCCATATGGTTCCTCAAGCATCACCAGGAGTAATTCCTAAGCACAGAGCTAGGAGTAATCACTGAGCATCACAGGGTATGACCCAAGCATCCAAACGGAACTGCACTCAATCTGGTGTACACTTCACCTGTGCATGCTGATCCAGGCTGGCTTGGTAGGACAGTCCGCCTGGGAATGCTGCATGAGGTGAAGTTACCTTATGGAGGCTCAGAACAGAGCCAGGCCCGAGAGTGCCTGAGGCAGGGCCATGCTTCATTCCAAGGAAAAACAGAGCTCAGCTTGAGGCTGCACTTGGAAACTGGGTCTATGAGGTAGATAGAACTGAAGAGAGGGACTGGAGCGATAGCACAGCAGGTAAGGCATTTGTCTTACACACACGGCTGACCTGGGTGAACCCTGGCATCCCATATGGTTTTCCGAGCCTACCAATTGTGATTTTTGACACTTAAATACCACCAGGGCCCCAAAACAAAACCAAAAAATATATAAATAAATAAATAAAAAGAACAGGAGCCGGAGAGATAGCATGGAGGTAAGGCATTTGCCTTGCATGCAGAGATTGGTGGTTCTAATCCTGGCATCCCATATGGTCCCCTGAGCCTGCTAGGAGCGATTTCTGAGCATAGAGCCAGGAATAACCCGAGCACCACCGAGTGTGACCCAAAAACCAAAAAAAGAAAAGAAAAGAAAAAGAACAGAAGAGACAGACTCCTTACTTTTCCAAGGCCCAAAGAGATTAGGAAATAGCGTCCAAGGCCCTGGCCTGGGATTAGGGGCCTGGTTTCTTAGGAATCCAGAAACTGGGAGTTGTAAGGTGCTTTGGCAATCACCAGGCCCACCTATGACCTACAGCCCAGAAACATTTTCTGCTCCCCAGCTGTTCTGCTTTCTGACTGCTCTCCAGCACATTCTTTCCCTTCTTTCTGAATTCCTATGCCCTACGATAAGATCCAGTTCCTTCCTAATGGATCCTACCCCTCTCCTCTAATACTTGCTTGATTCAGTGGCCCCTTCCCTTCACCCCAGCTACTCAGGACACCCCCTCAAGTTTCTGCTCCTCTCAAGTCCCACAGCACCTTCCCTTGGACACGCCCACTCCAAATTACCCGCTGCCCCGGCAGTCCCCTCTCTGGCGGTCCAGCATCCTCAGAAAAGGCTTTGTCCAGGGACCTGGACCTCTGCGCTGTGTCCATGCCCTGTAAGAGGGAAGAGGGTCTCAGGGGGGTGGGGGTTTGGCAAGGCAGGTGGCCCCTGTCTTTCCTGAGGTGTCTCCTGCCATCCATGGTCACAGTGTCTTGTCTCCAGGCCAGGAAGCTCTGGTGGCTGGTCAAAGGGCACAGGGCCCCTAGAATGGGCGGAGGGAAGCTGTGCTGAGATGATTATCATACAAGTGGGTCACAGAGTTTGGGGACCAAAGGGGAGGGTCTGGGATCCCTGGTCAGATGGGCTCACCTTCAGGTGGACATAGTCATACTCCTCAGCCATGGGGATGCCCTCGTATTCGTTGTGGTGGCCTGCAGGATCCTCCTCTACCTGCCCACCATCATGGTCCCCTTCGGCTTTGGAGCCCCCATAGCTGGGCAGGCGGGGTGGTGGTGGGGGCAGAGGCCTGTCCTGGATGCTGCCTTTCCGGCCTGGAGCAGGAGAGGGAGCAGGGGAAGGGCTGGCGGCCTCAGAGATGGGCAGGGCAGGCAGAGGGCGCCTGGACAGGCTCTCCGCCGAGGGCAGTCGAGGCCTGTGTGGTAGTGGGGGGCTCTTGGCCAGAAGTAGAGCCAGCGTGTCCGAGGACCCCGGGGGTTCTGGAGAAGGTGGCGCTTCGGGTCCCAGCAAAGGCACATCATAAATGGCCTCGTCTGCACCCCCACCATCTACACCGTCCAGTAGCTCTTCAGGGGCTTCGTATAGGTTGAGCAGGGCTGACGCTCGTTTCAGGTTAGAAGGGGCCGCATAAAGGGGGGGTTCAGGTTCTCGATCCGCCTCACATTCCAGTTCTGGCTCTGCCTCTGAAGGGGATTTGGGGATCAGAGGCACGTCATAGGGAGCTTCGTCCTCTCCAGGGGACTGCAGGGCTGCAGAGCAGGAAAAGGAGGCCGGGGAGTCATAGGGGTCACTGGAAAGGACGTGAAGGGCAGCGAGTGGCACATCATAGACCTGCAAAGGAGACAATCTTTGGTTCTGTGGGACCCCACCAAGACACCTGTCCCCACAAGGATGGCTAGTCCTCACCTCTGAGGCATCTCCAGGTGTGCTCCTGACTCTGGGAACCTTGTAGATGGGATCTGGAGAAGGTGGGCAGGGTCCAGCAGGAGGTCCTGAGGTAGGACAGGGTCGAGCTGGGGGTGGCACCACATACACCTGTGGGTTGTGATTGAGGTCATGTCCACAGAGGGGCTCACAGCTTCCCCCCACTGAGTCCAGAGGGCAGCAAAGCATGATGCGGGCTGCAGGCACTCCAGGCCTAGGCTCCCAAGGGTTCCGTTCTCACCTCCTGGTCTTCACAGCTGGGTTCAGGGGCTGGATCAGGTGAGCCAGTCAGGACTGGGGGTCCCTGGGGAGGGCCAGGCTGGGGTGCAGGGCCAGCAGGCAGGAGCTTCACTCGGTTGGCAGGCACAATGCCCTGCTGGCCATGCAGGGAGCAGAGACACCAGCCATCCAGCCCACCAGTGCCGTCCCTCTTCAGTACCCGTAGAACGTCCCCTCTGCGGAAGGACAGCTCCTGGGGGGACTCAGCTGTGTTGTTGTAGAGGGCCCGGGCCAGCAGGGCCTGAAGGGTGAGGAGGGAGTGGGAAGAAGGTCTTCACATATATGTCAAGGCTTGGGGCTTCCAGCTCAGAACTCATCCCTCCCAGCTCTCCATCTGCCTAGATTGAAAACTGAATTCTGACTTAATCCTTCTCCTTGGGCCTCCTCTCACCCTTCCTCCTCACACCTTTACCCTGCTCCTTTATGCATCTTCAACTGGACACTCTCACTCAGGTCTGGCTGGTTCCTGCATCAGATATGCCTCCCAGACTCTGCATGATGCACCTTCCCCCTTTCACCTGTGCCCCATGGCTCCCTTCCAAAGGCCTTTCCTCAACTCTTCTCCCCATCTTCTTTTTTGTTTGTTTTTGGGCCACACCCAGCAGCACTCAGGGGTTACTCCTGGCTCTGCACTTAGAAATCGTTCCTGGCAGGCACAGGGGACCACATGAGATGCTGGGAATTGAACCCAGGTCTGTCCTGGGTTGGCCACGTGCAAGGCAAATACCTTACCACTGTGTTATCTCTCCAGCCCCTCTTCTCCCCATCTTCTTCTGTGTTTGTCTCTCCCTGTGTTTCCTTCCCAATTCTGAACGCTTTGTCCATTTTGGGGTCATACCAGTTGGTGTTTAGGAGCAAAACTAGATTCCTGACTGTTCTTTCCACATACAAACATGCACTCCAGCCCTTTCAACTATATCCTTATTTTTTTTTTTCAAATTTATGATTTCTTCCTTTACATCTTAAACCCTGTCAGAACAGGGATTTCTGTGTTCCTTGTCCCTAGGCTGAATTGGAATCCATCCTCAAATGCATTGAATACATTTCCTGCAAAGAAGATCTCACATGAGTCTCTTGAAGCTGTTTCCCAGTCACCATCCCCCACAAGCAAAACGTTAGCTCCAGTAGTGACAAGAACCATTTATCTAACAATGGTCCTCAAACTATGGCCTGCGGACCACATATTGTATTTATTCCCATTTTGTTTCTTCACTTCTAAATAAGATATATGCAGTGTGCATAGAAATTTGTTCATAATTTTTGTTTTTACTATAATCTGGCCCTCCAACAGTCTGAAGGACAGTGAACTGGCCCCCATTTAAAAAGTTTGAGGACCCCTGAAATAGAACAGGCGAAATCCAGCCCCAACAGTACCTCAGCATAATACAGAAGAAATCAGAAAATGCAGAAAAGGTTTTGTTTTCCTCATGAGCAAGTAAAGTTCCACCAGAAGAGGCTGAGGTTACCATGGAGAAAAGTATGCGCTTATACGTGTGTGTTTATGTGTGTGCGTGTGCCGTAGGCTGGCAGCCAACCCAGAGCAAACACTCATCAGGCTGTTTCTAGTCCTCTCTGGCAGAGACATTTTCCATCCAGATCCACAAGCTCTGACCCCGACACCGTGCAAACCTTCCCCTCAGTCAACTCATTTAACTCTTACAGCCACGCAGGAAAGAGAGACCACCAGAAATGAAAAGTGGGACACAGAGGTTACAGGCTGTCCACTGACTCTCAGTGAATCCAGCAGGGTCACCTGAAGACTGGCTGTTAAAATGCTTTAGATTGGCTGTTGAAATGCTTCAGCCTGGCTGAGGTGCTTCTCTGCAACCCAGATGGAAAACTTGGCCTTTTCCTTCTCATGTGAATAGTCTTGTTTAAGGCAATGGGGCCTATGACTCAAAACTGACTCCAGCCACCTACAAACACTTCCTCAGAGCCAACTGTCCTTCACTTAGAGCCTCTTCAGTTTCCCAAGAACTGTCCCTTAGGAATTGTTCTTCAGTGAAATCAAGCTTAAGCCTTACACAACATCAATATAGATTCTGCCTCAGCCCTGTTTGTTAAAATATACGGTCTGCTGTTGGGACTCAAGTCTCTGTGAAACAAACTCTTCTGGACTTCTGAGCAGCTGACCCATTGGGCTCATGCATTCTGTTAGCAACTTTGAAGGTCATCTCACTCAGCAGGCCTAGGGGAATGCTTTTGTTCAGGAGCCCCAGGAAGGAAGGAATTAACAGTTGGGTAATATTTGGGGGGGCGCATATTCAGTGTGCTCAGAGATTACTCCTGGCTCTGCATTTAGTGATTACTCTTGTCAGGCTTGAGGAGCCAAATGGGATACTAAAGATTAAAACCAGATTGGCTGTGTGCAAGGGAAGTGCCTTGGCCTTGAAAGCTGAATGATTTTAAGAATCATGTTTTCGGGGCCGGAGAGATTGCATGGAGGAAAGGCATTTGCCTTTCATGCAGAAGGTCATTGGTTCGAATCCCGGGGTCCCATATGGTTCCCCACGCCTGCCAGGAGCAATTTTGGAGCATGGAGCCAGGAATAACCTCTGAGCACTGCTGGGTGTGACCCCAAAACCACAAACACACACACACACACACACACACACACACACACAAAGAATCATCTTCTCTTGGGGCCGGAAAGATAGCATGGAGGTAAGGCGTTTGCCTTGCATGCAGAAGGATGGTGGTTCGAATCCCGGCATCCCATATGGTCCCCTGTGCCTGCCAGGGGCGATTTCTGGGCTTAGAGCCAGGAGGAACCCCTGAGCACTGGGTGTGACCCAATCTCCCCCCCCCAAAAAAAATCTAAAAAAAAAAAAAAGAATCATCTTCTCTTGCCTAATCCCAAACTTATCAAACCATTTCTTTTTTTCTTTTCTTTTTTTTTTAAATTTTGGGCCACACCCAGCAGTGCTCAGGGGTTACTCCTGGCTGTCTGCTCAGAAATAGCTCCTGGCAGGCATGGGGGACCATATGGGACACCGGGATTTGAACCAACCACCTTTGGTCCTGGATCAGCTGCTTGCAAGGCAAATGCCACTGTGCTATCTCTCCAGGCCCATCAAACCAATTCTTTAGGAGGGGAGCACACCCAACAATGCTCAGTGGTCATATTATATGGGGTGCCAGGGATCAAATAGGGGTCCGCCACATGTAGGGCAAGCACTTTAATCCTTTTCTTTGTTGTTGTTATTATTATTATTTTGGTTTGTTTTGGGGCCACTCCAGGCAGCACTCAGGGATTACTCCTGGTCTGCACTCAGAAGTCACTCCTAGCAGGCTCGGGGGACCATATGGGATGTGGGGCATCAAACCCGGGTCAGGTGCATACAAGGCAAATGCCCTACCCACTGTGCTATTGCTCTGGACCTCAAAGCACCTTAATCCCATATTATCTCTCTGACCCTCAAACTTGTTTGGTGTGAGAGGGGACACATTCAGTGGTTCTTGGGGCTTACTCCTGTGGCCCTTCGCACAGGGGTCACTCCTAGGGCTCAGGGTTCATACTAGTGTCAGTGGTTGAACCCCATGTAAGGCAAATATATCTTTTTCTCTGCTATACTATCACTCTGGCCTCCCTCGTCACATAAAAATTTTGTTTTGTCTTCCAAAAGATACTCTCCCATCTTATTCAGTGGATACCACTAATTTCTGGTTAGCACAGCATTTCCATTCTAAATCTGATTGTAGAAAAGTGGGTTTTTTGTTTGTTTGTGTTTGGGCCACAGCCGAGGCTGCTCAGGAATTACTCCTGGCTCTGTGATCAGGAATTATTCCTAGCAGTGCTCGGGGAACCATATGAGATGCCAGAATCGAACCAGGGTCAGCTGCATGAAAAGCAAATTCCCGCCTGCTGTACTGTGACTCTGGCCCTAGAAATTAGTGTTTGGATTTGGACAGAGAAAGGCACACTGGGAGGTTTGAAATTAGTTTCTCTTGCAGTTGTAGAATCCACAGGCACAGCTGAAGACCCTCATCAGATAATAACAGTAGCCTTCTCACACAGTATTGTGAGGACTGAATAATGCATAATAAATAATCAGGACAAGCATGGAGCCAGGAATATAAATGTTCACTAGCATGAGCTGCTATGAGGCTCTAGGAGTTTGACTAGTATAAATGACTACCACATATCACAGGCTAGATACTTCCTGGCACCACAGAGCTAACCAATAGGCTATTTCCCTGGACATTCCCATCATCAGGTCTGAGTAAAGATCATCTAACTCATCAGTACATGGAGGAGCTAAAAAGGGGTTAGTCTGATTTGTGTTTGGGCCACATTGGGCAATGCTCAGGGACTACTCCTGGCTGTGCTCTCGGGAATTATTCCTGAAGGTGCTGGAGGGGACCATAGGAAATACCAGGAGAAGCAAACCCGGGACAGCCACATGCAGAGCAAGTGCCTTAGTTGCAGTACTATCACTCCAGAGTGATAATTGTCCCTAAATGGGAAAAAGATGCTCACAGGCTCTCAGCTTCCCTTTCCGGAGAGCTCACTGGTGTTGGGGGGGAGGTAAGAGAGCAGGTGACACCCTGAGGCCAACCAGTCCCAGGTGAAAGGTGGAAGGCACTGGAAGTGTAGGATGGAGGTGGGGCCGTAGCAAGCTCCGCCCTCGCTTAGGTTTGAATTTCCACCAATGGGGCCAGGTCCTGGGCCTGCAGTTGGCCGGGTTGGAGCTGAAGATAGTTTGATTGATGCTGGGTGCGGCCTCCCTGCCCATCCCTTTCTCCTCCAGCTGGCTGGGGAGGGCGGGCGGCGCAGCCTGAATAGGGGGTAGCAGCGGGCCACTTGCTCCCAGTAAGGCCTCCTCCTACTGTGTCTTGGTGCCAGCTGTCTCCTCCCTTTGTCCAAAGTCCCCGGAAAGTGGCCAGAGGGCGCCTGACATCACCTCCCATCCACCCCTAGAGGTTCTTCCACACTGCACCTCCCTCTGGCTCTGTCCCCCTCTGCCCACACGGCCGCTCAAGAGAAGGCCACCTTGGGTTGTTTTCCTTCTTCCCACCTCCGCGCTTCAGTTTCCTTTCCAACTCACCCTGGGCTCCCGACACGAGCCTTTTCCCTTCCTAGCACCAGTGACCACCTATCTGTCTCCGCCCATGCCATGAAGCTCCGAGAGGATTGGGGAGGCGCCCCCTTCCTTTCCCAGGAGGGCAACCACCAGAAAAAAGGGGAAAAAATAAAATAAGGGGGGTGGGTACGAGGGGAGGAGGGGGAGCCCAGACCAGAAGGCGCGAGGGAGAGTGATGGAGCGGGGGAAACAAAAGTGAGAGTGGGGGGAACCCGGAGAGACAAAGGCCCGGAGGACAGTGACAGGCAGGAGGAGTGCGGGGACACGCTCGCTCGCTCGCTCGCTCGCTCGGCCTCCTCTCCCTGCAGGCGGACTCACCGACGTGGCTATGGCCATGGCTTTGGCCTCCCGGCGCCGGGCTCCAGGCCAGGCTGGGTCTCTCCGACTTCAGCAGCCGCGCGCGACCCAGCACCAGGGAAGCCTCCGCGGACGGCGGACGGAGAAGACGAGAGCAAAGTCCCCCCAAAACAGCCCCAAAGGGAGGCTGCAGCAGCCAGGCCCGGGCAGGAGGAGGAGGAGAAGGAGGAGCGGGGCGGGCCGGGGCGTCGCTTCGGGACCGCATCCAAGAGCGCGCGCGCTGGACGGTCCCCGCGGCCTTCCCCCGGGGGGATCCCCGGAGCTTGCTGCTCTAGGGGTCAGGGGCGCCCCGAGTCCGCATGGGCCGAGCGCTCCCTTCCAGGGGCTGCCAGCGCTCGCTCGACGCTTCTCCGGGCCGCTCGGCACAGCCCCGAGGGCTGCGGGGAGCTCGCCGGGGCGGTTGGGCAGGACGGACGGGTTTCGGGGCCACCCCTCCCCGCCCCCGGGACGGCGCGGAACAGCGGGGCTCCCCGGGGCCGTGGTCGGGCGGGCGAAGACCCAGACGGGGACCAGATGCCCAACGTCCTCTCTGCCAACTCGCCCGAGCTGGCCCGGCGGGCGCCGGAGGCCTCGCAGCGGGCGGCGAAACGCGGGTTCACACTCGCTCTCCGCACGCCCGGGGACTGCAGGGGCGCCGCGACGGCGCCTCGCTCGGGCGAACAGCTGGGCTCGAAGGGGCGGCCCCCTTCCCCGCCGCCACTCCCCGCCGCGGGGGACCCCCCCACGGCTCACGCGTGCCCGTAGCTGGGCAGTCGCCGGGTGTCCCGGAGAGAGGAGGCGCCGCGGGGCCCCGGCACGGACGCACACTCGGAGCGCACTGGCGCGCGCGGGCCCATGTGGCCCGCCGGCTGCGTCTCCCTCCCCAGCTCGCGGCTCCCCTTGGCGCCCCGCCCGGCTCCTTTCTCCTCCCTTCGGGTCCCGGGAAAGAAGAGAAGAGAAAGGAGGAGGGACCAGGGCAGAAAGAGAAAGGAGAAGGACGGGCCCTCCCCAGACGGGTGTTGAGTTTCAGCTCGCCACCCTGGGGCCCGACCGCGCGCCCCTCCCGGCCTTTCTCCTCTCCCCGCCACGTGTCCCCTTTGGGCATCCCGCCCCACACTGGCCTCTCCCCGCGCAGGGGCGCCCCCTCCTCCCGGGAGCCTTGCCGGAGGGGTCTTTCTGGGTGCCTCCCTTCTCTGCGGGCAGCTGGGCCGGGCCCCCCAGTTCCTGGGCCAAGAGAGAATGTGGCTTCCCAAAAGGGACGCCTGGCACCGAACTGCAGAAACCCAGCAGCCGGCCCGGCCGCCGCTGGTACCTCGTGGCCAGTCTGGGCCTGGCCTGGTCGTACCGCCGAGCGCACTCCGACTGTGAGAAGCACAAAGGGGTGGAACTCTCCGAGGGGCAGCGGTCTGGGCCCCTGGGAGCGGTGGCTGAAAAGGCCAGCTGTCTGTCTCTCGGGACGCGCAGCTCCTGCCTGCCTGCCTGCCAGCGCGCGGCCTTCTCTCTCCAGGCTCTTCTTCATTTGGGGACTTGAGCTCCCAGGCTGGGGGAAATCTCCCTGGAGGTTTCCTTCTCTCTTAGGGAAGAAAAGTGAGCTGCTAGGCAGAGTGAATGAAAGCTGTAGTGTACTTTCAAGTGTGGACGTTAATTGGGAATACACTGAAAAAGGCAACTGAAAAAAGGCTCCTTTGGAGGAAACATCAGACGAGTTGGAAAGATGCTTCTTTCTTCCCACATTCCTCAGGTCACTCCACCTGGTCTTCCCAGGGGAGAAGGACCTGTCCAAGGTCCCCCCCCACTCCCCCCACACCTGTCCAAGGTTCCCCCCCCAACCACACACACACACACACACCTTATTACCAGGGCACTTTAGAGGAGACTTTTGAGGACAGAGAGAAAACTATAGGAATTTGGGGGGGTTGTTTTGGGGCACACCCGGCGTCTCTTAGGCGTTACTCCTGGCTTGGTGCTCAGAAATCACTCCTGGCAGGCTCAGGGGATCTTATGGGCTGCCAGGGATTGAACCTGGGTCCATGCCGAGTTGGTCCCATACAAGGCAAATGCCCTACCGCTGTGCCTTAGCACCACTATAGGGATTTTTGTGTGCTTATTTTGGGACCATGAATGACAATGCTCAGGGGTCACTCCTGGTGGAGCTCTGGGGACCATAGGGGTGCTGCAGATTGAATTCAGGTGGGACGCATGTAAGGCATGCGCTCTATCTTTTGTACTGACAGCCCTAGCCCCTAGGGAGATCTTGTTCGTTTGTTTTTTAAAAAAATTTTGGGGGGTCACCCCTGGTGTCATTCAGGCTCTGTGCTCAGAAATCGCTCCTGGCAGGCACGGGGGACCATATGGGATGCCGGGATTCAAACCAACATCAGTCCTGGGTCGGCTGCTTGCAAGACAATTGCCCTACCGCTGTGCTATCTCTTTGCCCCCCCAACCCCCTTTTTTAATGGAATCCAGAGTCTCACACCTACAAAGCAGGTGCTGGTGAGACAGAAAAAATTGTGGAGCAAATATGGGGATAAGCCATTTCGAATGGTGATTGGCTCAGAGTCATGGAGGTGAGGCCAGGAGTCAGAAATAGTCCGGAATATTGACCGTTAGTATATGACCACTAGGGAGGGCTTTTCCATTTTTTCCAGCTTCAGTCCTGGGGCTGGGATGCTGGGAAAACAAACCTTAGTTGCTGGAAATCACTGGGAACCTTCTCTGCCTAGGAAAGACAGAGGTGGGCAGGCAAATCAGTTTCTACAGATTTCCACCGATGAGTCCAACAGAATCATTGTATTGACCCAGGTGAAAACAATTGGAGGCCAGGCAAGGCAAAGCAGGTACTTGGGTGGGTGTTGGGGGCAGTGGAAAGGTACTGAGTCTGCAGGAAAGTGTAACAGAGCTTCTAAAATGCCCAGGAGACAGTACAGAGTCAAATCCAGGATCATATCCTGGTTGGTAGTGCTTGCTTCAGCAGTACATATGAGAACACTGGTTGCTAGCCTGGTCACCTTGGTAGAGATATAGAATATCTGGAATCTCCATTCCTCCTCTCAGCCACTCTGATGAGGAGAGGACAGATGCTCCCCAGCCTTCCCTCCTCACCAGTTTCTTACTGACTCTTCCCTGGCAGAAAAGCAGGAAGGGCTCTTGTTCTCTGTCTTCTTCACAAATAGAGATTTGAGGGGCTGGAGCAGTAGTGGCACAAGCAGTAGGGCATTTGCCTTGCACGAGCTAACCTAGGAGTAACCCCTGAGCGCTGCCAAGTATGACCCAAAAACAAAACAAAACAAAAATAACAAAAAAAGAGAGTCAATTAAAAAAGTTTTTGCTTCACCGGAAAAAAGGAAAAAAAGGGGAAGAGAGAAAAAGAGGGAGGGAAGAGAACAAGAAGAGAACAAGAAGCTGAAGGAAGAAGAGGAGGAAGAGGAGGAGGAGGAGAAGTGCTATAGAGGCAACAGGCTGGTGTGATGTGACAGGAGGGAAATCTGGGACATTGATTCGTGGTAGGAAATGAACACTGGTGAAGGAATGGGTGTTGGAATATTATACAACTTAAAATGAGCCATTAACAACTTTCTAACTCTACCTCATGGTGAGTCCATTAAATAAGGAAATAGAAAAAAGTTTTTGCCCATTTTCTTTGGGTGGGGACACTCCTAGTGGTGCTCAGGGCTAACTCTCGGCTCTGCACTCAGCATCATACCTGGTGGGGGTTGAGGGACTATGTGGGGTGCCAGGGAGAGAACTCAGGTAGGATACACATGAGTACCTTACTATGCTATCTCTCCGAGACTAGTAAAACAGGGTTTTGTAATTGTGGTTATTTATTTTGGGGCGGGCACCCTGGTGGTGTTCAGGGCTTACTCTGGATCTGTCTTCTGAAATCACTTCTTGCAGCGCTTTGGGGACTATACAAGGTGCTAGGATTGAACCGTGATCAGCTATGCACAAGGCAAAGGGTCCTACCTGCTCTACTATTGCTCTGTCCCTTGTAATAAAAACAATTTTACTAGAAATTATGAGAAAGGAAAGAGAAAGTAATGTATTTAAGAGAGAGCACAGGCTTTACTAAAGGGGAGAGACTAAGGGTACACAACTCAGATGAAATGTGGGTGAATCTCCAAGATAGAGAACATGCTGATTATCTTTGCAAAGGTGGCCCAAACCCAGTTATTATTATTGATGTTTGATGGTTGCCCCGTGGGAGCAGCAGAATGTCAAGGTCACAGTGCCTGCCCTGGAAGAAATATCAAGTAGTAAATGGTGGTTCAATCCAGCCAATTCTTTCCCACTAGCCTTGAATCCAAATGTTCTGCCAGAGCCTGTAAGATCCTATATCTTCCATCCAGTCTTTTTTCATCTCCCCTTTACCTTTGTACTGCCCTGAGAGTTTCTTAGGCCAAGGACTCTGTTCCCTTTGCCTAGGCCACTCTGCCAGCCTATCCAGCCTTCCTGGATTTTCAAGCTCAAGGGGCCTGCACCCCTGCCTCCATATTTTCCTATCTCCTAACACTGTTTCATTTTCTTCACAGCATATATGTTATCAGCGATTATCTCATCTTTTTTCATCTGTCTCCTCTTAAAACAAAAGTGTCTGGAGATAAAGACATTATCAGGTGGTTCCTCCACTGCTGCATTTCTAGCATCTAGAATAGTGCCTGGGGTATAGTAGGTGCTCAACAAATATTTGGAGAGCAAATGAAAGAACAAGGGTGGCAGTGACTGCAGGTCAATGTGAAGAGGACCCTCCCTGGAAAGAGGGAGCTTGGAGCTGCCAAGGAGGGGCTGTGCCTTTTATCTGTTCCCTGGGATTTTCCCAGGTCAGATTAGATTCTCTCTCTTTGATTTTGGGCCACACCCGGCAATGCTCAGGGGTTACTACTACTGGTTCTATGCTCAGAAATGACTCCTAGCAGGCTTGGGGGACCATATAGGATGCCAGGGATTGAATATGGATTGATCGTGTGCAGGGTTTGAAAGGCTCTACCCACTGTGCTATATTGCTCTGGTCCCTAGATTCTCTTTTAATGTGGACTCAAAGTCTGAACATCTTGTGCCAAAGATGCTTTGTGGTTATGCAATTAGAACCATAATCACATCCCAGTCAGTATTTCCAAAACTTCATCTGAGCCAGCCCTGAACCAGGGGAGTGCATGGATGTGTGGTTTAGGGCTTAGGCCAGCATCTACTTAGCTACAGGAGCAGAGAAGTAGTACAGTGCTTTATTTTTTATTTTAATTTTACAGCATTACATTTTCTTTGCTGATTGGTTTTTGTTGGGGGTCCACAACTGGCAAAGGTCAGGAATTAACTTCTAGCTCTATGATCAGTGTCTCAGTGGGACTCAGAGGACTGTATGTGCTACTGGGATGGAATCTGCGTCAGCTGCATGTAAGCAAGTTCCTAATTCCCCTGATCTCTCTCTAGCCCCTATATTTTAGCCACCAGAACCCCAGCCTCCCTTAAGGTGACTGCTGTGGTTTTAGGAGTTGAGCTCCTGTCTTTTTTTTTTTTTTTGGGGGGGGGACAGTGATGCCCAGGTGTTACTCCTGACTATGCATTCAGAAATTGCCCCTGGTTTTGGGGGACCATACGGGACACCAGTGATTGAACCGAGGTCCGTCCGAGGTCAGCTGCATGCAAGGCAAATGCCCCACTGCTGTGCTATCGCTCTGGCCCCTGAGCTACAGTGTTTTTTAAGCATCCAGTCACAGGCTCCTTCTTCCTAAAATACATATGCAGTCGCCTACTCACACGAACACACATCTTTCAACTGAGTAGGTAAAAGAAACAGGGCTTAAGGTCAGGAGCTGAGGAGAAATGGGGTTTGAACTTCAGGCCACCTGTGAGGGCTTGGATGTCTTTCTAGAAAGCAATTGACATAACCTTGTTCAGTGACTACAGCCTTCTAGAACCTTTTAGGCACCCAAAGAACATTCCATAACCTTCCTCTCTACTTCTCTGCTGCTGCAGTCTCTTCCCCAAGGCACGAGGATCCAGGCTGAGAGTCCTGGCAAGTCCTGCCAGCTGCCAAGTGAGGCCCAGGCAGATGAGGGCATGTTGGGAGGTGCTTTGATGTCAGCAGCTGGGCGAACTTTTCCTTCTCTCCCACCTCCAGCATTCTCCCCACTGCCACCCCCATATCCTCACACCCCCAAGGGTTCCCTGGAAGCTAAAGTGACTCAGGGATTCCAAACTAATTACCCCAGGAGGAAACCCCTTTGGAAAATGTTTCGCATATGGGGAGTCACCTGGAGGAATCCCACGGAACCTCGCCACCGCAGAGGAGATAAGGGTTGGATGAGAGCCAAGCTAAATCTTGGGAACTTGTTCCTGGGTCAGGCAGGAGAGACTGTGCTCACCTGGGCCCCATCTGCCTTTGAGGGGTTTCCTCTGAGGAGACTAAGGGTCCTGAGAGCCACAGACAGAGAGATACCTCCAACCTCCAGTCTTTCCTAATGTCCAGGGCAGCATGAACAAGTGATCTAAGAAGCTGCAGTGGCTCCCAGCTCTTTGGCAGGAGCCAAGATCAGTACATGCAGGCAATGTCAATTTTCAGTTCTGCAATCTGGACTCGGTGGCACTGAATGGTTTGTGGAGAGGCCAGATTTGTGGTTAGTTCTTCTAGAAGAGCTAAGACCTTGAGGCTGTGTAGCAGCAGGAACACACTAGTCCCCCTGAGGGCTACAGACCAGCCCCGGAGGCTGAGGAGCAGGAAGAGGGAAGGGGGCCAGCAGACCCTAGCCACAGAGTTCACTCCCTATAGCTGTGGGCAGATGCAAGCATTGCTGCAGGAGGGCAATTTTCTTCCATTTGTTGCCAACCAGGGGGTGGATGGCACAGAGCAGCATCTTCATGCCAGGAGCTTAGATTGGAGGCAGCTAGACCTCTTCTTCCTTGCCATGTAACCTCAGAGAGGGGACTAGGTTCCTGACCTGGAATGTGGGGGTGACAGCTACCGCCTTCTGGGTTATGGAAGGCTGCAAGGAACACAAGAGGTGTGGAAGCCCACAATTTGGAGAGGGAGCGGGTTTCTGGGTGCATAGACCAGAGCAAAGGCTTGGAGTGGGTTAATGTGTCCTCAAGCCTCACCTCAATGCCCCCTACCCCAAGCCCCACTTCTGCCTCCATCACCCTACAACTCACCTGAGCACCATCTTCAAATTCTCCAGAATGGCCCCATCCCTATCATATCTCAGCTTTGGGGCAGCTTTGCCCTAAAACCTTGGAAAAGATTCCAGTCACTTGTGCCGCTAGCTATTCCTACTTCCCTTTGTTTATCCCCGAGTCCTTGGTTACCTAGTGGTGTATTTTCTAAGGGAAAGCACATGCAAATCAGAAAATATCATTCTAGAAGCAATGTCTACCTGTCTACCTTCCAGGGGGTGTGTAGGGTGGCATGGGTGTGGGAGGTGGAGCATGGGGGGGTCAGGAGATAGAGAAGACAGAGAGGGAAGTGGGGGTCCTGCCCACCTTGTCCCCTGGGGCAGCCCCCCTTGAGTCTTACTGGAACATATGTACCCCTGCTGGGAGATAGATGCCCATGGATTGGGGTTGCACTAAGGCTGTGTGTACTCATCCTATAGCCAGAGAGGAGCACCACCCACCTATCACTGTCCTTGTCCCCAAGATCCACTGAATGGGGTTGGGGAGGTGGGTCCAGGATTTGGGACTTCAGAAGTTTCTTAGTTTGGGGGCCACACCACAGCTGTGCACAGGGGTAACTCCTGGCTTTACACTTGGGAATCACTTCTGGTGCCCACAGGGAACCATATGGGATGTGGAGGATCAAACCTGGTTGGCTGGGGCCAAAGAGATAGCATGGAGGTAAGGCGTTTGCCTTCTATGCAGAAGGACAGTGGTTCAAATTACAGCATCCCATATGGTCCCCTGAGCCTGCCAGGAGCCATTTCTGAGCATAGAGCCGGGAGTAACCCCTCAGCGCTACCGGGTGTGACCCAAAAACCAAAAACCAAAACCAAACAAAAAAAACACCCAAAAAACTGGTTGGCTATGTGCAAGGCAAATGCCTTATCCACTACGCTATCCTAGTGACCTTCAGAGAATTCTTGGAGGGGCTATACCCCTTCTTATCCTGCCTTCATCTTTTCACTCATCCTACAAAGCAGCTTTCTCTTGTAGAGGACACAAGGTATACAGCTGACTTCACCTTGAAGGCCTGGATCAAGGTCAGCAGGGCAAGAGTGCATACAAGGAGCAGGGAGATACAGGGTCACAGGAACATTAAGGAAGGACTAATGGAGCAGGGGGAACATGTTACTGAGGATGGGATCACAGAAGTTGGGGTCACTAGAGATGCAAACTGGCAAGAGAACCACAAGGTTGAGGGCGAAAGAAGATGGTTGGAAAGGAAATGTATCCTCAGATGGGTGCTGACGGGAAGGTTCGAGGAGAAAGGAAACAGGTGACAAGCCCATGCAGGAGAATTTGAGATGATGGTGACGTCTTCAGGGCCCCTGGAGACATCACAGCCAGGATGTGTCTTCATTTGAGGTACCAGCCGACTGGGGACATTCCTCTAATGCCAGTCCCTCACATCACAGGTGTGAAGAACACAGGCTCCATCCACCTCCCGGAAAAGTGCAAAGGACAGTTTACTCAACTGGCCACTGGGCTGACCCAGAGGCTCATCACAGCTTCCATGAGTACAGCATTTTAAGCAGCTTTTGGAAACACTTTCAGGTTTTTTTGTTTTGTTTTGTGTTTTAATCTCAGGTCACTCCCTCCAAAAAGGTAGTGGAAATAAATTTGAATAAACAAAACAGGTTTGCTGAAAATAAAACCAGGGCTCCCCTACAGCTCTCAGCACTTCTTCCACCAAGCCTGCCTCCTCTGCCAGTGCTAAGCATAGCAGCCAGCATGTATCGGGTGAGCGCCAGACTGGTGCAGGTGCGTGCAGGCAGGTGTGGGTGGATGCCGGGCCAGTGGCAGGCTAGTGCAATAGAGCAGGCATGTGATTAGGGGGTTAGAATGGAGGAATGGGGCAGAGTGGGACATTCAGAACTGAGAGGCTTCTCTCACTGGCCTTTCCCCACAGGTGGTCGCGTTCTTGGCAATAGTCATGGGAAGCCACACCTCTATCCTGCATGTCCTGAAGGGTTGCACCCACCGGCACTTCTGCCTCAATGGCAAAGAGCACGAACTCTTGGAGGAGTGGCAGAAGTGGAACACTGAGTTCCTGCCTAACCCCAGGGCAACCAGCATCACCCACACCTCAGATGACTGCAAAGCTAGCACCGATGGACCCCTGAGAAGCAGATCCATCTCCCCCTGGAGTTATGAGTGAGTTGGCTGCTCCTCCTTCCTGCCATGAGCCTCTCCCAGCCATCCTACATGCACCTGTCAAAGGCAAAAGCAGGTTCAGGTCCTGCCTCTCCCTCTATTCTCTGACTTTGGTCCAATTATTCAGGGTTTACTAGCAGGGGTCTCAAACTCAATTTACCTGGGGGCCGCAGGAGGCAAAGTCGGGGTGATCCTTGAGTGCAAAGTCAGTAGTAAGCCTGAACATTGGGGGGTGTGACCCAAACAACTAAAACAAAACAAAACATAAAATGATTCCTCTAGGGCAGGGCCACAAAATGTTGTATTGCGCAAACGGCCCTCGGGCTGCGAGTTTGAGACCCCTGGTTTAGAGTGTAGGGTTTAAAAAAAAACTATAAAATGAGATACTGCCCTATAGGTTTAGGGTAGAGAAATAGTACAGGGGTTGAGGCACTTATCTGGCACAAAAATGGCCCCAATTAAATTCCTGGTACCACATGGTCCCCTGAGCATCACTGAATGTAGATCTGGCGATCCCCTGAGCACCAGATAATCTCTGGCACTGCAGGGTTCTGGTGCCACTGCATCCTCTGTGCTAGCATCAAACTGTTGGCCCTGTGGTCAAGAATCACCTGGGTGGGGCTCCTGAGCACAGCTTGGGAAACCCCACAAAGACACCCCAAAGCTAATGTGCAGATCATCTGAAGTAATGTACATGAAGTCTGTAACTACTGCAGACATTTTCTCCTTCCTTCCCTCCCTCCCTCCCTCCCTCCCTCCCTCCCTCCCTCCCTCCCTCCCTCCCTTCCTTCCTTCCTTCCTTCCTTCCTTCCTTCCTTCCTTCCTTCCTTCCTTCCTTCCTTCCTTCCTTCCTTCTGCAGAGGGTATGTGTCAGGTACACATACCTGACTTTGTACCTGGCTTTGTACATCCAAGATATGTACTCTATTACTGAGCTACATCCCTGGGCCACCAAGATCCTCTTTTTCCTTGTGGAGTGCTTTTTAAAAAATCCACTCCTATTTGTCAAGGGCCTGTCTATGTGGAAAAAGTTTTGGTGGCTGTGTCCAGTGATGCTTTTGGAGTCCAGACTTTGGAACATTGACTTTTCAGTGGTTTTCCTTTTTTGGTAGGTATAAAATCCTTTCATAAAGTCATTAAGTTTAGGGGTTGGCGTGGTAGCGCAGCTGTAGGGCATTTGCCTTGCACATGGCTGACCTAGGACGGACTTCAGTTCAATCTCCCAGTGTCCCATATGGTCCCCCAAGCCAGGAGAGATTTCTGAGTGCAAAACCAGGAGTAAACCCTGAGCGTCATGGGTGTGGCCAAAACACCAGAAAAAAAAAAGTCATTAAGTTTGCTGGAGTGATATGATAGCACAGCAGTAGGGCATTTGCCTTGCATGAAGCCAACCTGGGATGGACCCGGGTTTGATCCCCAGCATCCCATATGGAGTCTGAGTCTACCAGGAGCAATTTCTAAGCACAGAGCCAGGAGTAACCCCAGAATACTGCCAGGTGTAGTCCAAAAACAAAGTCATTAAGTTTAAGGCTGGAGAGAAAGTAAAACAGGTAGGGCACATGTTTGTTCCCCGCCAGAAAAGTGATTGTCACTCATCTGTTCTTTGTATGTTGAATATGAGTAAAGATGGAGTCAGCGATTTGTAGAAATGGTGGACAGGGGCTCCACAATGGCGAGATGAAGTGAAGAGAAGAAGCTTTTACTTTATTCTTTTCTTTTTTGTTGTTTTTGTTTTTGTTTTTGGGCCACACGCGGCGTTGCTCAGGGGTTACTCCTGGCTTTTTGCTCAGAAATAGTTCCTGGCAGGCACGGGGGACCATATGGGACACCGGGATTCGAACCAACCACCTTTGGTCCTGGATTGGCTGCTTGCAAGGCAAAGGCCGCTGTGCTATCTCTCCGGGCCCACTTTATTCTTTTCTTTTTCTTTTCTTTTCTTTTTTTTTTTTTTGGTTTTTGGGTCACACCCAGCAGTGCTCAGGGGTTACTCCTGGCTATCTGCTCAGAAATAGCTCCTGGCAGGCACGGGGGACCATATGGGACACCGGGATTCGAACCAACCACCTTTGGTCCTGGATCAGCTGCTTGCAAGGCAAAGGCCGCTGTGCTATCTCTCCGGGCCAACTTTATTCTTTTCTATGCTTGATTGTAAGAGTCATTTTCTTCCGAAGGGATGGAGAGTGGGGCCACGCCCAGCAGTGTTCAAGGATCATTTCTGGCTCTTTGCTCAGGGGACCAAGTATGTTGCTGCAGTGTGAGAGGTTAGAGAGATTAGTAGGATGTAGGCTGCTTGTCTTGAATTCAGGTCACCCACTGGTTCATCCCCAACACCATATTATGTCCCCTGAGCCTTACCAGGAGTAATTCATGAGCACCTTTGGCTAATAATAAAAAATAAAAAACAAAAAAAGGAAAGAAAGAAAAGACAATATGTGGTGCCAGGGAGCAAAGTAGGCCAGTTGCAATGTAAGATAAGTGTCTTTATCTCTGTTCTCTCTCCCAGTTTTTCTTTTCATAGTTAAAAACACCCTAAGATATAATAACATTTATGAATGAAATTTCATGCCTTGTGGAAGCAGAGCTAGCCTGCTGGAAGCCTCTGGCCCTACCCAGCAGGCACCGCCCCCTCCTCTATCTCTTCGGAGTCCAGGAGGAAAGCCATTCTGCACACCCAGCCCTCCCCTCTTGAGGAAAGTCCTAGAGAGGAGGGGCGATTTGTCAAATCAGCAAGAAGTGCCTGAGCTAGACCAGCCGCCAGATCCCTCCTTTCCCCCATCTTTGCTCTCTTTCCCTCTCCTTCCTAGGCCCCCTCAACCTCCCTCCAGCACCATTTCCTTCTATCCTCTGACTTGTCCACCCCACTGTGCTCTCTCAGGCTCTGGCCTGCCCCCTAGCTGCCTGGCCTGCTTTCTCATCCTCACTGGCGCCTTCCCCACAGGTTGGACAGGGACTTGAACCGGCTTCCCCAGGACCTCTATCACGCCAAGTGCAGTTGCTCACATTGCGTCAGCCTCGAGACAGGCTCCGAAATGGACCCCTTGGGCAACTCCGAGCCGCTCTACCACAATCAGACTGTCTTCTACCGGCGACGCTGCCCCGGAGTGCAGGGCACCCCGCACAACTACTGCCTGGAGCCGCAGCTTTACCCTGTCTCCCTGGCCTGTGTGTGCGTGCGTCCACGCATGGCAGCTTAGCATGTTCTCATTGGTGGTTCCTGGCGGGAGTGCTGAGGTTGGGGGGGGGGGTTCTCACTACCTCCCTCACTGAGCCAGACTCCCGAAGGTTCTGCCCTCTGCACCTCTGGGGCAGAGCAGGCAGGGGGTTTGGGGGTACTGCACTTTGCACTTTTGGGAACGGGTGGAAAATGCTGGCCGGTGCCGGGAGAGCAGCACTGGCTGGTGACGCTGGAAGCTGGCATCCCGGGACAGCCTCCTGGAGAAGATCTTCAAAGCTCTGCCCATTTCTGGGGGTCACCTCCCCATCTCTTCCTTCTCTCCTATTCTGGCTGTCCAGCCCTGCACAGGCACTTTCTGGATGATTTCCCCTCTGCCTCAGTTCATTCATTTACACAGCTGTTCATCCATTCATCCATCAGCACTCATCTTTGCAGCACTCATCTTTGGATATGGGAGGCTCAGAGAAAAACGCTGCTGTGTTTTGAACTGGGGGAAGACTTATCCAAATAAAGAATCTGAATTTACAAGTGGCTGAATTTGTCTTTGGCATTCCTACAGCACAAACCCTCACACACACACACACCCCTCCCCACCAGACAGGTCCTACCTAGACACCAAATCGCAGGCTCTACCCCCAAGAAATTTCCCTGTACCCATCTCCTTCTCCACCCCGCTCCCTGGCTCACCCCCTGAACAGCAGGAGGGGGTTCGGCTGCCTTCCTGGCATGTTAGATAGACAGAGGCCCATTGAGGCACTGCAGCGGGCACACAGCACCCCCTTGTACCCCCAACAATCTGCCTTTGTCTTCAGACTTGGCTGCAATAGTTTGGTCCTGGGGGTACTGGCTGGGCCCTGCTCCAGCCCCCACCCTCCCAGAAGGAAGAAGGGAGAAGGGAGAAAGGCTGGGCTGAGGAAGTGGGTGCAGGTTAGAGAAGGGAGACAGATTTCTTTGGCTTGGGTCCTTGGGGGGTTTCTAGTCCTGCTCCAGTCTTGGATCACCTCCCAGCTCCTCCTTTTTCTCCCAAGATCTCGCCTCTCCTGTCCACGCTCCCCAGCTAGGCCAGTGAGGGGAGGAACTGGGCACGCCTCCTCACCCACCCTCCTGCCCCTCCCCTGTGCCTCTTAGGGGAGGGGTAAGGGGCACCCCGGGCAGCTGGACTGACTCCACTGCTGCAGTTTCAGTCCCCCCGTTGATGTCTGCTTCGCTTTCCTGCCTGTGCCTTTGGGCTCCTGTCCGCCTCCCCACCAAGCCAGGTTTCTGCCTTCCTGCTTCCCTGTCCCTGCTGGTGGCTGTGGGTGGCTGTGGCCAGTGAGATGTTCAGTGCTTGGGATCGCCGGGACCAGCCCCCCGAAGTGGAGCCAGCATCAGGGCTTCAGGGGTTCTCCATCGATAGGACCTTCCTCTCATCCTTTAAGGGCATTCTGCTGGAAACAGAGCTGGTAAAGCCTCTTTATCCTCATTTCTCTAGCTGTCTCTTAGCACCCCCTCCCCTTCCCACCTTTGCACTTCCCACCGCTTTCCCTAGAGGTGTCTGTGGCAGCTATATAGCAGCTGGAGCTGGGCAGGACAGCTTTGTGGGACCCAGAGGGACAGGGACAGAAGACGTGCCAACCTGCCTTCCTGGGTCTCTAAGAGACCCACTCCTTGGCATGGCCAAGAAGTCCTGCTCTTAAACTTGACAGACTTCCTGAAGCTTCACTATGGGGGTCCAGAAGTATCTGCTCACAAGAAAGGCTCTTCCGCTCACTGAGTAGGGCAGCATAGCCCAGTCTAATGGAGCACTCTAATGGAGGCTCCCATCCTGATACAGGCTTTTCAGGCATCTAAGTCCAGGAGAACATTAAGGGCTGGGAATTTCAGGGGCAGGGCAGCCTGTTCCTGTGCTCCAAATCCCAGAACCATAGCACCAGTGGTTTGCCTGGATGGTTGCCATTAGAGCTAGGCTAAACTGTGGAGGCTGCAGGGAGGGGGAGTATGGGGCAGCGGTTTGATCCCCCAGCATCCCATATGGTCCCCCCCAAGCCAGGGGCAATTTTTGAGCACTTAGCCAGAAGTAACCCCTGAGCATCAAACGGGTGTGGACGAAGAAAAAAAAAAAAAAGAAATGAAGAGATTTGAATCCTGCTGCATGGAAGGCTGGAGCCTGCCATTTGGAAGACCAAAGCCCCTGAACACCGCTTGCTCCTGTAGGCAGGGGTGGGGAGCCCTGTCTCCAGGCCAGCAGGGAGGTGGGGATGCAAAGGCCTGGAGGTGCCTGATTCCTGCCTGGTCAGCCCCACACCCTCTGTCCTCAGGCCTTGACCTTCATCATCTTCATCTGCTTCACGGCCTCCATCTCTGCCTACATGGCGGCGGCGCTGCTGGAGTTCTTCATCACACTCACCTTCCTCTTCCTCTTTGCCACCCAGTGCCACCTGCGCTTCGACCGGCTCAACTGGCCTTGTTTGGTAAGTTCTCCTTGCCCCCACCTGCTCCCTTTCCACTTTGGTGGAGGCTTCCCTCAGCCTCTGAGACTTTCAGCCCACCCCAGGCCTGACTTCTTGCTCTGGTCCCTCCTCCCTAGATAGTGCAAGTCTTTCTCCCTCTCTCCAACCCTGGAAAACCTCAGGGTGATGCCTTTTGCTCTCTACCCCTCCCCAGGACTTCCTGCGCTGTGTCAGCGCCATCATCATTCTCCTGGTGGTCTCCTTTGCTGCTGTGACCTCCCGGGATGGAGCTGCCATTGCTGCTTTTGTGAGTTCTGACCTGCAGAGCACTCTCGCCCACCCTCTGAAGCTCCCCACCCCCAAGGCTAGGGGTGACTCTATCAATGCCTGACCAAGTCAGGCTCACACCTTGCCCCTTCCACCCACCTTCCTCTTCCTAACATTGGACATTCCCCTGGGCCTGTGTGGTAGCAGGCCCACTCATTCTGTTGCAGGTTTTTGGCATCATCTTGGTTTCTGTCTTTGCCTACGATGCCTTCAAGATTTACCGAATGGAGCTGGTGCCCGGGCCCAGCCAAGGTGAGTGCCTGCACACTGGGGGCAGACACTGCTCTACAATCCACTCCCACAACCTGTTCTTACATGCCCTCCCCTGCCTGCCTCACTTTCATAGGGGACCAGCAGTGACCCTGGGCTTACCTGGCTTCAAGACCTGACCCGACAAAGGGACAGTGGAGTCCAGATACCTTCCCTTTGAATCTCTTAGTCCTGCCCACTGCCTGGGGCCAGTCTGTAAAATGGATCCCAAGATCCAGCCAGGCTGGGGGCATTATGGAGAGGCATGGAGGTGGGAGGAAGCTAGTCATTAAAAAATTCAAATCCAGCTGGTGATTCTTCTTCTTCCTGCAGAATGAGGTAGGTCAGGAATGGCAGAGAGTGTTTATGGAAATGTGGTCTGAAGCAGAGCATGAGGGGTGGAGGGCAGGCCCAGGTGTGAGTGGTGAGGAAGTAAAGCACCAACCCGAAGGTTGTGAAGATCCCTTTCCATACCAAGCTTCTATGCCAGTTTTCTGTGTTAGTGGCTGTTTTGTGTGTGTCTGGTGGTTGTGTGGAAGGCTGAAAGGCCCCGTCTGTGCTCACAGGTTAGGGTCCTAGAGATGATGCTCTTGCCTAGGGTGTGCGTAGAGCTCCCCCTTGCGGTATGGGGAGGACTCGGCCCTTGGGGGGAAAAGTCAGCCGGTTGCATCAGAGTAGAATCACTTAGATCTCATCTGGCTCTTGTTTCCATTAGAAGACACATGCCCAGTGAGAGAAGGGCCTCCCCATCTGTGGTCAGGGCTAGAACTAGCCCTAACTCCTGACACCTGAATAGGGCTTATTTCCCTCCCCCAGATCCACCTTCTCTGCTAACCCCAACACAACTGATTCTCTCCTCTGTGTCATTCTCAGCAGGGCTGGGATTCTGAGGTGTCTGGATAGCCTTCCTTGAATGCTTACAGACTAGGACTCAGACACAGTTGGAAGAGCTGTGCTCAGGATGAATGCAGTTAGGGAGTTCTGCTTGGGCTTCTGGGTAGCCTTGTGCAATGCAGAACTGGGCGCCAATGGGGGACCCATGGTCTGGTGCAGTAGGACATCTTGTCCAGCCCTCAAGAGCCAGCAGGGGTCCTGCCAGTGGCCATGTATCTCTTGTTTTTTATTGTTCCTTTTCAGAAGTGCCTTCCTGCTTCCCCTTGGGTGCTCCTTCTACAGGCAGACCCAACTTCTTTTTCTTTTTTTTTTTTGGGGGGGGAGGGGTCACACCCAGCGTCGCTCAGGGTTCATTCCTGCCTCTGTGCTCAGAAATTATTCCTGGCAGGTTCAGGGACCATATGGGATGTCAGGAATTAAACCCAGGTCTGTCCTGGGTCAGCCACATGCAAGGTAAACACCTATCACTGTGCTATCTCTTCAGCCCCAGCCCCAGTTTCTAAGTCTTCTGAACCCTGCAACTCTGAGTTGGAGCTTCTGTGGGGTGAGTGATGAATAACCAGGAGAATCTCAAGACCTCACTTTCTGGAGCCCCACCTGCCTGACCCACAACCAGAACCAGCTGACAGTAGTTAGTCCTCAGGCTTGGGACAGACACAGTCCCCTCTCCAAATGGTCACTGACTGGGCAGTGGGAACCAAGGCTTCAGGATTTCAGAAATGGTCAGGGAGTCCAGCTGCAATGCCCAGTAGGTGACAGAAACTTCCCTAGAGCTTGATAGAGTCGGGACTAGCCTGATCCTGCTGTGGGTGGATGGGTGGGCAGGGCCTGGCAAGAACAGACTACAGGCAGGATCTCCCTGGGCAGTGTGTTGTCAGCTGGTCCCCAAGTCTCAAGATATTTTAATAGTCCTGCTTGGGGTCCTGTTGTTTGTTAGAACCTGGGATGATGAGGAAGGATGGATGTAGAGGAATGTCCTATGGGTCACTTCTTTTTTATTATTAGTTTTTGGACCACACCTGGTGGTGCTTAAGGCTTACTCCTGGCTCTGTGCTCTGGTGGAATTTAGGACACCATTTGGGATCCTGGGGATCAAACCCAGGTCAGCCACATGCATGGTAAACACTTTATCTGCTGTACTATGCCCCATGGGTTACTTCTAAGAGACTAACTTGAGTAGGAAATCAGCTATTCCCTCCATCTGACTCCCTTCTCTAGCCAGCCCCACTCTACTAGGTTTCTTATGACATTGGCAGAAAATTCATGGTGGAGGGAATAGGTGTCTGGGATGTCTTTAACCCTTATGGTCTCAGGTGGATGTGATCAAGGAAGCTGAAGCCTCCACATTAAAATTCTGTCTCCTACATCCAGAATTGGCTTGCCCTATGGACTACATGGTGATATGAATCAAACCTGGACCTTCTGCAGGAAAAGCTTATGCACTAGCCCCTTTCAACTATCTCCCCAGCTCCATTTTCTTTCTTTCTATTTAGTTTTTTACTTTGGGCCACACCGGGTGACACTCAGGGATTACTTCTGGCTATGTGCTCAGAAATCGCTCCTGGCTTGGGAGACCATATGGGATGCCAGGGGATAGAATTACAGTCCATCCTGGGTCAGCTGCATGCAAGGCAAATGCACTACTGCTGCATCATCGCTCCGGCCCTTCCCAGCTCCATTTTCTGTTTGAAATCTCTCTGTCTCTTTCTGTCTCTCTTTCTCTCTCTCCCTCCTTCCCTCTCTCTCATTCACACTGCAGTACTCAGGAGTTCCTGGTAGAAATTATTCCTGAAGTGCTTAGGAGATAGGGATGTAGATAATCATAACCAGGTTGGCTGCATACAAAGCAAGCACTCTGCCCACTGTTCTCTATAGCCCCCTTTCATTTTTAGTTTTTTTGAGGTCAATACCTAGCTGTATTCAGGGATCACTACTGGTGGTACTCAGGAGACCATATGGGATGCCAAGGAGCAAGCCCAGGTTGGCTGTCTGCAAGACAAATGTCCTATCCACTGTACTATGGCTTTGTGAGGTTCATAAGCAGAACTCATGGCTCTCCCTTCCCTAGCTTTTATACCATCTGCTCTTCTGTTCCCATAGCTCATATCTGAATCAAGGGGTATCCTGAGGATTCTAGACAACAAACAGGAAAGATCAGGACACACACAGAGTAAGGGGTCATGTTTATTTGAGGCTGGCAGCAGAGAGAAGTTCTGGCACCCCCTCACTCCTCATCGTGCATCTTTTGCTGAAAACAAAACAAAACAAACAACACAGTGTGTGAGGGGCAGCTGAGTACAGGGAGGAAATGCTGGGTGTTCAGAAGTTAGAGATATTGGGGTCCCATTTAGAGGTAACTGGGATGAGACCCAGCTCTGGAGAGGTTTCAGTCTGTAGGGGGTGGCTCTGAGCAGGAGCGTATTGGATTGGGCACTATGGGGCTCTGGTATGGAGAGGCAGCTCTATGGGAGAGCCAAGACCTGGGAAGGACCCACCTTGGCGCCAATGTCACGGCTCTTGGCCCGAAGCTTGTTGACCTGTGACTCAGCAATGTCTGCCCGCTCCTCCGCCTCATCCAGCTCGTGCTGCACTTTGCGGAACTTGGACAGATTGGTGTTGGCCTGTTCCTCCTGTGGAGTTTGTAGGAGGTGAGAAGGAAGTGAGGGGGGCAGTAGGGGACATTTCCCAGCCTCTAAATCTGAGGAAAAGGCTACTAGTCTTTGAGTGGAGCACTTGTTCCACATGTTCAGTTCTCAGAAGTCCTGCATGGCATAGCTACTGCCACCCTGGAGGAGCCCCAGGTGCCTGACCCAGTTCCTTATGAATTCCATTTCTCTTAACATGAAGCTGTGGATCTGGCAGGTGCTCCTGTGATCCCCAACACCTCAGTCCAAGCTCCTCTGTCTACCAAGACATCTTCTCGGCTCTGAGCCTGGCCAGGGGCTTTCCCTATCTCTGTTATACTGCCACCTTCCAGACCTCAGTGCTATCTGGGCCCCAGGTCTGCATAAGCAGAGGTCACACCTTTCCTGACCTAACTGGTGTGTACATTATAAGCAGCCTGTGGGTAGGTTGTGAGTTAAATAAACATAGTTTCTTTTTGTTTGTTTGTTTGTTTGTTTGTTTTTGGATCACACCCGGCAGCACTCAGGGGTTACTCCTGGCTCTGCACTCAGAAATCGCTCCTGGCAGGCTCAGGGGACCATATGGGATGCCGGGATTCCGTCTGCATGCAAGGTAAACGCCTTACCTCCATGCTATCTCTCCGGCCCCAAACATTGTTTCTTAAACTAAGAGTACACCCAATGGCAATAACAAAAATTTAAGAGTTCAAATGGAATTGGGGCTTGAGGAAGCTCAAAGGGCTCAGTTCTGGCTGGCTTTGCATGCAGGAGATGGATTTCATTCCCAGCATCACATGCTCCTTCAGCACCTTCAATATCTGAACACTGTGCTGGAAGTCACCCTGGGGCACTACCAGGTGAGTCCCCAAAGGCCAAGTAAATTGCAAACCTTTTGTGCAGGCCCCAGGCTGGATAGAGGATCCTTGGTACTCACACAGAGGAGTATTGAGTGGAGAGAATGGTGAACTCACCGCCTCCTCAGCCTGTCTCTTGTAAGCCTTGACCTTCAGCTGCAGCTTGTCCACCAGGTCCTGCAGTCGCAGTAGGTTCTTCTTGTCCTCCTCAGTCTGGGAGAGAATGGTAGAGAAGCAAATTTGGGGGTGGAGAAATTGAGTCATCTTTTCCTCCCTTATCTTTCCACCAGTCCCCAGCTTTAGCTGCAGCTCCTTCCCACTTACATGGAGCCAAGTCAAGAGGTAATGTCCAATGACCTGTGTCTCTAACATGACATGTAAGGCTAAAGGACAAATCAACGCACTCATCTGGGAGCTAAAAATCAATAGACTGAAAGTGGAGGGGAGGGATTGGGGCTCATCCACAATGACTTTATCAGGTAGACAGAGACATGGGGCTATTCTAGCTCTAATGTGGAGATTGAAATCATAGGTGAGTAGTTCTACAGTGACCAGAGACTAATGAGGAACACACAAAGAAAGGGACTTCATTATAGTCCAGATCATTCCACTATCATAACCCAATATTCTAAGACATTGTACTGGACCAAACTGTAGGCACTAGAATCTCTGGCCATAATATAGCTTGATTGTTATTATCTTGACACCATTACCGTGTGTTAGAAGGCCATTTTCTTTTTTTTTGTTTAGGGGCCACACCCAGAGGTGCTCAGGGGTTACTCCTGGCTGTCTGCTCAGAAATAGCTCCTGGCAGGCATGGGGGACCATATGGGACACCGGGATTCGAACCAACCACCTTTGGTCCTGGATTGGCTGCTGGCAAGGCAAACGCCGCTGTGCTATCTCTCCGGGCCCTAGAAGGCCATTTTCACTTGGGCCACCAGGACTCTCTAGTTTTAGATTTGTATCTTTCTGTAGTGTCCCTCCTATCCAGCTGTCAAGTAAACATATACCTCTTTTTTCTGTCTTTCCTCCCAAGGCACCCTATGAAAATAACAGGTCAGAGTAAAAGACTGAGCTATGCAGATGGAGGTCTGAGAAAATTCTTGGACCTTCTTTCATTAATCTTCTATATGCTGCCTGGTAAATTCCACATAAGAGCAGAGTCTAGCTATCCTTCCACACCCCCTTGCTTATCCTTTTTTTTAAACTTTATTTTATTGATTGATTGATTGGTTTTTGGGCCACACCCAGCAATGCTCAGGGGTTACTCCTGGCTCTGCTCTCAGAAATTGCCATTGGGGGCTGGAGTGGTGGCACAAGCACTAAGGTGTCTGCCTTGCATGCATTAGCCTAGAAGAGATCGTGATTCAATCCCCCAGCATTCCATATGGTTCCCCCAAGCCAGGAGCAATTTCTGAGCATATAGCCAGGAGTAACCCCTAAGCATCACCCAAAACTCAAAAAGAAAAACAAAAAACCAGAAATCGCCACTGGTAGGCTGGGAGACCATTTGGGGTGCTGGGAATCAAATCCCCACCGCCCCAGGTTGGCTGCATGCAAGGCAAACATTCTGTGTTATCTCTCCAACCCGTCCACTTGCTCATCCTTAATGGTCAGCACAATGTTCCTGTTCTCAGGCTGGCAAAGGGTAGCAAAAAGTGGTCTTCCTGGTAGCACTTCAGGTTATCAACAAAATGAAACAAAATAGGTCAATGCTGGTTAAAAGGGCTTCCAGGGAATGGAAAAGTACAGTGGATAGGTTACTTGTCTTGGACTCAGGTTGATCCCTGGCACCCAATATGGTCCTCTAAGCATGACCAGGAGTGATCCCGGAGCACAGTCATAGTAACACAGTCAGAAGCCCTGAGCACTTCCAGGTATGACTGAAAAACCAACAAGACAAATCAAAGAGCTATTGGGAAGTAGAGTCAATTCTCCCTATACTAGAAAAAAAAATCATGAAAAAATACACAGAAAAAAAAAATCAAAGGGGCCGGGCGGTGGCGCTCGAGGTAAGGTGCCTGCCTTACCTGCGCTAGCCTAGGAGACGGACCGCGGTTCGATCCCCCGGCGTCCCATATGGTCCCCCAAGCCAGGAGCGACTTCTGAGCACATAGCCAGGAGTAACCCCTGAGCGTCACCGGGTGTGGCCCAAAAACCAAAAAAAAAAAAAAAAAAAAAATCAAGGGAGTAGTAGAATAGGGCATTTGCCTTGAAAGCAAGTGACCTCCAATATCCCATATGGTCCTCTGAGCCCTCCAGGAGTGATTCCTGAGTGCAGAACCAGGAGTAATCTCTTAGTGTCCCTGAGTAGGACTCAAAAATAAACAGGGCCGGAGCTATAGCATAGTGGGTAGGGAGTTTCCCTTGCATGTGACCGACTTGGGAAAGACCTAGGTTTGATCTCCAGCATCCCATATCGTCTCCCGAACCTATCAGGAGTGATTTCTGAGTGTAGAGCAAGGAGAAATCCCTGAGCGTTGCCGGGTATGACCCCAAAACCAAACCAAACAAACAAAAACACCAAACACACACCCCAAAAACCACCCAAAAAACAAAGCAGGGCCAGAGAGATAGCATGGAGGTAGGGTATTTGCCTTGCATGCAGAAGGACGGTGGTTCTAATCCCAGCATTCCATATGGTCCCCCGAGCCAGCCAGGAGCAATTTCTGAGCCTAGAGCCAGGAGTAACCCCTAAGCACTGCTGGGTATGACCCAACCCCCCAAAAAAATCTAAAAAAAAAAAAAGACATAACAAAACAAAAGGGGGCTAGAGAGATAGCATGGAGGTAGGGTGTTTGCCTTTCATGCAGAAGGTTATTGGTTTGAATCCCGGCTTCCCATATGGTCTCCCGAGCCTGCCAGGAGTGATTTCTGAGCGTAGAGCCAGGAGAAACCCCTGAGTGCTGCCGGGTGTGACCCCCCCCAAAACAAACAAACAAACAAACAAACAAAACAAAACAAAAAATCAAGCCAACTCAGCTCCAGAAAAGGTGTTCCACAAACAGGAGGCTGTTTGGCATTCCTAATAGATGGCTCTGTGTGACCTAGGAGGCTGGAGCAGCCTTCCCCTGTCCCCTTGATCATTATCTGGCCCTGGAGCAGCTACCCCAGCGCACCTGGTAGGTGAGCTCCTTGATGCGACGCTCACTCTTCCTCATGCCCTTGACAGACTCCACATTGCGTTTCTGCTCGGCCTCCAACTCATTCTCCAGCTCTCGCACTCGGGCCTCCAGCTTCTGCAGCTGCTTCTTGCCTCCCTTAAGGGCGATCTGCTCGGCCTCATCCAGTCGGTGCTGCAGGTCCTTAATGGTCTGCTCCATGTTCTTCTTCATGCGCTCCAGATGTGCACTGGTGTCCTGCTCTTTCTTCAGCTCCTCTGCCATCATGGCGGCCTGGGCACAGGAGATGGGGGTGAAGAACACAGGCCAGGCCTCTTCCTGAGGATCGCCTCTTTCCATCCCTGCATTTTGTGCCCTGAGATCCTGGGCCCCATGACTCTGCAGTGCCAGAGTCAACACCCAGCAGGACCCTGAGTCAGGGCTGTATCTTTAGGGGATGCAAGAAGCATTGGTGCCCACTCACGTCGGTGATAGCTTTCTTGGCCTTCTCCTCAGCGTTCCTGCACTCCTGTACTGCTTCTTCGACTTCTGACTGCAGTTGGCTCACATCTGACTCCATCTTTTTTTTCTGGTTGATGAGGCTGGTATTCTAAATAGGAGTAAAGAAAACTATTGATGCATCTTTTAAGTCCTGATTTGACACCTTTACCCAGAAAAAATTAACACAGTCATTAAAATATGCCTTTATATTTCTTTTGGGAGTTGGGACACACCCTGCAGTATTTAGGGGTTATTCTAGGCTCTGCACTCAGAAATTGCTCCTGGCAGGCTCAAAGAATCATATGGATGCTAGGGATGGAACCCAGGTAAGCCATGCAAGGCAAACACCCTACTGCCATGCTATTGCTCTGGCTCCTCTCTCTATTTCTTTTTTTTTTTTCCTTTTTTTTTCTTTGCTTTTTGGGCCACACTCTGTGACGCTCAGGGGTTACTCCTGGCTATGTGCTCAGAAATCGCTCCTGGCTCTGGGGACCATGTGGGACACCTGGGATCAAACCAAGATCCATCCTGGATCGGCTGCGTGCAAGGCAAACGCGCTATAGCATTTGCTGTAGAGAAGCCCTCTATTTCATATTTCATACTTACTCACCCCCTTTCCATGAAAAGAGCCATGTATAGACAGTATACCTAAAATTATTCAGCTCTAAAAACGTATCTCAAGCAGCAAATATCTGCATTTCTGCTCCTATTTTTTAGGTCATGGGTATATAGGTCACATTTTTTTTTGTTTTTGTTTTTTGGGGTCACACCCGGCAGCGCTCAGGGGTTACTCCTGGCTCTAGGCTCAGAAATCGCTCCTGGCAGGCTCAGGGGACCATATGGGATGCCGGGATTTGAACCACTGTCCTTCTGCATAAAAGGCAAACACCTTACCTCCATGCTATTTCTCCGACCCAGGTAGGAGCATGAAAAATATCCTGGGGCCGGGTAGGTGGCGCTGGAGGTAAGGTGTCTGCCTTGCAAGCGCTAGCCAAGGAAGGACCGCGGTTCGATCCCCCGGCGTCCCATATGGTCCCCCCAAGCCAGGGGCGATTTCTGAGCGCTTAGCCAGGAGTAACCCCTGAGCGTCAAACGGGTGTGGCCCAAAAACCAAACAAACAAACAAACAAACAAACAAAAAAAAAAAAAAGAAAAATATCCCAGGGAAATGGGAACAACCTTTTCATGAAGACTTTCCAGGAAATAGTTATTGATATATTAAGAATGGAGTGGGGGGCCGGAGAGATAGCATATGCCTTTCATGCAGAAGGTCATTGGTTCGAATCCCAGCATATATATTAGTTTATGGAACAAAACACAGCACATTTTATAGGCATAAAATTTCACTCTAGCGGGCCGGAGAGATAGCATGGAGGTAAGACGTTTACCTTTCATGCAGTAGAACGGTGGTTCGAATCCCGGCATCCCATATGGTCCCCTGTGCCTGCCAGGGGCAATTTCTGAGCCTAGAGCCAGGAGTAACTCCTGAGCACTGCCAGGTATGACCCAAAAACCAAAAAAAAAAAAAAAAATGTATACACATTGGGGCCAGGAAGGTGGCGCTACAGGTAAGGTGTCTGCCTTGCAAGCACTAGTGTAGGACTGACTGCAGTTTGATCCCCCGGCATCCCACATGGTCCCCCCAAGCCAGGAGCAATTTCTGAGCGCATAGCCAAGAGTAACCCCTGAGCATCAAACGGGTGTGGCCCAAAAAACCAAATAAAAAAAAATTTTCACTGTAGCTTAAAACTGAAAATAGTGTGGATGAGAGGGTAGAAAACTGGGCTTTTACTGTATATGTTTTCAGGCAAACATAATTAAGTTTCCTTAAGGCCCTAAAGTTGAACGCTACAGAGCAAGCTCCCTGCTGCCTTTTTCATTGAGCATAAAGACTAATAGTGTTCACTGCTTCTGGCTTTGTGACCAATAGATGTGACCATTCATCATGGCATGTGTGACTTTTAGCTTGAAACCCCTGTGGTCAAGAGGTGGTTCTAAGAAATGGGAGTTGGCCCAAGAGACAAAATCACTTGCAATCCTGGATGGACATGCTCACTTGGATACATCTGTTCAGACATCTGCAACTGTCTTCTCAGCAGTGGTGTGTGTGTGTGTGTGTGTGTGTGTGTAGATGAAATCACTCACAATCCAGGATGGACGTGCTCACTCTGTAGCTGTCTTCTCAGCTGTGTGTGTATGTGTGTGTGTGTGTGTGTGTGTGTGTGTTTCTTGGACCCCTCACCTGGGAGTGCAGCAACTGCACCCGCTCACTGGTCTCGATCAACTCCTGTTCAGCCAGTTTCCTTGAGCGCTCTGTCTGCTCCACCACAGACCTCAACTCCTCCAGCTCAGCCTGTAGCAGAGTGTTGCGACGGTCCACAATGGCGCTGTTCTCCTTCAGATCATCATTGGCATGGACTGCGTCATCCAGCTGGACTTGTGTGTCCTGGGGATTAAGAGCATGTACGTGAGAGGAGAGCTGGACATGCGGCCCAGCAGAAGGCTATGAGGGGTAGGGGGTGTTTTCATGGCTGTGGTATAAAAGGGCATGTGGGCAATTCTGCTCCAGCTGGGGCAGGGGAGGTGTGGACTGGTGATGAGATATAGCACCCCACAAGGAAGCTGCCAATTCTCTGGGTGAGGAGACTTCCTGCATCTTAGAGTCTCCTCTTACCTTCAGCAAGCCCTGGAGGCCCTTGACTTGCTTCTGAGCCTCGGCAGCCATGCGGTTGGCATGGCTGAGCTGGATCTCCATCTCATTGAGATCACCCTCCATCTTCTTCTTCACCCGCAGGGCCTCGTTGCGGCTGCGTGTCTCTGCGTCCAGGGAGGTCTGCAGCGAGTCCACCATGCGCAAGTGGTTGCGTTTGGCTTGCTCCATCTCCTCGTCCTTCTCTGCCAGCTTCCTCTCAATCTCGGCCTTGATCTGGTTGAACTCCAGCTGGGCCCGCAGGATCTTGCCCTCCTCATGCTCCAGGGAGGCCTGGGGGACGGGAGAGAGGGTTGTGGATAGATGGTCAAAGGACAAGGTTGGGTGAAGGTGACATCAGCCAGGACTATGGTCTGAAGAAGAAGAGTGAAGATGAGAGCTAGAGCTGAAAGCTGCCTCTTAGGTTTCCTGTGTGCTGTGAGAAAGTCACAGCAGATACCTTGGGTTTCCCTGCAGCCAGGGTTGGAAGTCTTAGTTGCCAAGTCTCTTCAATACCAATATTACAGTATGCCTGCCTACTTAAAAGCAATATACAAAGGGAAGGGCTTTTTATAAACTTATAACCAAAGTATGAACCTTCATCTTCACTTCTGGTCTTTCAACTCTAAGATGGGAGTTTAAAAAAAGTTAAAAAAGGCCCGGAGAGATAGCACAGCGGCGTTTGCCTTGCAAGCAGCCGATCCAGGACCAAAGGTGGTTGGTTCGAATGCTGGTGTCCCATATGGTCCCCCGTGCCTGCCAGGAGCTATTTCTGAGCAGACAGCTAGGAGAAACCCCTGAGCACCGCCGGGTGTGGCCCAAAAAACAAAAACAAAACAAAACAAAACAAAAAAAAGTTAAAAAAAAAAAGAACCACTAAACTCAGAGCTATTAGGTTCTTAAAATGAACAGATTGTACACTAAGTAGGGCACTTGCTTTGAAAAGCTAACCTGGATTTGATCTTCAGCACCTTAATATGTTCCCCAAGTTTGCCAGGAGTTATCCCTAAGTGCACAACAGTAGTAAACCCCGAGTACTGCTGGAAATGGTATAAAAACAAAATAAAAAATGAACAATATGGGGCTGGAGTGGTAGCACAGTGGTAGGGTGTTTTGCCTTGTATGTGGCTAACCAGGACGGACCCAGGTTTGATCCCTGGCATTCAATATGGTCCCTAAGCCTGCCAGGAGCAATTTCTGAACATAGAGCCAGGAGTAACTCCTGAGTGCTGCCAGGTGTGCCCCCCACCAAAAAAAAAAAAAAAAAAGAACAGTAGGGTCAGAAGATTATTCAAAGGGCTAGTACTACAAGTACTATGCATGTAGAGACCAGATCCCTGGTTACTCCTGGCAGCTACCCTAGCACTGTACCCAAAGTGGGCCCTTTCCACAAAAGTAATACAAATTTAAATAACAATGAGACATTAAAAAGGAATAGCTTGACAGAGAGAGAGAGAGAGAGACATTAAAAAGGAATAGCTTGACAGAGAGAGAGAGAGAGAGAGAGAGAGAGAGAGAGAGAGAGTAGCAGATAGGATAAGGTATTTGCCTTGCATGTGGCTGAACTAGGTTTGATCCCTGACACACTTGAGCCCACCAGGAGTGATCTTTGAGCGCAAAGCCGAAAGTAAGTCCCTAGCACAGCTGAATGTGGCCCCAAACAAAATGAAAGGAATAACATACATATGTATATATATAATTTAAAATGTGCTTAATCATGCTACCTCATTTAATATAAAAATGGCGTTGCATAAAATCTTATAAGAGGGTTAGTCCATTTTATGAATGATATAATGGAGACACAGAGGACATGGTGCCCAAGGACATGGTGGAAGACCTGATGCCTGCTTAGAAGAATCCTGGGACCCAGGATTCCTGGCACTACACGAGGTGTTGCTAAGATGGTTAGTTTCAACCTTACAACTCTCCCCTATCACATATAACCTCACTGTGATGCTTCTTCTATGCAGACTGTGGCTCTGGAAGTGGTCACAGAGTACGGGACAAAGATAAGGAGCTAGTGATTTTTGATTTGGGGTCATCAGCAGGTTAGACAGAGAAGACGGGGATGGTCAGAGAACAGGGAAGGGTCCAAGGAAGGGCAGGTAGAGCCAGGCCTCACCTCGGCCTCCTCCAGCGCCGACTGCAGCTCCATCTTCTCCACCTCCAGCTGCTTGCGGACCTTCTCCAGCTCATGCACATTCTTGCCTCCCTCGCCCAGCTGCTCCGTCAGGTCGGAGATCTCCTCTGTGGGTCACAGGGTCGGAGCTCACAGCCTCTCCGAGCGCCGTCCCAGCACCCCCGAGAGCCCCCGAGCGCCCCTCCCAGCCTCCCTGCAGGCCGCGCACCCTGGAGGTTCTTGTTCTCGCGCTTGTAGGTCTCCAGGTGCTCCAGCGACTCCTCGTAGGCATTCTTGAGCTTGAAGAGCTCGGTGCTGAGCGAGCGGGCCTCCTTCTGCGAGGACTCGAGCTCCGACTGCGACTCCTCGTACTTCTGCTTCCACTCAGCCAGGATCTGGGGTAGGGGGGTGGCCCAGGTTCAAGGGGCTGCCGCCGTGGAGAGGCCCTCTGCCCTGGCACTGCCTCGCGGTGCCTCTCTTTGCTGGGCCTGGCTGCTGGAGGCCCAGGCAAGCTCCGCCCCGACCACGCCCACTCCGAGAAGGCCACGCCCACATAGGTGACCGCACCCTATGGCTCCTCTGACCACGCCCTCTAACCGTTGACCACGCCCGTTTTTGTATATGGCCACGCCCCACCCAGCCCACCTTGTCGAAATTCCTCTGCTTCTTGTCCAGGGCTGCAGCAGCGGCGTTGGAGCGCTCGACGTCCACCATGAGGTCCTCGATCTCATTCTGCAGCCGGTGCTTGGTCTTCTCCAGCGAGGAGCACTTGGCGTTGACGGCCTCCACCGCCTCCTCGGCGTCCTGCAGTCTCTGGGCCAGCTTCTTCCTGCCCAAGGAGGTTGGTGTGTGTGTGTGTGTGTGTGTGTGTGTGTGTGTGTGTGTGTGTGTGTGTGTGTGACTCTACCTATGACCATGATACCATGCGACCGCCCTCTCTCCAGAAAGGCCAGTGGAATGGATCCACCCCTACCCACAGCTCTTTCACAGCAGGTCACCACATCTCCCTCCCCACCCAGACTGATCGCTGGCAACTCCTCTGACCAACAAGCTTTTTGCTCGTCTTATACGTGAGCATCAGGTATAACCCGGGCCAAAAGCTCGCCCGTCACAGGAAGTGAATCAAGACCAGGTGTGGTCCCCACAGGGTGAGTGCTTGATGCAGGTTTCAAGCCTGTCTGTTACCCACTCTTTGATGTCATATGTCTCCCTCTTGTCAGCCTCCCTCCAGAGCCTCCTGGTGTTCCCAGCCCTAGGCCTCATAAGCCTTCCTTTCTGATTATCAGCATGCGACCAGTGGACTCACTTGGCTTCCTCCAGCTCCTCTGTCCTCTGGATGGCGTCTGTCTCGTACTTGGTCCTCCACTGGGCCACCTCCGAGTTGGCCTTGGACAGGACGCGCTGCAGCTCTGCCTTGGCCTCTGTCTCCTCCTCGTACTGCTCCCGAAGCAGGTCACAGTCATGGCGGGCCGACTGCACTGCGTGGGCCAGGGCGTTCTTGGCCTGTTGGGAGGTGGATGGGGTGGGCTCAGCTCCCAGGAGACTGGGAGGGGAAGCTCATTCTCTAACTCCTAGTCAAATCTCTTGACTTCAGCCAAGCCCCACTTCAAACTCCAGGTGGGGATGTGTGGAACTCCAATCTCCCAATTTTTCCACTCTATACCCCTAGAAAGGAGAGACCAGGCCTTCCAGGAGTCAGGACATTCACAAAAGCAGAGAAAGCCTTTTGCAATTTTTTTTCCAAGCGAAGTCCCTCTTTGAACCCCAGTCTCTATGTCTGATCATGAGACTATTTGTCCCAGAATGACCACCCAGCCAGGACTTTCACTGTCCCTCACTACTCCATGGGGCCTAACCTTGCTCTCTTCCTCCAGCTGCCTCTTGAGGTCCTCCATTTGCTGGGTATAGGAGAGTTTGCCTCTGGTCAGCTGAGAGATCAGCGCCTCCTTCTCCTCCAGCTGCCGGGACAGCTCGCCTGGGAGGGAATGAGGGTTGAGGGGTCATGAAAAGGAGTATACCAGGTCCCCATGGGGGCAGGTGCTGGTCTGAAGGAGTCCCCACCATTTTCTGTCTGTAGCTTGGCTCGTTGAGTGGTGAAGTCATTGAGGGAGCGCTGGGCCTCTTCCAGCTTCACTCGGTACTCATTGGCCTGGTCTTCCAGCGTTCGGGACATCTTCTCCAGGTTTGCCTTTTGGTCAGCAAGGAAGGTGGAAGGATAAATGGGAATGGCCAGAGAAAGGAAGGGAGCTCTGAGATGTGAAAGGTGCAGAGAAGGGTGCAAATGGAAAGGGGGTACTAAGGCAGAGTTGAATCTGGAAGAGACTTCAGGACTAGAGCACATACTTAGCATAGGGGAGCCCTGGTTTTATCTCTGCCACTATCTGGTCCTGGGAGCATCTAGTTGGGAGTGCCCCCTCCAAAGCTAAAGAAGGGAAGAAGGATGAGATGGGTAGAGGGTGAAGGAGGGACAAGGGAAAAGGACTGAATGTGGATGGAGGAAGTGAGAAAGATAAAAGGCATGATAGAGAAGATGTGCCTTGAGTGTGGGGTGACTGCACACCTTGGCCTTGATAATCTGCTCCATGTTGGAGGTAACGTCGTCCAGCTCCAGCTTGAACTCGCTCTTCTCCTTCTCCAGCTTCTGCTTAACTCGCTGCAGGTTGTCGATCTGCTCGCCCAGCTCAGCCACGCTGTCGGCGTGCTTCTTGCGCAGGGCCGCCGTCGTGGCCTCGTGCTGCAGCGTGGCCTCCTCCAGGTCGCGCCTCATCTTCTGGAACTCGGCCTCACGCTTCTTGTTCATCTCGATCTGCGCCGACGTGGCCCCGCCGGCCTCTTCCAGCCGCTCGCTGATCTCCTCCAGCTCTCGGGACAGGTCAGAGCGCAGCTTCTCCACCTTGGCCCTGGCTGTGCGCTCGGCCTCCAGCTCCTCCTCCAGCTCCTCGATGCGTGCCTGGACCCAGACACCAGGGTAGGGCTCAGACCCACAGCAGGGCTCCTCATCTCACAGCCCTGCCCTACACTCTGGAAGACTGGGGCAAGTTTGCAGGTCCAGAAAAGAATCAGCTGGGCCCTGTCTGGGTGTCTTTTCCCGGGTCAGGAAATGGGAAAGGGAGCTTGCTACCAGCATTTAGATCTAGAATGCACAGAACATAAACAGGGTTTGGACTCAGCCGCAGCTTGAAGGTACCTGAACCACGTTCCAGACTCAGTCGAAGCAACTGTGGCCCTGACCCCTGAGCCTGAGTGTTTTCACAGAGAATTTCTGAGAAATCTGTGAGGTTCTAAATCTCCAAAGGTGCCCTGAGTCAATAGATGCTGCTCTGGTAACCATAAGGCAGGGAAGTGAGTGTTTGTTCCTTTCTTTCAATTAATTTTAGGTTTGGGCCACACCCAGTGGTGAGCAGTCCACCTTCAAGGCTTACTCCTGGTGGGCTCACGGAACTTTATGTAGTGCTGGAGGATGAGGCAGCTCAGGGTTCCCATGTGCCTCTGTCAGGGCTGGGCCTGGGTGTCTTTGGGCTGCCTGGAGTTCTACATGGTTCTAGAATCAAAGCAGACTCTCTGCCTCCTCAGCCTGCCATGTTTCCCTCTTTGGACCAGATAGAACGTCACCTGATTTTCTTTCAACTTCTTCTGCAGCTGGAGAGCCAGTGCCTGCTCGTCTTCAATCTTACTGTTCTGTTGATTAATGTCAAACTCTTTCCTGGGGAGAAGAAGAGAGGGGAATGGGTGCTCTTTGGTCCTTGGCTCATTTTTTTCTCTGGTACCCCAACTATCCACCAGAGGTTGAAGGTAGAAGGGCTGTGACTGACTCCTTCCAGGGTGCTCAGCACTATGAACCAACCTGGTCCTAAAGCTAACCTTGCTGCCATTCCCTCCTGTCCCTTGCAGGCACTTACTTCTTGAGCTTTTCTTCCAGCTGCTGCTTGTCATTCTCCAAGTCCATGATGCTCTCCTGAGTCAGCTTCAGGTCACCCTCCAGCTTCCTCTTGGCTCTCTCCAGGTCCATCCTCACCTTTTTCTCCTGCTCCAGGGAGCCCTCCAGCTGGGGGAAGGGGGGGTAGGGTTAGTGCAGAAAACCTCAGGTCATGGGGTACGCCCTCCTGCTCCCTTGAACTCAATGCTTGGAGGGACTAGAAGCCATCCCTACAGAGATGTTCCTGCCAACGCCAAGGGCTCAGTCCCCAGCCCTGGAGGCCCAGAAGGAAGGCAAAAGCCCCAGGGGTCTCAGAAGACCATTCTAGGACTCAGGAAGCCCCAGGTGGTGGTGGATGCACACATGAGGGGGGGCATATACAGAGCTGACCACTCACATCATCGACCTGCTGCTCCAGCTTGACCTTGGATTTGGTCAGTGTGTTGACCTTGTCCTCTTCAGCCTGGAGGTCATCCAGAGCCTGTTGGTGGGCCTCTTGCAGCGCTTTCTTCTCTTTGGTCAGTTTGGCGATGATCTCATCCAGCCCAGCCATCTCCTCTGTCAGGTTCTTCACCTGTTGCCCAAGCACCAGCCCCCTTTAGGGTCAGAGGGCACCAGCCCAGAGACCCTAGACCCTGATGGCGAACCTATGGCATGCGTGCCAGTGGTGGCACGTGAACGCCTTGCAGCTGGCATGAGGGAAGGTCCGCAATTAAGATAAGCGATGTGGCGGGAGGCGAGTATGCCAGTGTCTGCTTTGCAGCTCACCTGGCAACAGGACCGGACAGGCCATTGGGAGGACCGGGCACTGTGCGGCAGTTTGGGCACTCGGGCTCAAAAAGGTTAGCCATCACTACCCTAGACCATGGTCACATACTATGCTGCTCTCAGGTACCAGAATGGTATGACCAGGGCTAAGGTCTGTGTAGTTCGGGTCCCTGGAAGTCCAAGGATGGGCATCTCACCTTGTTCTCTGTCGCATGCTTCTCTTTCTCCACCTTGGCCAGTGTTAGCTCCAGGTCATCGATGTCCTTCTTGAGCTCTGAACACTCGTCTTCCAGCTTACGTTTCTTGGCAGTGAGCTCAGCATTCATCTCCTCCTCATCCTCCATCCTCTCTGTCATCTCCTTCACCTTGGCCTCCAGCTGGATCTTGTTCTTGATCAGCTGGTCACAGCGCTCCTCTGCATCATTGAGATTGTCTTGTTCCTGGGATATAAAGACAGAGGCAAGAGCTCATTATTTGGAGATGTAGGTTTTAGAGAGAGCTTAAAGGTGGGCAGCATGGGTGGGAGTAACATGAAGGAGCCCAGGAGATAAAGATTGAGCCAGGGGTGCAAAGGATATGCTGCCCAGAAGCTCACCGCTTGCACTTGGAGCTGTAGGTCATTCTTCTCCTGCAGCAGTGACACCATCTTCTCCTCCAGCTCCTTTCGCCGTGCCTCAGATTTCTCCAGCGTCTCTTTGACACGCCCAAATTCCTCCTTCATGTTGGCCATCTCCTTCTCTGTCTCGGCACTCTTCAGCAGTGGCTTGATCTTGAAGTAGAGCTTCATCCAAGGCCAGTTCTTGACCCCCATGAAAGCACGAATGTTCCACTGGATGACCAGTAGGGCATCCCTGGCAGGAAACGTGAGCAAGGAGAATAATAGAAGAGGACATCTGAATAAAGTGGCCAAGTCATTTTGTCCCAGGGCCTAAGACCTAGAGTTCTGTGTGAAAAATTCCCCAACATTAACCACATTGAACATCAAACTTCTGATTTGATTTAGTCAATCAGTCAATTTAGACAAGATGGTTTATATCTTCTATACTAGGGAATTTAAACTAACAGAATCTACCACTTTACAATGTCTGTGGTATTTAGAAGAGGCCTTAACCCTTGTATTCTTTCTCTGACCCCATGAATTTTTATTAACTCAGCAGCACTCTTATAATGCTCAAAGTTATTGTACCATATGGGTATAGTTGCTTTTTTTTTTTTTTTTTTTACCATTTTGTAATTTCAGAATGTCTATCCTTCAGTCCTTTGGGGCTCAAAATTTGGGCTATTTTGACCAAGGCCATGAAGATTATTTACTCATCTCCTGTTGTCACATGCAGAGGCTTCACTATGGCAGTGACCCCTAATGGGGTTAAAGAATAGCAATTTCTCATCCCTCACTTGTAAGCATGAATTAATTGTTTTCTGCACACTTGTAAGCAGTAGATCAGACAGCTTGACTTTGTCAAACTAGTGTATTGAGATTTTATTTGATTCTCAATCTGCATTTCCCCCATTAGAATATACATATATTTAAAAAAATTCAAATGTCATGTGTTCAGGTTAGCTGGTAGGTGGATGGTCCAGGATTTGAACTCAGCTTCTCTGACCCATACTGATCACTGTTGTTTGACTTCTGCTATCTCTGTTAGGACCTTCCCTTTCCCTCCCACCTACCTGCGCTCCAAGATCTTCTTGAATTCAATGCGCATGAGCTGGCCTCGAGCCTGGGCCTGGATGCGGGTGATAATTCGGCTCAGCCTCTCATCTCTCATCTCCTCCAGGAGCCCCAGCAACCCTGCCTTGAAGAACACCTGAGGACAAGAAGTAGATGAAGAAGCTGTAGCCTGAAAGAAGGAGCTAAGGGCTGAGAAAGTGGGTGGGAGATAGGGAGATACTGGTGGAAATCCCTGGGACTCATCACAGGCACGTCCTACTCCTGAGAATGAACTGTGAAATGCAAGATTGAATGGAACCCTGGGTTCTAACTTCAGGGTTGAATCCAGGGACTGTCTTCTCAAGCCCCAGTCACTCTACACTGGTGACACCTTCACCCAGGGTATCAGGACTGACCTTGGTGTGGCCAAACTTGTACTGGTTGTGGTCAATGTCCAGTGAACCCAGCAGCTTTTCGGCCCCTTTCCTGCTGTCAATGAACTGGCCCTCGGGGATGGCAGCTGGGTTCAGAATGCGGTACCTGTATTGTTCAGGAGTCCCTCAGCATCCATGACTCAGTCCACCCAGCCCCTTCCTGAATTCACCCCTGCCCAGGAGTCAGCCCTGACTCACCGCTGGCGGAAGTCCCCATAGAGGATGCGATTGGGGAAGCCCTTCCTGCAGATGCGGATTCCCTCCAGCACGCCATTGCAGCGGAGTTGGTGCATGACCAAGGGGTTGTCCATCACCCCTGCATGTGTGTGGGAAAGAGTCAGCTTCAGAATGTGGGGATGCCAAGTTCCTCTTTGGACCAGAGAGATCCTTCTGTGTACTCACCTGGAGACTTTCGCTCATTGGGGATGAGACAGCGTACAAAGTGAGGATGGGTAGTCTTCAGGTTGGCCATCAGCTTGTTGAGATTCTCCTGAGGGTGGATGATAATGAGGACCATTCCTGCAATCACCAGCCCTGCATTCTTCTGAGTTGCTACTGGAATCCTCAGGGGGACAGAGACTGAATACATAACTAATGGCCTGAAGTCAGACTCATCTACACGAAAGGAACATTTGCTCTCCAAATTCAGAGCTTTGAATTGTAGTGATGCTAAAGGGACAGGTGAAGCTCCCCACCCGGGTCTTACGCATTCTGTGTTCATCTTACCCGGTGGAGAGCTGACACTGTCTGAAAGGAGGAGCCCTTTTTCTTGCCTCCTTTACCTTTTCCACCGCTGTCTCCTAAACACAAGAGACGGACCAGTCACAGGACTCGCAAAGGAATGAATCCTGGGCAGGGACAAAGTTTTGCTGCTGCAACTTTGTGCTCCTGATTCTCCAAGTTCTAGGGTTTCCATTAGGAGGAAGGAAAGTAGCTCACAAGATAGAAGGATGACTAAAGATGAAGCGGCCCCAATGGCCCAAATCTGGAAACGTGGGCCCGGAGAGATAGCACAGTGGCGTTTGCCTTGCAAGCAGCCAATCCAGGACCAAAGGTGGTTGGTTCGAATCCCGGTGTCCCATATGGTCCCCCGTGCCTGCCAGGAGCTATTTCTGAGCAGACAGCCAGGAGTAACCCCTGAGCAAAGCCGGGTGTGGCCCAAAAACCAAAAAAAAAAAAGAAAAAAAATTGGAAATGTTCCAAATGTCCAAGAACACATAAAGAAACTGAATAGGGGCCGGGCGGTGGCGCTGGAGGTAAGGTGCCTGCCTTGCCTGCGCTAACCTAGGACGGACCGCGGTTCGATCCCCCAGCGTCCCATATGGTCCCCCAAGCCAGGAGCGACTTCTGAGCGCATAGCCAGGAGTAACCCCTGAGCGTCACCGGGTGTGGCCCAAAAACCAAAAAAAAAAAAAAGAAACTGAATAAAGAAACTTGTATAGATGCATGTGGGAATATACATGCATATACTTATACAGTTATATATGCATAAGAAAAGATAAAATTATACTTTTGGCTCTATGTGAATGATTTGGAGAATATCATGCTGAGTGAAGTCAGCCAGGAGAGAGACAAATGCAGAATGATCCTGATATAAGGAATCATTTATAAGAAAATGACAAACGGACAAAGTTAGCAGAACCTAAGAACTGGTCTATAGAACTGATCTTACCATGGTGAGGGGTTGGGGATTGGGGGACTCTGAGAAAATGGCGTAGGGACACTGGTAAAGGGTGTGGAACTGGAACATTATATGTATAAAACACTATTATAAATAGTATAAATGTCTCAAGTTAAATTAAAAATGAAAAAGAGAGGCCGGAGAGATAGCACAGTGGTAGGGCGTTTGCCTTGCACACAGCAGATCCAGAATGGACCGTGGTTCGAATTTCGGCATCCCATATGGTCCCTGAGCCTGCCAAGAGTGACTTCTGAGCACAGAGCCAGGAGTAATCCTGAGCACCACCAGGTAGACCCAAAAATCAACAAAATAAAGAAGGAAAAAGAGATCGTGCATGAGAGACATATTGGGGGTGTATCAAGGCAGGCACTGGGGTGATATAGGGGCTCTTCTGCTTTCTCACAGTGTCCTTCCTTACATTCCTTACATCTTTCCATTTCCTGCTATTTTTCACACTTTACTTGCATTCATTCTTTGGGTTTTTGTTTTTGTTTTTTGTTTTTTGGGCCATACCCGATGATGCTCAGGAGTTACTACTGGCTATGTACTCAGAAATTGCTCCTGGCTAGAGGGATCATATGGGACATGGGGATCAAACCAGGTCTGTTCTGGATTGGCTGAATGCAGGGCAAATGCCCTACTGCTGTGCTATCGCTCTGGCCCCATTCACCTGCACTTTGATCCACACCCTTTCTCTTCCTTCTCTGACCCAGATACTTATTTGCTCCTTGCCATATTGAGAGAGCCTCTGCAGCTTGGCTGATCTTCCTGCATGTTCAGCTCCATGTTGGGTGCAGGGCCCTCTGTGAAGGACCTCCCAGTGCCCACAGTCTTGAAAGGATATAGGATGCACATAGCAACATCCATGGCATAGAGTAGAGCTGGATGTCCCATCCCTGGGATGACTTTCCAGAGTTCTGATATTGTAACAACACCCTGGCCCCTCACAGTCCCCACACCTCTACAAAGGTCTGGCCAGCATAGAGGTGGCCTGCTTACCTGCATCTGCAGAAGCATAGGAAGAGAAGAGTGTGGCCATGAGCTTGAGGGAGGACTTCTGGTACAAGCCCACCACTGTCTCATTCAGTGGGTCTTTGTTCTTCTCTAGCCAGCCCAGAATATTGTAGTCCACGGTGCCAGCATAATGCACTAGTGAGAAGTGGGCTTCCTGCTTGCCCTTGACATTGCGGGGCTTCTGGAAGTTGTTGGACTTGCCCAGGTGGTTGTCATACAACTTGGCCTTGAAGGTCATGTCAGAGGCCTTGGGGAACATGCACTCCTCCTCCAGGATGGACATGATACCCATGGGCTGTGGGAGGGTGTCAGTGAGCATGTGAGGGTGGGGATGGGCTCCCCTTTGCCTGGGAAGGTACCTGGCACAGAGACTGTGCTCAGAGGTGAGCCGAGTGTCTTTTCATGCCCCACTCTACCCCCAGATCCCTGAATACTGGGGATTAAGGAGGCACTTTTTGATACTTTCTGCTTGGTCCCTTGGCTGGGTGACCCTGGGGCCACTGTGGACAGCTGGTCCCAGGGTCTTGTCTACACTCTAGCCCAGGACCCCACCTCTCTCAGGACAGCACAGGGCTTTGCAGACTGGGACTTGGAGTCTCTCTGTCAACATATCTACCCCCAGAAGGCCACCCCTCTTCCTGTGTGGGGGTGCAGGCAGAGCATGGGGGCAGCACCTTCTCGATGAGGTCAATGCAGGCCTGCAGGTCCATGCCAAAGTCGATGAACTCCCACTCGATGCCCTCCTTCTTGTACTCTTCCTGCTCCAGCACGAACATGTGGTGGTTGAAGAACTGTTGCAGCTTCTCATTGGTGAAGTTGATGCACAGCTGCTCGAAGCTGTTGAACTGGGAGACAGAGGACCTGGGTCAGACATGCAGGGATCAGGGGGGGGGTTGGGGTCAGGACAGGGAGGGAGAACTTTCCCTGAATTGAGGGGGCACCCCTTCATCTCTGCAACCCTGTGCCTGGCCTGTGTTTCCTACACTCCAGCAAGTAAGTGCTCCCCTCCCCTTGGTCCAACGCACATCAAAGATCTCAAAGCCAGCAATGTCCAGGACCCCTATGAAGTACTGGCGCGGCTGCTTGGTCTCCAGGCTGGCGTTGATGCGTGTCACCATCCAGTTGAACATCTTCTCATACACGGACTTGGCCAAGGCACCAATGGAGTAGTATACCTGCTGCACACTCTGCCCCTTGGTGACATATTCATTGCCCACCTTCACCCGGGGGTGGCACAGCCCCTTGAGCAGGTCAGCTGAGTTCAGCCCCATGAGGTAGGCAGACTTGTCAGCATCTGGTAAAAAGGGAAGCAGTCAGTCACTGCTCTCTGTATATTCTGTGTGCTTGCCCTGGATCAGAGCTTGTCAGAAACATCAGGCCCAACTTGCTCTCTAGGATAAGATGTGGAAGAGCTGGAAGGTCACAGAGCTTGTGAGGTTCTATGACTAGTGTATATTGAGCCAGGCTGTGTCCAGGATCCCTCCCACCAATCATAATTCCCTCCTTTGGCTTCCTCTTCATATCTGCTGGGGGTCTCTTGGCTAGATCCTTTACTTTCACCATCTTAAGCTTACCTCCACCTCCCTTGCTTATTTCAATAGGCTGGATCTGAGAGGAGGCATGTTCTCTGCTCAACTGCCCCTGTACCTCCCCAAGGCTCAGACCGCCCCCCTACTCTCATCACTGTGTTGATATAGGAATCAAAGTCCCTATAGCAAGTTGGACAACACGCTTCCTCCCAAACTTTGAATTCTCCAGTAATAGTCCATCTATACCTGCCACCCAACAGGCTTTCTTTAGAAGGGATTTAGTTGACTTAAGCTTCATGATCATTGCATGGAGCCCAGACCTGGTATTTCAGTCAGATCTAGGCAAGAGTCCTTGAGGGAATGTGCTTGGGCATTTGTCCAACACTGTGTGACACCTTTATATCTCCTCTCACAGGACTCTCAAGGGACAGGAAGGATTCTTGCTCACATTTCAGGTGGAAGGTACTGAGGTGGGTGGCATGCCAGTGCTCTGGGCTGAGACCTAGTCACCTGCTCTGCTTCCTCCCAAAAAGAACACAACAGAGAACCTGGGGGTAGGGGATACCTCAGGGCTGGGAAGCCCTTTCTGTATTCATGGTTATCTGGTGCTTGATGAATGTTGGCTTCAGGAGGAAAAACTTATACTCCCTTCTGCTTGGTTGAAAAGTTGGTGGCACTGTGTGATACCGATTTCATTTGCCTGCTTTGCTCATGTCCTACACTCCCACCCTACACTACACAAGTCTCAGGTGCTCTTAGAGCCAGACAGAGAGGATCTGGAGGCAGAACCAGATGGAGGGTGGCGGCGATTGCCATAGTGCAAAGTGCTGCTTCTTACATTTCTACCTTCCTCCCTCTCTCTGTGTTAGCAGCCCCGCTGTCAACTTAGCATTAAGAATCATGGGAATGCATCCCAGGATTCCCTGGGCTTCCAGGCTAGTCCCCAGGTCCTCTGGCCTCCAGAGTGCTCCACTCAGTCCTTCCTACCTTCGGTGCCATCAGGTTCAGCCTGCTCCTCCCGCTGCTTCTGCTTGAACTTCATGTTCCCGTAGTGCATGATGGCACCTGTTAGCTTGTAGACGCCCACCTTCTCCTCAGGAGTGAAGCCCAGCACGTCAAAGGCACTCTGGGACAGAGTTGGGGGGTGATTAGAGCAGGTGACCCAGGAACCCTGGGACAAACTCCACTCTCACAGACCCTCACTCACATCTGTGGCAAGGAGCTCCTCAGAGTCATCGATGGAGGCTACAGTCACCTCTCCCTGGGACACGAAGGCATAGTCGTAGGGGTTGTTGGTGATGAGCAACATGTCTGTCCAGGCAGGGGCAGAGCAGATCACAGAGGGGAGAGGAGAGGCACACAGAGGGGAAGGAACCAGGGAGAGAGGCAGAGCAGGCAGAGAGGAGAGTCAGTATAGATCAAGGGAGTGTCTAAAAGAAATGAAGAAATGGGAGAAGGGAAGAAAAAAAAATGGGAGTCCCAGAGAAAGGGAAGAGGGGAAAGAGGGGGTAATCTCCAGAGAAAGAGAACCCACAGGGCAGAGAAGAGATATAGGGTGGAGGAGTAGAAAGGGAAGCAGAGGCGCGATACACAAGGCCCTGCTGGAAAGGAAGCAATCTGGGCAGACTCAGGAGTAGACAGGGGCCAGGCCCGTGTAAGCTGGGAGAGAGCCAGGCCCCAGAGATTGCTGCCCCATCCCAGGGTTTGGAGAGGACAGGGGCCGGGGCTGGCTCACCCAGCAGCTCTGGCTTCTTGTTAGACAGGATCTGGTAGAAGATATGGTAATTCCTCTCAGCTTTCAGCTGGAAGATCACCCGGGACTTCTCCAGGAGATCTGTTGAATGAGAAGGGAAGAGGGTGATCAGAGAGGAAAGCGCTGGCCCAGCAGAAGTGAGGATAAAGGGGGTTGTGTGGCAGTTCCTGCAGCAAGGGGAAAGGCTCACCAAAAAATGCAATTTGAGAAAAAAAAACATGCTAAAGGCATTACAGACAGCAAGAACAGCAGGAGGGGAGGAGTGGGGGAAGGCCCCTGACAGGAAAAAGACAGAGGGGGAGGGTTGAGGCACTCACAGGTTTCAATGTCTGCAGAAGCCAACTTTCCAGTGGCTCCGAAGTGGATCCTGATGAATTTCCCCTGTGGGCCATGTGATAATGAATGAGAAAACCAGCTAAACGGGACAGAGTGAAGACAAAATGGACAGAACGATCAAACCAGAAGCCCCCAGATAGTTCTGAAACAGAACGGCCTTTGGTTTTTTATTTTAGATCGGTAATGTGGAATAGGTACCACCTGTTTCTAGGCCAGCCAAGGAACCCATAGAAGAAAATGGGGCACAGGGGGGAGCTCTGATAGAAGGAACAGGGTAGACAGCTGCCAACTGGCTCTCTGATGGCCCTACTGTCCTGACCACTTCTGCCTCATGTGAATTGAGACTCAGCACTAGAGAGGGAAAGCAGGGTAGGGGGTACATCTCTGCTTTCCTCCTATTTATAAGGTAGGAGAGCTTTCTGAAGAGCCTGAAAGAAAACTCTAGCATGACTGAAGTTGGCTGATGTTGGCAACTTTCCTTGGTGGTGGAATAATAAGGACTCTCATACTCTTCCTGATTCCCAGAACAAGGGAACAGAATAAGCCAGGGTGAGGAGTGAGTGAGAAAGGGAGATGTACAGAGGGAGGGAGGGAAGGAAAGAGAGAGGGAGGGAAAGAGAGAGAGAGAGAGAGAGAGAGAGAGAGAGAGAGAGAGAGAGAGAGAGAACTCATTTGAATATCTCCCAAAGCCAAATTCAGCACTGTCAACTGGGGGTAGGGTCCTGTGATAAAATACACACACACACACACACACACACACACACACACACACACACACACACACACACACACATGCCCCACAGGAGTAGTTGGCTGTAGTCAGAGCCACTCAACTCACAAAGCGGGATGAGTTGTCATTCCTCACTGTCTTGGCGTTGCCAAAGGCTTCCAGGGCTGGGTTGGCCTGGATGATCTGGTCCTCCAGGGTGCCCTTGTGAGAGAGAAGAACCCCAGGTCTTATCTTCAGTTCACTTCTACCAGATTGGAGTAAGGGCATCTTGGTTCTGGGGAGCTGGAGTGGGACTGGGAAACTTGTGGGTCTGTAAGCAAACAGCCATGCTCAGACCTCATAGCTGTGTCTTTGGCCCAGAAGGTCTTACCCTGGGCTCAGTAGTGCTGTACCCACTGCCACCAAGGAGGACACTGAGTGACAGGAAGTCTGTTCCCAAACCCTGTGACCGAGTCTGTGGCATACTGCTCACCTTGTTTGCATTGACGTTGTCCTTCTTGCCACGATCGCCTATAGCTGCAATGCTGGCAAAGTACTGGATGACACGTTTTGTGTTCACAGTCTTCCCTGCCCCGGATTCTCCACTGGAGGCAATGGAGAGTTCTTAGCAGCCAGATTCCTACTGCTTTCCATTAGGAGCTCAGCATCATGCCCTCCTCCTCTGGTAGGACTAACTACCTGCAGAACCCAGCTATCTGCAGAATCTACTCATCAATGAATGCTCTTCCAGGCATTATTTCTTCCCAAAGTAGGGGAGGGATGTTAGGCCATACATAGCAGTGCTCAGGCCTAATTCTGGCTCTGTGCTGAGGGATCACTTCTCACAGCGCTCAAGTGATCATTTGAGATGTCAGGGATGGAACCTGGGTCACCTATGTGCAAGGTAAACACCTGATCCACTGTATCAGTGGTCCTCTAACTTTTTTTGTTTTTGTTTTTAGCCACACCCAGTAATGCTCAGGGGTTACTCCTGGCTATGTGCTCAGAAATTGCTCCTGGCTTGGGGGACCATATGGGATGCCGGGATATAGAACCGTGGTCTATCCTAGGTTGTCATGTGCAAGGCAGATGCCCTACCTCAGACACCACCACTCCGGCCTCTGTCCTCAAACTTTTTAAACAGGGAGCCAGTTCACTGTCTCTCAGACTGTTGGAGGGCTGGACTATAGTAAAAGCAAAAATTATGAACAAATTCCTATGCACACTGCATATATCTTATTTTGAAGTAAAGAAACAAAACGGAAACAAATATGTTCCACAGGCCGTAGTTTGAGGACCACTGCACTGTATTTTCACTCCAGACCCTCTCCCGGTATTCTACTAATGAAATCTCTGCACCCTCACTCCTGACAATCACAGCCTGAAACCTCCCATCCTCAGGTCCCCTAAGAATGAGGTAGGGGTCCTCCCTAGCCCTTCTGGCGATGAACAGGGCTCACTCACGTGATGAGGACAGACTGGTTCTCCCGATCTAGGAGAGAAGGAAGACAGAGAGATCAGGCTAAAGGCTCCGACCCATGGCAGGGTGGCAGGGTAGTATGAGGGGTGCAGGGCCTGGTCTCACCAGTCAGCATGTACTGATAGGCATTGTCCGAGATGGAGAAGATGTGGGGTGGGGCCTCAGTCCTCTTCTTGCCCCGGTAGGCAGCCACTACCTCTGCATTGTACACAGGCAGCCACTTGTAGGGGTTCACGGTGACACAGAAGAGGCCTGAATAGGTCTGGAGCAAGAGGCATGAGAGGTTGTTGGGGGAGAGGAGCAGGGGTAAGCAGAGGCCTGGGGACCTACTTGGCTGCTCTCTTCCTGCAGCCTACCAGGGAGGGGTAAGGACCCAAAAGTCTCACAGGCCAGAGTGGACTCTTGCCATGTGACAGTGTGCATGGGACACACTCACATAGATCATCCAGGAGGCATAGCGCTCCTTGAGGTTGAAGAGCACAGCAGGTTCATGCAGGAAGGTCAGCATGGCCATGTCCTCGATCTTGTCAAACTTTGGTGGGTTCTGCTGCAGCACCTGATCCTCCTTCACGGTCACTGTCTGGGGCCGGAGCATTGGAGCATTGGCAACAGTATAGAGATGACCTCGCTTCCACCAGCCCTTCGTCAGCCTCACTCAGCCAGAACACACACCCTGACTGGCCTCTTCTTACTTCTCTCTCACCAAGACTGGACTCTGCAGTCCCAGGACTGACCATCCTTAGCTTCTCCTAGTCTGAGGACTGTCTAGGTCCCATTACCATCACTGGTCAGTCTCTGCTGGGCTGGCTACATTTCTATCTGTTCTCACCCTTGACCCTGACTCTGATCCCTGGGCAGTGCCTGAGGCTGTCAGTGTTCAGAGTAAGCTTCAGTCTCAAGTCTACTGGAGAAGCATCTCATTCATCTTCTCAGTCTGTGAGTAGCAGTTTGATGACACCCTGCCATCAGCTGGCATGCCCTGATGTCAGGGACTCCAAATCAGGTCAGCCAGCATACACATCTATGCATGAAATCCAAGGGAAGCTGTGGATTGGGTCATTAGGCAATTGGTTTGCACGGCTACTAGTGAGCTGCAAGGTGGGGTGACAGTCGGACTCCCATGGACTGGGCTCTATCCCCTTATCCACGAGAAGCCAGCCACATGGAGCTTGTGAGCCCGTGGTCCTGAGCTGCCTCTGGACCAGTAGTGAGTCCCATGGCTAGAGTGAGGGATAAGGGCTTGGGGATTCTGAGAGCCCATCACCAGCTCCAGAGTTTGTGTTCTTTGTGTCCATCTGGGTCTGGGTGACAAGGCACGAGGAGGACTGGTGGAGGAGACAGAGGCAGCACAAGTATGAGAATGGAGCTTCATGTGCTTCTGTCTCTAACCCTGGGGCCACCCTTATCTGCTGTGGCAAGAGTGTCGGCAGCAGAGCTGCCACCTGCGTAGGTCTCTGATAAAGGTTACCATGGGCACTTAGCAATTGGCTCCTCTGGTGGGGGGAACGATAGCATGTCCTGCACCCCACTGGCCTTGGATCTTGTCCAAGTTTCCGCAGCTCCCTTGATAAGTGGCACCACTTGAGTACCTCTCTCCAACCTGCCCTCCCTCCCTGGGCACCGTGCCCTGCCTACCTTGCCGTTCTCAGTCTCAGCGGTGACCATACCACCTTCCCGGGATTTGATCTTGGCTTTGACATACTCTTCTTTGTCATCAGGCAGGAAGCACTCAGTGCGGATGTCGAAGGGCCGCGTCTGGGCCTCTAGCCTCTCCTGCTCAGACTTGCGGAGATACTGGGCCGCCTCTCCAAACTCAGCCATCTGTCCGTCAGACATCCTGAAGCTCCTCTGGGCAGGGACCGAATGCCTCAGTCAGTGGTGGCATTTTTCATCCCTGCCTTCCCCTTAATCCTTCCCTTCCTTTCACTGTCTAGAAAGAACCTACTGGGTGCTCTTCATGTCCTCTGAGGGAGATTGAAAGATCTTTTTCTATGAGGGGTCTGTGTGGGGTAGAATGGCCTGAAGTTTGCTAAGCGGGGTGTCTCTTGATTAGCTCAGAGGAGAGTAGGTCTCTGTCCAGCCCCCTGACTCCCTGGAGAAAAGCTTATTTTTCTGTATACAGAAACTGGGCTGGTTCTCACCTGGTTCCCTCCTCACAGAGAATCCTGAAGCGTCCAACTGTGGGAGGTAATGGTAGAGAGAAGAAACCAGAAGGTAGCACAGAGATCCAGAGAAGGGAGGAGAGCCTGCACCAGAGAGAAGGGCAGATGGGGACAGGGGCAGGGAGAGAGAGAAAAGGCGGAGAGAAAGGGCACAGCATTAGAGTGGACAAAGCAAGATTAGAAAGAAACAAGAAACAACAGCAGAAAGGAAGGGCACTGTGAGAGGCAGCTAGACAAGCATTGGTGGTCCCTCAGACCGAGGGAAGAGAGAACGATGGGGACAGTCTGGGAGGTGCAGAAGGCAGAGATGACCGGGCAGAGAAGAGGAGACTCTGCAGTCAGTGGAGAGAAGAGGTTCCTGTCCCCCCTCAAAACTTCCTCAAAGCCCCTTCAAAACCTCCCCTCAGTCTCAGGGGTTTTGGGGGGGGTGCAGAGAAGGGCTCTCAGACCCTTGGGTTCTGGCCAACTTGTACCCCTTTCTTTGGGAAGGCAGAGTTCTTGAAGTGGGGCTCTGCTGGCTGGGCACCCCCTCTTACCTGTTCCGAGGACTATCTGTATGTGCAGGAGTCCCAGTCCTTTATATGTGGCTGTCCCTGCCCCCCCACCTCGCCCGAACCCAGAGTCCTTCCTCCCACCTCTCCGCCAGCTCCTCCCCCATGATCTTTTGGCTCCGAGGTGACAGGAGGACAGCACAGCCTCCAGATTTGCCCATGAAAGGTCCGTGCCCCAGTCCCTCTGGCTCCAGGGCCTTTTTTTAGTCCTTGGGCACATTCCTGCCCCCTTAGGGCCAATGGGCAGATAGTAGGAGACAGGACCTTCTCATACCACCTCCCATGCCTGCCTTCCTGCAAGGCCTTCACCTTAGGTAATTTTAAACTGGAGGTTGACCTGCACCCTTTGGGTGAGGGTCACTTTCTCCTGAAGACCAAATGATCTCCTACCTCATGGCACCCCACTTTTCTGCACCACTTTGTTCCCACACTGGGCTGGGATGGGAGCTGCAGCCGGGAGGCCCACAGAGAGAATCTCTGCCTAAAGGTGACTCAGCTACCCTTCCCCTGAAGACAGAGTCTGGGTGCCATCCCTGAAAAGTGCCCACTTTTCTTCTGCTCCCCCAGCTCTAGGCAGGTGCCTTCCTGGAGGCTGTGCTAAGATAGGGAACTGCCTGGAGACTATAGCCCCGATGCTCCTGATATAATGACCAACCTCACAGTGGAAGGGGACTCCCCAACAATGCCCCGCAGACCCACCTCCACTAACCAGCATGTGCCTAGGCCATGCTTAGTGGCACACATGCAGAGTTGCCATGCTGACATCTCACACAAAGACTTGCCACATGGACATGTACAGTTGCGTCCCTACTTGCTGTGCACCCCCACCTTGCTGTCCCACTGCCCTTTGGTTCTCCTGGTGTTGGAAGGTGGGGGTGGGGAGAGGCAGAAGGTGCTAATCCTGGTGCCTAAAGGGAGGAGGGAGGGGGGCGACTCCCTTCCGTCTGCTGGGCTGCCAAAGGGTGCAGGTGCAGCTGAGACTGGCTGGGGTGCCAGGCAGGCCCGGGGATTTACACTAGCTGGGTCTGGATTCTGGGGGGAGGAGAGGGTGCTGCCATCTGCTCCCCATATCCAGGTACTACTGTGGGACCTTGCCATCTTCCCAGCCTCACATGCCCTTCTTGCTTATGGGTGCCCCTATGTGCCATGGGCCCTAATTGCCCCCCTCACCCTTGCAGTATGCCACCTCTGAGGTCATCACATTAGGCCTTCCACATGCTGTGCCTGTTATGACTCAGTGGACATGATGTCCAGGAGACAAAGTCAGACATCCCTGCCCTGGCTCTCCCCTTCCCCCTCAAGTCCAGGAGTCCTCTTCTAGTCCCCCTGCCCCCCATCTCTAGTAACCTCTCAATATAGCTCCTGTGGAGTGGAGAGGTGGCATAAGGTCAGAGGAGGTCATATCTGCTCTGACCCCAAGAGGTCAGAGGTCATATCTGCTGGAGGACAGTTTTTGATCTGACATCGCCCCTGAGGCTCCCCCCTCACTTGTGCAACTCCCTCCAAGCACTGATAGTCTTATGCAGAGCACTTGGAGGAACCCAAGTCACCCCATACCTCATCACCCCACTTCGGCACAGGCCAAAGTGTGACCCAGGACACAGGCCACCTGTCTGTGCCCACTCCAGGCCACTCAAGACCCAGTTAAGCACAATGACACCCGCCCATGGCTGAGTGCGTCACCTCTTGGTCCCATAGCTCTGGGGACAAGATAAGGGGCTGAGGACACCAGCTGGGTCAGGACTCGGCTTTGTCCTCAGGGCACCCTGAGTTCTGAGTGGCTAGGGGCTGTCTCCTAGGGCAGGAGGAGGGAAACAGCTCACATGCTTTCAGGGCTCTGCCCCATGTGCCCTGATTTGCCCTCCTCTCCTTTTCTCGGCCCCACTCTCTCCCAACACTTGCATCCAGCCCTGACTCTCCACTCTCTATCATGTGCAGCTGCCATTGAGACAGCTCCTCATTCTCTGCAGGTCTGGAAGGCTGGGCACAGTGGAGATTCCTGCTACAGGTGAGAACACAGGTAAGAGCACTGGGAAACTGGGCTCTCCTCATCAGCATTAGATCGCCTCTCCTCTGCCTGGACCTCATTCCTCCATCTGTGTCTAGCCACCCTTTCCTTCACCTGGTTCCAGTCTCAAGGTTGGAGATGGCCTCTGACACTCCCTGGCACCATGTCTGTGCCCATTTTGGGGTCTGAAAGGCTCCTCTAGGTTTCTGCTGGCTCTGCTGCTCTCTCTCCACCTGTGATTTTTACTCCAGAATCCTGCCTGCTCCTCTGGCCCCTGTTTCTCACTGGGGTTCCTGGTTTTCCTGTCTACAAGTGAGTGGAGGGGCCTAGCACATTTCCCTTGCTCCCCTTGCATCTTAACTCGTGTTCACTCCTTACTTCCTCTCGCATAGTTGCTCAGCTACAATCTCTCAGCATCTAGAGCTTCCTCTCTCTGCAGTCTGGGTGTCCCTGCACGTGCCTCTTCACACATCCTCAGGAAGTCCCTGGGAGAGGAGCCCTAGGGCCAGAGAATGGGGATGGGAGAAAAGACGGTGTATTGTGTGTTCATTTCCTAAATCTTCCTTCATGTTGATTGAACAGTACTCTGTCCCCGATGCCATCCTATTTCCCCCAACTTGCTCTTTCTTCAGGGTCCCTTCTCAGGTTTTTCTTTTCCCTCTTTTCTTTCTACCCACCCCTATTGTCTAACACTGATTCCCCTCCTACCTTGCTGTATGTGGGGCTCAGAGGGGCTGCTGAGATACTGTTCAGGCAGAAACCAAGGCTTCTGCAGCTCCCAGAAGGAGGCCGATCAGAGGGGAGGTTTCATTGCGGCCCCACAACCCAACCTTTCCTAAGCACTTCTGGGATGGGGGGGGGGGGTCAGTGACTGGGGATCCTTCCTTCCTTCCTTCCTTCCTTCCTTCCTTCCTTCCTTCCTTCCTTCCTTCCTTCCTTCCTTCCTTCCTGCTTCCTTTCTTCCTTCCTTCCTGCTTCCTTCCTTCCTACCAGGCCCTCCAGAAGTCCCTCCCTCCCTCCCTCCCTCCCTCCCTCTCTCCATCCCTCCCTCCCTCCCTCCCTCCCTCCCTCCCTCCCTCCCTTCCTTCCTTCCTTCCTTCCTTCCTTCCTTCCTTCCTTCCTTCCTTCCTTCCTTCCTCCCTCCCTCCCTCCCTCCCTCCCTCCCTCCCTTCCTTCCTTCCTTCCTTCCTTCCTTCTTTACTTCCTTCCTTCCTTTCTACCAGGCCCTCCAGAAATCTATCCCTAACCCCTGTCCAGTTCTGCTTACGTGTGATTTGCCTGGTTCTCAATGACACACCCACCTGGGGATGGGTGTCATGCTTGTCCAGCAAGCCCAGACCAGGTGTGTCTGGAAATAAAGTTTATGAGAGGGAAGAGAGGAAGGCCAGCCCTAGGGCCCCAAGAGGAGTGGAAGTAGGGTTCAAATAAAGGGGTGACTCAGGAGGGAGTAGTGCTAAGGCTGGAAAAGCAGTGTGTCTAGGGGCTGGAGTGATAGTACAGTGGGTAGGGGCCAACCCAAGTTCAAATTCCAAAACCCTGAGCCTACCAGGAGTAACTGCTGAGAGCAGAACCAAGAGTGCCTCCAAGCACCTGTCTGCCCAACTCTCCAGCTGGATCACTGTTTAGAGGGTCAGAAAGGGCACTGGTCTGCTTCCTTATCCTCTAACCCTCAACCTTCTGTTCCTGAGGGGTCCAAGCTTAGGTGTAGGTCCACAGCAGAGAAGCTCACAGACACTCGGTGGGACTTAAGAGCTTCCTGGATCCCCATAACTCAGGGGATTTCAGGGGAGGCTGGGAGGAGGGAAAGAAGAAAGGGGTTCATAGTGCCCAGGGAGAATCTCAGCTCTGCCTTTTTAGTTTATTTTCTATTTTTTGATATTAATAGATGAAATACTTAATTAATTAATTTTAATTAAATAAGCTCTGTCTTTTGAAATGCACCCCCTGTCCTGTGTTCCACACACATTCCCAGGGCCCAAGGACAAACAATGAAGAAGAGTCTGGAGACAGAGTTTTAGTTTCAAGGAAAATCACTTTATTCTGCTTCCTCCAAAGGGGTGTGTAGTCGGCTCTAGGGCCTGAAGCTGAGCAGGCACAGCAAGAGGAATGGCCAGGTTACTCCTCGTTCAAACCCTTTGGGAAGGAAAAAAACAGGTGAGCTCTGCAAGGTAAATGCTGGGCAGGACACACACACAGAAAAAGAGGTGGGTAGAGATGTGCCTAAGGGGGTAAATGGAAAATTCTTGGGAGTGAGGTTAAGTGCTAGAGAGGGTAGCACTGGGTTTGGTAGAAAGGATGTAGCTAGGGCCACCAGGATGTCTTACAGGACATTCTTGTTAGGTCTGGTTGCAAGTTTGAAGCAAGACCAGATGACAGAGAAGTGGGGGCAAATAAGACACATGGGGAGACACATGTCCATAAATTAAGGTCCTCTATGATCTTGGGCCACTCTAGCATAGGACGTCCCCAAATTGCTGTGAAGAGGGCAGGAATGAATTATCTCCACTGTGGCTCATTTGTGTGTGGTGTGTGTGTGTGTGTGTGTGTGTGTGAAGACACTGGTGGGGAGGGGCTCTGTTGGGGGGGCACTGATATGGAGAGGTAGTTCTATGGGAGAGCTAAACCCTACTTTGGTGCCAATGTCGCGGCTCTTGGCCCGAAGCTTGTTGACCTGTGACTCAGCGATGTCTGCCCGCTCCTCCGCCTCATCCAGCTCATGCTGCACTTTGCGGAACTTGGACAAATTGGTGTTGGCCTGTTCCTCCTGTGGGGTTTTGGGGGGAGAGGCACTGTGGTTCTCGACTTCAGGTCTGGAGGACAGACTCCCCTGCGTCCTTTGAGGCTAGGTTCTGCAGGTCACTCACCGCCTCCTCAGCCTGTCTCTTGTACGCCTTGACCTTCAGTTGCAGCTTGTCCACCAGGTCCTGTAGCCGCAGCAGGTTCTTCCTATCCTCCTCAGTCTGTGGTCAGGGTGTCAGAAGTGAGGGTGGGAGTGGGGGACAGTCAGGAGTGAGGGTCACAGCCCTCAGAGGCACACTACCCCCATTTGTAGTCTTTACCCTAGGTTAGATTCTGCCCCAATTCTACTTTCTAAGCCTTTGAGTGCCTTATAATTTCTTACCCAAAAAGGATGGCTATTTTTCATTATCAGAACCAGGAAAGAGTCTGAAGAGCAAATGAGATCCCTGAAACTGTGCACAAAATTGTGCACAAAACTGCAGTTCCAGGCAGCAAGCCATCAGGGAACCAATAGAACAAACACCCTTATTCTAGCACATGCTGGTCCTGATTCTGATGACATTGCCTGGCTGTGGGAAAATGATGACAGACACTCAGTTTAAGACTATAGATAGTATGCTTAGAGAGACAGGGGCTTTCTGGACCCAAGAGAAACAAAAATCTAATTGGGTCTGATTCTAGAAAACATTCTAGAAATGAAAGTCTCAAATAACCAAGAAGCTCTGAGTAACTGAGGTGATTTAAATGACAGTGCTGGCAAACCTATATTGAGCTACATGTCTCTGATTTTCACTCATTTGTGTCACCTGGAGTTGTGTTTGGGATCTGACTGTGTCATTATGGGACAGTACAGCTCCCAGATCAGGAAGCTTTAGAAATTGATCTCTGAGGCCAGGAGCATTCAAGGTAGAACAGGGTTGGTCAGAAGAAATGGGGCCAGCAAGAAACCACATTCTACTCTCTTTCTGAAGTGACTAAAATACTTATTTCTTTGGATAGTTCTCACACCATGGGGCAGAAGCTCAGTCCCCAACATCTGCCCCAGCACACCTGGTAGGTGAGCTCCTTGATGCGACGCTCACTCTTCCTCATGCCCTTGACAGACTCCACATTGCGCTTCTGCTCAGTCTCCAACTCATTCTCCAGCTCTCGCACTCGGGCTTCCAGTTTCTGCACTTGCTTCTTGCCTCCCTTGAGGGCGATCTGCTCAGCCTCATCCAGTCGGTGCTGCAGGTCCTTAATGGTCTGCTCCATGTTCTTCTTCATGCGCTCCAGGTGCGCACTGGTGTCCTGCTCCTTCTTCAGCTCCTCTGCCATCATGGCAGCCTGGGCACATGAGATGGGGGTGAAGAACACAGGCCAGGCCTCTTTCTGAGGGTCACCCTTTCCATCCCTGCATTTTGCTCCATGAGGCCCTCGGACCCATGCCACTGCAGAGTCAATTCAGAGCCAAGGCTATATCTTTAGGGGATGCAAGAAGCATTGGTGCCCACTCACGTCTGTGATAGCTTTCTTGGCCTTCTCCTCAGCGTTCCTGCACTCCTGTACTGCTTCTTCCACTTCTGAATGCAGCTGACTCACATCTGACTCCATCTTCTTCTTCTGGTTGATGAGGCTGGTGTTCTGACAGTTGGGATAGACAGGACATGAGTATCCTCCTTTCTCTTCCCTTTAGGGGCATGTATTAGATTCCTACCTGTGAGTGCAGCAGCTGCACCCGCTCGCTGGTCTCAATCAGTTCCTGCTCGGCCAGCTTCCTTGAGCGCTCTGTCTGCTCCACCATAGCACGCAACTCCTCCAGCTCAGCTTGTAGCAGAGTGTTGCGACGGTCCACGATGGCGCTGTTCTCCTTCAGATCATCATTGGCATGGACCGCGTCGTCTAGCTGAACCTGTGTGTCCTGGGGATTGGGAGCATGGACGTGAGAGGAGAGCCGGACATGCGGCCCAGCAGAAGGCTATGAGGGGTAGGGGGTGTTCTCATGGCTGTGGTATAAAAGAGCATGTGGGCATTTCTGCTACAGCTGGGGCAGGGGAGGTGTGGACTGGTGATGAGATATAGCACCCCACAAGGAGGCTGCCAATTCTCTGGGTGAGGAGACTTCCTGCATCTTAGAGTCTCCTCTTACCTTCAGCAAGCCCTGGAGGCCCTTGACTTGCTTCTGAGCCTCGGCAGCCATGCGGTTGGCATGGCTGAGCTGGATCTCCATCTCATTGAGATCGCCCTCCATCTTCTTCTTCACCCGCAGGGCCTCATTGCGGCTGCGTGTCTCTGAGTCCAGGGAGGTCTGCAGCGAGTCCACCATGCGCAAGTGGTTGCGTTTGGCTTGCTCCATCTCCTCGTCCTTCTCTGCCAGCTTCCTCTCAATCTCGGCCTTGATCTGATTGAACTCCAGCTGGGCCCGCAGGATCTTGCCCTCCTCATGCTCCAAGGAAGCCTGAAAAAAGGTGAGGGGTCAAGGGTGAAGATCAAGGGTGCATGGTCAGAGTGCAGAGCACTGTCCATAAATCATGGTGCAGAGTAAATTCAGGAGCAGTCAGTGGTTTAGGCAAAGGAACAGCAGAAGGAAGAAGGAAGGACTATTGAAAAGACTAAGGAAAGGTGGTGTAGATCTTCACAGAGGCAAACATGCCATGAAGACAAAGAGAAAAAACGGGGAGAAAGGTGTTGCCAAGGAAACAGGCAATCAGGCACAAATTGTAAGAAAGCCCTCCTGGGAAGGCTGAGGTGGAACCTGCAGGAACCTTCGGATTACACTCAATCTGCAGTGTAAAACGTTATATAAGGGGAAATGAGTGACCCCTTTCCCTCTGTCCTCCCACAAATGTTTTCTGGTGCCTACTATAGGTAAGTCACTATTCTGGGCATGGAGGGTGAAGCAGTGAAAACAAAAAGACGAAAGGCAGATGAGAACTGGGATGCGACCTAGAACCTTCTGCAAACCCCATACTTGCACAGCCGCTCTCTCTCCCAGCCCACCTCGGCCTCCTCCAGCGCCGACTGCAGCTCCATCTTCTCCACCTCCAGCTGCTTGCGGACCTTCTCCAGCTCATGCACATTCTTGCCTCCCTCGCCCAGCTGCTCCGTCAGGTCGGAGATCTCCTCTGTGGGTCACAGGGTCGGAGCTCACAGCCTCTCCGAGCGCCGTCCCAGCACCCCCGAGCGCCCCCGAGCGCCCCTCCCAGCCTCCCTGCAGGCCGCGCACCCTGGAGGTTCTTGTTCTCGCGCTTGTAGGTCTCCAGGTGCTCCAGCGACTCCTCGTAGGCATTCTTGAGCTTGAAGAGCTCGGTGCTGAGCGAGCGGGCCTCCTTCTGCGAGGACTCGAGCTCCGACTGCGACTCCTCGTACTTCTGCTTCCACTCAGCCAGGATCTGGGGTAGGGGGGTGGCCCAGGTTCAAGGGGCTGCCGCCTGGAGGGGGCCCTCTGCCCTGGCCTTGCCTCCTGGGGCCTTTCTCTGCTGGGGCCTGGCTGCTGGAGGCCCAGACAAGCCCCGCCCCGACCACGCCCACTCCAAGAAGGCCACGCCCACAGAGGTGGCCATGGCCTATGGCATCTCTCACCATGCCCTCTGACCCTTGACCACGCCCACTCTTTACATCTGACCACGCCCTCTGGCCCTTGGCCACACAGTTTTGTCTCTGACCACGCCCCCAGACTTGGCCACGCCCTGCCCGGCCCCCCACCTTGTCGAAATTCCTCTGCTTCTTGTCCAGGGCTGCAGCAGCGGCGTTGGAGCGCTCGACGTCCACCATGAGGTCCTCGATCTCATTCTGCAGCCGGTGCTTGGTCTTCTCCAGCGAGGAGCACTTGGCGTTGACGGCCTCCACCGCCTCCTCGGCGTCCTGCAGTCTCTGGGCCAGCTTCTTCCTGCCCCACGACGTTGGGATTAGGAGGTGAAGGTGCGGAGGAAAGGGGATGTGGATTTAGAAATAAAGAAAACACAGAAATCTTCTGGAAAACGTGGCTTAAAAGCCCAGAAATATGGTTATAGAAAGCCCGGTAACATCAGGTAGGCAGAGGGTACAAGGACCGAGGTGTGTCTGAGGCTGGAGGTCCTTGTCCACCCAGGTGTCCTCCAAGAGGCCAACGCGAAGCACATAAGGGCCACAGCAGCCTTCCTTCCTGACATAGCACTCTGCCCCAGGCGGGAGCACTCTGCCCTCAGACAAACCTTTTGTTCGTCTTATATTCGGATGAGAAACATAATGCGAGCAAAAAGCTTCTCTGAGGGAAGACGAGGTTATCTGGGGCAGGGGCCTCCTTGCTGTCAAAACCTGATACGCCACATCCTGGTGGACCCATTAAGGCTGGCACTGATGCTGCAGTTGGGAGAGGACCCCAAACAAAAGAGGTAGGTAGCAGCTGACTCACTTGGCTTCCTCCAGCTCCTCTGTCCTCTGGATGGCGTCTGTCTCGTACTTGGTCCTCCACTGGGCCACCTCCGAGTTGGCCTTGGACAGGACGCGCTGCAGCTCTGCCTTGGCCTCTGTCTCCTCCTCGTACTGCTCACGCAGCAGGTCGCAGTCATGGCGGGCCGACTGCACCGCGTGTGCCAGGGCATTTTTGGCCTGCCAAGGTGTGGGTGGAGTAGACTCAGTCTTTTCTAGCATGCCACCTGGCCCTTGCCTGTCTCTACACCCCATTTCAGCCTCCTGTGGCTCACCTACCCCAACTTTCAGCAGACCCTGAATTGCTTAGAGACCAGGAACACCCATGGGTCTCTGTGCTATTTGCAAGATGCTTGTCGTTTCCTCTGCCCCTACCCCCATGTTCAGCCCTTCAATTGCACCTTCTTCATCATTACCCAGCTTATGGTGAGGATAAACATATGGTTATCATATGGTTGAGAGGTTAGATGATCTGCCTAAGGTCACCAAACTCTTAGTGATCTGTTGGGATTTAAACTCTAGGCTTTTATCTATGGGGCAGGGCACAAACTGTGGTACTCCAGGAATTTGTGATGCCGGATCCAACTGACAACTCCAGCATATTAGACATTTATGTGTTCCAGCCCTCTGAGCCTACTCCTGGTTCATCCCTAAGTCCACTTGCATGATTCCTACATTCTAGAAAAGGCATCATCATACTTTCCTAGTTTATTTCCTCTCTCACACTGATCTCCTTCAATCCAGGCACCTGAATTCCCTCCCTAATGAAGTAGCATATTTGTGGTTGTCTGTGCATTGTTCTGCCTTGTGGTATTTGGGGAATAATGACCAAGAAGCAAATTCTTCCTTGGGAAAGGAAATGAAGGGCATTCAAAGCCAGCATGGACATTCCTTATGAGGGCCACATCTTGGCCTCACCTTCACCTCCTCCTCCAGTTGCCTCTTGAGGTCCTCCATTTGCTGGGTATAGGTAAGCTTGCCTCGGGTCAGCTGTGAGATCAGCGCTTCTTTTTCATCCAGTTGCCGGGACAGCTCACCTAGAAAGTCACACTTGAGCCTTAGAAGTGAGTCCCAACTCTCTATCCTACCCCAACACTAAATATCACCCTATCTACAGCTGTGTGTGTACATGCGTGGAGTGCCTCTGTGTGCATATCAGATCATATGTGTGTCTGTCCAAGGCTGCCATCACTCAGGAAGTTGGATACTGGGATTGGGCGCTTGGAGTCCAGCTTAGGCTCACCATTCTCAGTTTGCAGTTTTGCCCTCTGGGTGGTGAGGTCATTGACCGAACGCTGTGTTTCCTCTGCCTTGGTTCTATGCTCATTCATTTGATCTTCCAGGGTGCGACACATCTTCTCTATGTTAGCCTGAGACAGGAAGGAGAGTCACGATAGAGGTAGGGGCAGAGAAAGAGGTGCAAGAAGTATAGTGAAAGAGGAAGGAAGCAGGAAGGCAGGAGAGGCTAGGAGAAGCAGGTAAATGAAGGGTTGTAGGAAAACAAGCCTACCAAGGAGGGAGGAGACTGGACAGGAAGGGAGGTGAGAAATTGCAGGAGGTGTGAGTAAGGTAGGTGGGTATATATGTGGGGGAACCTTGGCCTTGATAATCTGCTCCATGTTGGAGGTAACGTCGTCCAGCTCCAGCTTGAACTCGCTCTTCTCCTTCTCCAGCTTCTGCTTAACTCGCTGCAGGTTGTCGATCTGCTCGCCCAGCTCAGCCACGCTGTCGGCGTGCTTCTTGCGCAGGGCCGCCGTCGTGGCCTCGTGCTGCAGCGTGGCCTCCTCCAGGTCGCGCCTCATCTTCTGGAACTCGGCCTCACGCTTCTTGTTCATCTCGATCTGCGCCGACGTGGCCCCGCCGGCCTCTTCCAGCCGCTCGCTGATCTCCTCCAGCTCTCGGGACAGGTCAGAGCGCAGCTTCTCCACCTTGGCCCTGGCTGTGCGCTCGGCCTCCAGCTCCTCCTCCAGCTCCTCGATGCGTGCCTGCACCCAGACACCAGGGTAGGGCTCAGACCCACAGCTGGGCACCTCATCTCACAGCCCTGCCCTACACTCTGGAAGACTGGGGCAAGTTTGCAGGTCCAGAAAAGAATCAGCTGGGCCCTGTCTGGGTGTCTTTTCTCGGGTCAGGAAATGGGAAGGGGAGCTTGCTACCAGCATTTAGATCTAGAATGCACAGAACATAAACAGGGTTTGGACTCAGCCGCAGCTTGAATGTACCTGAACCACATTCCAGACTCAGTCTAAGCAACTGTGGCCCTGACCCCTGAGCCTGAGTGTTTTCACAGAGAATTTCTGAGAAATCTGTGAGGTTCCAAATCTCTAAAGGTGCCCTGAGTCAATAGATGCTGCTCTGGTAACCATAAGGCAGGGAAGTGAGTGTTTGTTCCTTTCTTTCAATTAATTTTAGGTTTGGGCCACACCCAGTGGTGAGCAGTCCACCTTCAAGGCTTACTCCTGGTGGGGCTCAGGGGACTTTATGTGGTACTGGAGGATGAGGCAGCTCAGGGTTCCCATGTACCTCTGTTAGGGCTGGGGCCTGGGTGTCTTTGGGCTGCCTGGAGTTCTACATGGTTCTAGAATCAGAAGCAGACTCTCTGCCTCCTCAGCCTGCCATGTTTCCCTCTTTGGACCAGATAGAACGTCACCTGATTTTCTTTCAACTTCTTCTGCAGCTGGAGAGCCAGTGCCTGCTCGTCTTCAATCTTACTGTTCTGCTGATTAATGTCGAACTCTTTCCTGGGGAGAAGAAGAGAGGGGAATGGGTGCTCTTTGGTCCTTGGCTCATTTTTTTCTCTGGTACCCCAACTATCCACCAGAGGTTGAAGGTAGAAGGGCTATGACTGACTCCTCCCAGGGTGCTCAGCACTGTGAACCAACCTGGTCCTAAAGTTAACCTTGCTGCCATTCCCTCCTGTCCCTTGCAGGCACTTACTTCTTGAGCTTTTCTTCCAGCTGCTGCTTGTCATTCTCCAAGTCCATGATGCTCTCCTGAGTCAGCTTCAGGTCACCCTCCAGCTTCCTCTTGGCTCTCTCCAGGTCCATCCTCACCTTTTTCTCCTGCTCCAGGGAGCCCTCCAGCTGGGGGAAGGGGGGTAGGGTTAGTGCAGAAAACCTCAGGTCATGGGGTACGCCCTCCTGCTCCCTTGAACTCAATGCTTGGAGGGACTAGAAGCCATCCCTACAGAGATGTTCCTGCCAATGCCAAGGGCTCAGTCCCCAGCCCTGGAGGCCCAGAAGGAAGGCAAAAGGCTCGGGGGTCTCAGAAGACCATTCTAGGACTCAGGAAGCCCCAGGTGGTGGTGGATGCACACATGAGGGGGGGCATATACAGAGCTGACCACTCACATCATCGACCTGCTGCTCCAGCTTGACCTTGGATTTGGTCAGTGTGTTGACCTTGTCCTCTTCAGCCTGGAGGTCATCCAGAGCCTGCTGGTGGGCCTCTTGCAGCGCTTTCTTCTCTTTGGTCAGTTTGGCGATGATCTCATCCAGCCCAGCCATCTCCTCTGTCAGGTTCTTCACCTGTTGCCCAAGCACCAGCCCCCTTTAGGGTCAGAGGGCACCAGCCCAGAGACCCTGGGGACCATGGTCATAGGCCATGCTGCTCTCAGATACCAGAGTGGTATGGCAAGGGCTAAGGTCTATGTTGTCAGGGGGCCCTGGAAGCCCATGGGTAGACACCTCACCTTATTCTCTGTTGCATGCTTCTCTTTCTCCACCTTGGCCAGTGTTAGCTCAAGGTCATCAATGTCCCTTTTGAGCTCTGAACACTCGTCTTCCAGCTTACGCTTCTTGGCAGTGAGCTCAGCATTCATCTCCTCCTCATCCTCCATCCTCTCTGTCATCTCCTTCACCTTGGCCTCCAGCTGGATCTTGTTCTTGATCAGCTGGTCACAGCGCTCCTCTGCGTCAGCCAGGTTGTCCTGTTCCTGAAGGTAGGGCATAGAAATGAGAATGTTCAGAATAGCTCAGGGGCTACTCTGAGCTCAGTTTTTGGGAGTCATTTCCTGTGGTATTTGGGGCCAGTGGTGCAGGAAATTAAACCCAGACCTACTGTATGCAAAGCCCTGAGCTCCAGCCTTTGAGTCATCTCTGACTCCACTCTTAAGGAAAGTACAGGATTTTTGTAGGGAAGAAAAACTTTAGATGGTGTGGAGAGAGGATTCTTATGGCTGTGTGATTGGTACAATAAGAGATGGGAGCAGAGAGGAAGGGAATCAGAATTCTGATGTGGGACTCCTCCTTTAAACGAAGCAAAATATATGTGCTAATGTTAAAATTTAATATCTAGATGACCTAGTGAGCTGGGTCTGATGACATTGTCTTTCAGAGCTAGTGCAGGGTGGACCCAAGGTCACATAATGATAAACTTGTGGCTCCAACCTGAAAAGCTTGCACTAAACCGTCTCCCTCTTTTTTATTTTCCAGAAGGACCCCTTTGGAAGTGCAGAGGCCAGGCCTTTCTGCCTGCAACAAGCATTGGCTGACGTGGGTGAGGTTATAGAGAGATGGAGACTGAGCCAGGGGTGCAAAGGGCAGCCCAGAGCCTCACCGCTTGCACTTGGAGCTGTAGGTCATTCTTCTCCTGCAGCAGTGACACCATCTTCTCCTCTAGTTCCTTGCGCCGAGCCTCGGATTTCTCCAGTGCCTCCTTGAGGCGCCCAAACTCCTCCTTCATGTTGGCCATCTCCTTCTCTGTCTCAGCAGTCTTCAACAGTGGCTTGATCTTAAAGTAGAGTTTCATCCAGGGCCAGTTCTTGACCCCCATGAAGGCCCGGATATTCCACTGGATGACTAGTAGGGCATCCCTGTAGGAGTGCAATGAGATGGGTAGTGAGAGAGCAGTTTTCTGTCCTCCCCCCACCAGCTCCAGGCCTGCTTTCCTGGGAACTCCCCTTTCTTCCATGCATCTGTGCTCAGACTCAATGCCTCTGTGTTCAAAGCAGCCAAGACCCTTGATTGATCTCTTTCCTCAGCCGCTACTTCTAAACTTTAGGGCCTCTGCAGAGCTCTCACCTGCGCTCTAGCAGCTTCTTGAACTCCATTCTGGAGAGCACACCCCGGGACTGAGCTTGGATTCGGGTGATGATGCGGCTCAGCCTCTCGTCTCGCATCTCCTCCAGCTGCCCTAGTAGCCCCGCCTTGAAGAACACCTGCAGATGGGTACATGTGGACCTGAGTGGAGGTGAGGGGTGACATAGGAAAGGAGGGCTGGGAGTGGGGAGTTACTTTGGAATGGGGAGTAGTGCTGAAAGTATCACAGAAGGGGACATAGGAGCTCTGGGAAGGGTTAGAACGCATAGGGATGTCTTCTGGGTTTAGTTTATTGCTTCTGACCTTGGTGTGGCCAAACTTGTACTGGTTGTGGTCAATGTCCAGTGAGCCCAGCAGCTTCTCTGCTCCTTTCTTACTGTCAATGAACTGGCCCTCGGGGATGGCGGCGGGGTTCAGGATGCGGTACCTGCAGTGTCCAGAAGTCCCTCAGTATCCATGATTCAGCCCCCGTGGCCCTTCTCTGACTCAACCCTGTCCAACCTGACTCACCGCTGGCGGAAGTCCCCATAGAGGATGCGATTGGGGAAGCCCTTCCTGCAGATGCGGATTCCCTCCAGCACACCATTACAGCGGAGCTGGTGCATGACCAGGGGATTGTCCATCACCCCTGTGTAGGATTAAGAGCCGAAAGTTCTGGATTCTGATCTTGCTGCTGCACATATTAGCTGGCAACCTCAGCAAACCAGGTGATCAAAATCTTCTATTTGCTTATTCTCTCTCTCTCTCTCTCTCTCTCTCTCTCTCTCTCTCTCTCTCTCTCTCTCTCTCTCTCTCCCTCTCTCTCTCTCTCTACTTCTCTCTCTCTCTTTAATTTGGTCGGATGTTCTGTTCTGGGGGTAGTCAGGGCCACTTGTAGAAATGTTCTACACAGCAAAGTGACACTATCAATTTTATACAGGACTATTCAGGCCCTCTGTTGCAGCAAGGGTCACATTCAGTGGCGCTCAGAGAGCCTTGGGATGCCAGAGATGGAACTCAGGCTTTCATTCTACAAGGCATATGCTCCAACCCTTTGAGCTAGCTTCCAGGTCTCTCAAACTTTTTAAATTTTAATTGAAACTTTTTTTTTTTTCAAAAATATGGAAAGCTTCACGATTTGCGTGTCATTCTCACGCAGGGGCCATGCTAATCTTCTCTGTATCGTTCCAATTTTAGTATATGTGCTGCCGAAGCGAGCACTAATTGAAACTTTTGCCCTTTCCTTTCCTTTGTTGTTTTAGTAGCAGAGATCACCCAGTGATCTGACCTAGTGGCAGTGTCATCCTGTCATACTTTATAAAAAGGTGGTACTGAGATTGAACTCATGACCTCATTTCTGCAGGGAAAACACCCGCCCATGGAGCATGTGTCCAGGCCCACCAGCCAAAATTGTTTTGGATAAGCAAAATTGCTTATTGTAGATGAATCCTGCCCTTGTCATAGGCTGTGACCAGTGCACAGTGTCCCGTCTTCTAGACAATAACTGAAGTGCATTGGGGCTAGGCCAAGGTCACTAAGTGGATGGAAGTAGAGACAGACCTTGAACCCAGATTCACAAGTCTCTTCCTCCTTGTTAGTCAAGAAAGGAATAAGAATTTTGTATCTCATAGGGAATGTGTAAAGACTGGTGAAGGGCTGTCCTCCATGTGCCTTGCCTATTTCCCTGGGTGGCACACTCCAAATATTAGTATGTCCAGAGGACAGTCTCTGAGATTCTCTGCAGACAAAGGAGAAGGCGAGGTTTGAGAACTACTATGGTGATTAGGAGATGGCTTAGATGGCCTTATCCCCCGGGCACGGAGCTTTCACCACTTGTCAGGCTGAGTTCTGGTGCTCACCTGGAGATTTTGTCTCATTGGGGATGATGCAACGCACGAAGTGGGGGTGTGTTGAGCGCAAGTTGGTCATCAGCTTGTTCAGGTTTTCCTGTGGCCCCAAAATCAGAGGGAAAAGTTAAATAAAACGAGAGGGTGGCAGGAAGGGTGATGAAAGGGAGGGGGAAAGAAGAGCAGGACAGAGTGCAAATAAAGAGATGTCAGGAAGACCTGGTGGAGAAGAGCAGAGAGAAGGCAGGAAGGAAAGACAGAGGTGAGATGGGAGATAAGTAAGGGAGGAGGCAGCACAAGAATAGAATGGAAATGAGAAGAAAGGACCAGAAGCCTAGAGGAGCAGAGAAGCAAACAGGGAAGGATGAGGCAGGGTAGGAAAAAGGGTTGGGAGTGCTCACCCTGTGCACAGCTGACACTGTCTGGAAGGAGGAGCCTTTCTTGGCTTTGCCTTTGCCCTTGTCAGCAGCTGTGCAGAGAGAGGAAGAATAGGAGCATGAGTAGGTGTGGGTGGGGAGTGAGGCAGGGCAGAGGAACTCAATTTTATTATATCTTTTGGAGGGAGAGGTGAGGGTATTCACTATGAAAGTCTCATCTTTTGCATTCAGTTCTATCCCACTGGGTCAGCCAAATTGGGGGCATACTCTGGCACATAGATGGCGAGGACAAGAGGTTGACCAATCTGAGAAGTAGGGTGTCTACTTACGTGCGTCAGCTCCAGCATAATTGGCAAACAGGTTGCTGAGCAACTTGAGGGAGGACTTCTGGTACAAGCCCACCACTGTCTCATTCAGTGGGTCTTTGTTCTTTTGCAGCCATCCAAGGATGTTGTAGTCCACAGTGCCAGCATAATGTACTAGTGAGAAGTGGGCTTCCTGCTTGCCCTTGACATTGCGGGGCTTCTGGAAGTTGTTGGACTTGCCCAGGTGGTTGTCATACAACTTGGCCTTGAAGGTCATGTCAGAGGCCTTGGGGAACATGCACTCTTCCTCCAGGATGGACATGATGCCCATGGGCTGTGGGAGGGTGTCAGTGAGCATGTGGGGTTGGGGATGGGCTCTCCTTTGCCTGGGAAGGTACCTGGCACAGAGACTGTGCTCAGTGGTGAGTCTTTTCATGCCCCACTCTACCCCCAGGTCCCTGAATACTGGGGATTAAGGAGGCACTTTCTGATACTTTCTGCTTGGCCCCTTGGCTGGGTGACCCTGGGGCCACTGTGGACAGCTGGTCCCAGGGTCTTGTCCACACTCTAGCCCCAGGACCCCACCTCTCTCAGGACAGCACAGGGCTTTGCAGACTGGGACTTGGAGTCTCTTTGTCAACATATCTACCCCCATAAGGCCACCCCTCTTTCTGTATGGGGGTGCAGGCAGAGCATGGGGGCAGCACCTTCTCGATGAGGTCAATGCAGGCCTGCAGGTCCATGCCAAAGTCGATGAACTCCCACTCGATGCCCTCCTTCTTGTACTCTTCCTGCTCCAGCACGAACATGTGGTGATTGAAGAACTGCTGCAGCTTCTCATTGGTGAAGTTGATGCACAGCTGCTCGAAGCTGTTGAACTGGAGGAAGGTGGGCCTGGGTCAGACAGGCAGGGTCAGTGGGAACTGGGGTCAGGACAGTGAGGGAGAACTTTCCCTGAAGTGTAGGGGCACCCCTCCATCTCTGCATCCATTTGCCTGGCCAGCGTCTCCCACACCCCAGTTAGTAAATGCTCCCCTCCCCTTGGCCCCACACACATCAAAGATCTCAAAGCCAGCGATGTCCAGGACCCCTATGAAGTACTGGCGCGGCTGCTTGGTCTCCAGGCTGGCGTTGATGCGTGTCACCATCCAGTTGAACATCTTCTCATACACAGACTTGGCCAGGGCGCCAATGGCATATGACACCTGTGATGGGTCAGAGGAGCGGAGGGGTCCCAAGACAAACCACACCGTGCCTGCCTCCCTGCCCCAGGCTTTCCCAGAAGATCACGCACCTGTTGGACATTCTGCCCTTTGGTGACATACTCATTGCCCACTTTCACCCGGGGGTGGCACAGCCCCTTGAGCAGGTCAGCCGAGTTCAGCCCCATGAGGTAGGCAGACTTGTCAGCCTCTGGAAGGAAAGGATGGGTCACATTGCTATAAAGAGTTGCATCCTCTGCTATGCATCCTTTGGGGTGGGGTCCTTACTCCAGATCTTACCTTCGGTGCCATCAGGCTCGGCCTGCTCCTCTCGCTGTTTCTGCTTGAATTTCATGTTCCCAAAATGCATGATGGCACCCGTCAGCTTGTAGATGGAGCTCTTCTCCTCGGGAGTGAAGCCCAGCACATCAAAGGCGCTCTGTGAAGGACCACATGGGGGGACCCCAAGGAGGGACATATGATAGCCCAATGAGATCCTTTTTCGTTGGGCTTTTTGTTTGTTTGTTTGTTTTGGGGCCACACCCTGAGATGCTCAGAGGTGACTTCTGGCTCAATACTCAGGAATTATTCCTAACAGTGCTCAGGGGATCATATGGGATGCTGGAGAACAAATGTAGGGCAGCCGTGTGCAAGGCAATTGCCCTCCCTGCTGTACTATAGCTCTGGCCTGTCCCCTCTTCAGTTGGAAAGATAGCTTATCTCCTGAATCTTGTGGCTCTGGAACTTCCACAAGCAGGGGAAGTCTCCAATACAATTGGAAGTTGCCCGTAGGAGTGGAGGAAGGCCGGGCCAGGCCCTACCACTCCTCTGTGCTCAGTTGTTCTTTAATTCTGTGTGGCTCTGCCACGTGTTTCCTGTTTACCATGTGTGCCTGCACCTGTTCTTTACCTGATAGTCAACCCTGATCCAAATCTCTGCACACCACTCATTTCCTTTCCCTCTGATGCCTCATTTCTTAGCCTGTTTCTTGGTCCGCTGGGCTTCAGCCCTCTTGCTGTTGGACATTAATTGAGGCCAGCTCTCTCATCATGCCCAGGACCTAATACAACCTAGCTCTAAAGCACATTCTGACCACATCAAACAAGAGATACTGAAAACCAGTTACTTTACCCAATGGCCCTCACTGCCAGTTCCCTCAACTCTCAATGTCCTGCGTCCTAACACACTTACATCAGTGGCCAGGAGCTCCTCAGAGTCATCGATGGAAGCCACTGTGGTCTCTCCTTGGGAGATGAACGCATAATCATAGGGGTTGTTGGTGATCAGCAGCATGTCTAGGGAGAAGAGGAGCATAGGGATTGGCTTGGGGTCCCCTGTTCTTGTCTCTCGCTGGGGCAGGAGTTGTCTGCAGATACCACAAAGGATAAGTCCAACCTGGTTCCCAGCCAAGAGTACTGAATGCAATAGCCAAACACTCAAGCAGACCATTAAAAGACAGACAGGAGTTCAGGGGACCAGGTTGCCATGGAGATGGTTGCAGCCAGTGGCTCTGACTTACCTAATAACTCTGGCTTTTTGTTAGACAGGATTTGGTAGAAAATGTGATAATCTCTCTCTGACTTCAGCTGGAAAATAACTCTGGACTTCTCCAGGAGATCTATTAACAGTGGGGAGAAGAACAAGAAGCAAGAGGGTGGGAGTTAAGTACAAGGAAATAAAAGGGAAAGATGGTTGATGTCACAAGTAAAAGGTGGAGGGAGAAGGAGAAGAGACACAGAAAGAGTCATCCACAGACACACAAATCATAGAGATAGAAAGGGATGGAGACTGAGGCAGAAACCGAGAGCAAGACAAAGAGTGAGGAGGAAATAGAGAGAGGTGGAGATGGACATGGTTTAGCACAGCTTTGCTCAGGCTGAGCCCCAAGAGCTTCCTGGCACTCACAGGTCTCAATATCAGCAGATGCCAACTTTCCAGTGGCCCCAAAATGGATTCGAATGAATTTCCCCTGGAAAGAGAGACAGGGGTGATGGTGGTGAGATAAGGTGAAGGTTCCTATCTGATGCCTCCACCACCCTTTCACCAACCCAACTCCTCAAGGTCATGGTCACTTCACTCACGAAACGGGATGAGTTGTCATTCCGCACTGTCTTGGCATTGCCAAAGGCCTCTAGAGCGGGATTGGCCTGGATGATCTGGTCCTCCAGGGTGCCCTTGGAAGGGGAGGAAGGAAGCAGGTGAGAAGCCTCCCTGGCTTTCCTCTGCACAGGCCTAAGAGGCTAGCAGGCCTACCTTGCCTGGGTTCTGGTCCTTCTTGCTGCGGTCCCCAATGGCAGCAATGACAGCAAAGTACTGAATCACCCTCTTGGTGTTGACTGTTTTCCCTGCCCCGGATTCTCCACTGCCGAGAAAGTCAAGAACTCATGGAGCAGTGGACAAACACCCCAGGATCAACAAGTCAAGGAGGGGATTCTAGGGCTCCTATCCATAGCCAGTGTCTGAAGTTGGGTAGAGGCAGCCCTGTCCCAAGTATAGTTGGTTTCATGCCTAGAACAGGGCCACCACCACGCAGGACACAATAAAAATGTTCAAGACTAGGGCAGGTGAGGCTGGGTCTTGTCTGGATCAGTGAATCAGAGAAAAATGGCCTGGGTATTTGGTCAAGAATGTATGGAGTAGGGGCCAGAGCAGTAATATAGTAAGTAGGGCATTTGCCTTGCATGCAGTTAACCTGGGTTTGATTCCCAACTTCCCATATGGTCTCCTGAGCCTACCAGAAGTGATTCCTGAGTGCAGTGCCAGGAGTGACTTCTAGGCACTGCCTAGTGTCACCAAAAAAACAAAAATAAAAATAAACAAAAGAGAAGCTAGAGCAATATTATAGCAGTGAGGGGGCTTGCCCTGTAAGCTGCCACCCAATTTGATCTCTGGCATCCCATATGGTCCCGGGAAAGATTCCTGAGTGCAAAGCCCTGAATAACCTCTGAGTGAGTGGAGGTAGAGAAGAAGGGTGGAGAAAAGAAGGGAAAAGGCTGAGAAGACAGAGAAGCATTAGAAGGGAAAGAATGTTAGTCTGTGCAGGTTGAGGACAGGGAGGTACAGGATAGCCACGGGGAGGCCACACTCACGTGATGAGGATGGACTGGTTTTCTCTGTCTGCAGGAGCAAAAGACACCAGGAGTCAGAAGCACTACGGATGGTTTTGTGGGGCTCCATAACCCACCCCACCTCCCATCCTTCCTCCAGGCATGTTCCAGTAGTTTAAACCTCCCTTGGGAGAAAGAAGAGAGTTACCTTTGTTTTTTCAGTGCCCATCCAATCCTCTGTCCCCCCAAAAAACCTGCATTTCTGTGTACCTGTCAGCATGTACTGATAGGCATTGTCTGAGATGGAGAAAATGTGGGGTGGGGCCTCGCTTCTCTTCTTGCCCCGATATGCAGCCACCACCTCGGCATTGTACACAGGCAGCCACTTATAGGGGTTCACGGTGACACAGAAGAGGCCGGAGTATGTCTGGGGTAGGGGTTAAGAAAGGAAGAGTGAACTGCTGGTAAGGAAGTTGAAAGGAGAGTGATTTCAGGATTAGAGGGCCCAGGAGAGGGAAGAGAGAAAGAAGGGTCTCTGCATGCAAGAAATCTGTGCTTCCCTGCCCCGTGTTGGACCTGAAGTAAGAAGTAGGCTGAGAGTATAGCAACTGGAAGGAGCCCATGGGCTGTTGGGGGAAGCTGATGTGAACCTGGACATTACAAGGTGCTGAGGTCAGGGTGTGCCTGGGACGCACTCACATAGATCATCCAGGAGGCATAGCGCTCCTTGAGGTTGAAAAGCACGGCAGGCTCGTGCAGGAAGGTCAGCATGGCCATGTCCTCAATCTTATCAAATTTGGGTGGGTTCTGCTGTAGCACCTGATCCTCCTTCACGGTCACCGTCTGCAACAGCCCAGACACCCATTGCTGCATGTTCTTTCTCACACTCAGTTGGGAGCTGAGCAGAGGCTAACAGAACAGTGGTGATCCAGGGAGGAGGAAACGTAGAAGGATGGGATAACAAGACTGAGAAGGGCTTTTGGATGGCTGGAATCCTGACTCTCTGGAGAGAAAGCTTGGACAAGACTTAGCTACAGCTGGAATGGACTCTGGGGTCACTTTCCTTGTCATCCCCAGCTGTGGAGACATTCAAGGTGTCAGCCCTGCTTCCTACCTTGCCATTCTCTGTCTCAGCAGTGACTTTGCCGCCTTCCCGAGACACAATCTTGGCCTTGACAAACTCTTCTTTGTCATCAGGCACGAAGACATCCTTCTTGAGGTCAAATGGCCGGGTCTGGGCTTCCAGCCGCTCCTTCTCCGACTTGCGCAGAAAGGGTGCTGCAGCCCCGAATGATGACATCTCTGCATCTGCCATTGCTGCCCCTGGGGTTGAAGATAGAGGTGACGGCCTCCCATGCACCACCACCCTTGTCTCAGCCCCTTCAGTGGGAACTCCAAAGCCTAGCACCATGCCTGCAGGTCCCCTGCTCTGCAAATTTGTCCTGGAACCTGGGAACAGAAAATCTATGGGGGTGAAGTTGTTCCACTTGGGGCTCTCCTGGAGCTGCTGTTTCTTTCTTTTTTGGGGGGCACACCCAGCGGCACTCAGGAGTTTTTACTGGCTCTGCATTCAGAAATCACTCTGGGAAGGCTCAGGGATAGAACCCGGTCTGTCCTGGGTCAGCAGCGTGCAAGGTAAATGCCCTACGATTGTGCTATCACTTTGGCTCCAGAGCTGCTGTTTGCCCAACCTCTCCCTCACCTCTTCTCAGGTAAGGTGCTCCTAGGACAGAGAGAGTCAGAGTGGACACTATAACCAGGCTTCTTCAGATCCCTCCCCCAACCCCATGGTCAGCATTCCCTACCTTTGGCTTCTCAAAGGCAAGTCTCTAGGAGAAAGAGTTCAAGTTGACGGGGTACCTGGAAGGGGGAAGGCTGATTGAGGGCAACCTCTCAGCTTGCACATACCCTGGCTCAGCTGAGAGGATCTGTGGAAGTGATTTTTCAGATGCACAGCCTGGGCTCTCTTACTTTCCAAGCACTTTCTTCCTCATCTCCTCCCCCACTGAGCTATAACCCTTCTTGGTGTCAACTCCAAATGAAAACCTGATCTTCCTCATTTCTACAGCCTCCATCCAGAGACCCTGCCCTCTCAGAGCCACCCAAGGAACAACTAATGGGCACATCTGGTTAGGGCTTTACAGTCCAGAGGACACTTTCTCTCAATTCTCATCCCATTCTCCAGATGAGGAAAATCAAGCTTAGATGCTGACTTAGCCTAGGAAAAAGCAGAGGATGGGGTAGCCAGGCCTCCAATTCAAGTATCTTGACTTCAAAGCCAGCTGTCTGCCATCCTCTTCTGGTTTTGTTGTCATGGGGCCACCTCTCACAGGCAAGGAGCACCCCAAAGATCCTCTGATGAACACACATGCCAATTGCTTCAAACATGCATCACACAGGGGCCGGAAAGATAGCACAGTGACGGGTGTTTGCCTTGCACACGGCAGACCTTGGACGGACCCAGGTTCAATCCCCGGCACCCCATATGGTTCTCTGAGCCTGCCAGGAGCGATTTCTGAGTGTAGGGTCAGGAGTAACCCATAAGTGCTGTCCCCCCCCCAAAAAAAAGCCTTATACAGACATGCTTTCTGCCTACTCCCACCCCCACACACAAGGCACCATCATTCTGTAGCCTGTCACACATCCCAGCACAAACAGGCTTGCTCTACTGTCTTCCGTCAGAGAATCTAGTCTGGAACAACTGCAGTGTAGTTGTGAGCTGCTGTAGGGGTACAAACCCCTGGTGCGTCAGTGGCCTAATGTGCACACAGGCATCTTTGTGTACACACAGCAGGTACACCTAGACACCTGGTGGCCAGCATGTAAGGATACACAGTACCTGTGCAACCCTTGCTGTCCTTCTCCCCTCTGCTTCCCCCAGTGGCATGCTTGTCCCGGCCACAAACACATAGGACAATTCTGTACCACAGGCTGTCAGTGAGGAGCATACCCTCCCTCACCAACACTCAGACCACATAGGGCTGCACACTCAAGCACACACATGTATACACATACGTGTCTAAGACTTGGGGGCCCAGATTCTGGGATGTCGAGATGTCCCCATTCCTATGACTCACACCCCACATTCTGTGACTCATATACACATGTTTCAGTCTGCACATGAGGCTCAGGGACCCAGCTTGGAACTCTTGGCTCAGCTCTGAATGGAGTTCCTGTTCCCAGAGGATGGGGGACCCTTACCTAAACAGGGTGGGTGGCCCTTTATCCCAGAGGAAGGCTGCCAGCTTTGTCCCCCTACCTGAGAGCTGCAAGGAAAGATCGAAAGATCGTGCAGGCGAGAGCTGGGGAGCAGGCCTGGTCAAGGGCTGTTTATATGGGGCAGCAGGCACCCCCACCCCCACCTGCACCCGGTCCCTAGCCGGATTTAGAAAGGGCTGTTGTCACTAAAAGCATTTCCCCCAGGCTCCCCCTCCCAAACAGTGCTCCCCTCCCCCTTGGGCTAGGAAACAATCAGAGTGGTCTCATTGTTGTGGCACGGTGGGGCGGGGCAGGGTCTGAGTTCCCAGGGGGGCTGCCTAAACACCTCCCAGGCCAGGCTCCACATTCCAGCGCAGCAGGAGCAGGGACTGGCCGTGACCACCAACTCCTGACTGGACTACTGGGACCTCAGGCCACTCCCTTGGCTTCTAATGCTGTGGCCCTGGCCTCCTGCTGCCAGAGCTGGCCTGCCCTACTTCAGGGCCTCCCTGCTACCTGACTTGTGCCCTGCAGCCCACAGGGAGATAGATGGTAGATGGAACTGAAGTCAGCCACAGAAGGAGGATGTCTAAGGGGGCCACAGACCCAAGGTGGGAAGATTCCTGCCAGGTGGCATGAGCAATAAGCAGAAAACTTAGAGATGAGGACGCTGGCCCAGGATCCTGATTTTCTTCCATCAGCAGGACAATGTGTTGAGGTCACTAAACTCAGAGTCAGATAGGCCTTGGGGAGGCTTGAGTCCTGATTTCTGGAGAAAGGAAGCACCTCCTCAAGGGTTTATGGGGCAAGAAGCTCAGCCACTGGATAGGGGAGCAAAGAGGAATCAGTGTGCTGGGCTGGCTCAGCCTCACAGGGACCTGCAGACCTCCAGTCCTGAGCAGACACCTCAAGCACAGTCATTCCTGCTGCTGGGAACTAAGAGGAGACTGTCACCAGGCCAGAAGGCTCCTCAGGTTGGCTCTGAGGAGGTTCTGTGGGAGCATTTCTGTGGGACCTGGTACAGGAGGAGGTAAACTGTCTCCTTGCCTGCAGGGTGGAGCAGGCCAGGAGCAGGAGCAGGGCTCTGAGCACTGTAGCCCAGGCCCTTCTCTACTCTCCCTGTATGTGCAAGCTTCACAGACTCCACATCCAAGCAGCCTGTGAGGAGTTTGGTTGGAAACCCCCCTTATTCCTGGGCACAGCTCTCCAGTACCAGTGGATTAATCCATCCAATTTCTCAGTAGCTTTAGGGAGAGTATGGGCTTGGAGGATGGGTGTGGGATAGGGACACAGAGGGCAGAGATGTCACCCTGGTGAATTGTGTGTATCGACAGTGTGGGGTAGGAAGACAGGCAGCAACACAACTCTAATGCCACTGTGCTAGGAGCTAGGGACAAAAGGCAAAAAGGATCCTGGATGCCTCCCGCTCAGGTTTCCAGGTTTAGTGGGCAACTGAGGCACACAATGAAAACTGGGCCATTTCAAGGCCATGGACCTGGCTCCCTGACTGTGGAAACTTCTGTGGATAATGAATCAACACCACTTTCTGTCCCTTTGTGTTGAGCAACACCAGCTTCAGTCATAGTTATACCCTTAGAACCTACCTCTTGTTTCTGGACTCTGGAGTGAGACAGACCAGAGGGTCTGATGTCTCTAGAGACCACCCTCATTTCCCTAACTTCTTTGTGCCCTTCTCTTTTCTACCCTGTTTATAGAGAGAACAGTTTCGGGCCAGGGGTGTTTCAATGGTAGGGCCATTGCCTGACCGTTGCCATGGAGGCCTTGGATTGGATTTGCAGAACCACAGCAACAAAAGAAAAAAGGAACAAGAGCACTATAAAGACTGGGTAGCCATACTGCTTCCTTCACTCAACAAAGATCTCATGAGTGTCCACCATAGGCCAGGCATTGCAGGCATTGTACTACTCAATAAGGACCCATAGGCACCAAAATGAAAATCTTCTCCGCGCATTCCTAGTCAACAGTTGGCATATGATCATAAAGGAGTGAAGGAGCTTGCCTTGCACCTGATTGAGCCTGGTTCCACCTCCAGCACCATAAATGGTCCTGCCAGGAGTGATTCCAGAGCACAGAGCCAGGAGTAAGCCTGAGCACCACTGGGTGCAGCCCTCACACCAGAAAAACAAAAACAGTTGGCTGAAGTGAAATCCATCCCCAAGCTTGCAGCCAGGGTCTTTGCTCACATGCACATTCCTAGGGGGGGTGGTAAGACCCAGGTGTGGGACAGGGCTGAACAATGCACAGGGCTATGGAGTGACAGCAGACAAGTGGAAGCCAGCAGACAAGGTGCTATAAATAAAGAGGAATGGGGCAAGGCCAAATAAGGCCTGCTTGGAGGGCAGAAGGGGGGGTCCCTGCCCCAGAAGGGGGTTTGCTCTGTCTGTGCTCTGTCACCACCTGATCAACTGTCAGCTTAGACAAGGGCCACTTGCTGTGAGCATGCCAGAAAAAAAGCTGCTAAAATTACCACTGAGATTTGGGGGAGGGTGCTCTGGACAGTTAGAGACCTCAATTGCAAGGGGGAATTCAGACTAGAGCCCCCAGTTCAAAGGGACAGGAACAGATGCCAGAGGGAAAGAGGCCCTCTGGGGTTTGTACACATGGAGAGGCCCTGTCCTGAAGCGTATTGTAGGGCTCCCATCTGCCTTCCCCAGAATTCCTGAACTCAGCCCAAGCCCCCCAATTCTAGGAGTCTGGAAGCCAGGAGCTGGGCTTTTTGCCCTTCTCAGGTGTCTCTGAGGAGACAGCTGCTCTTTCTTGTCATTTTTTTTTTGTCTTCCTGAGGGCTCTAGGATTCTCTGTGCACCTCTATACCCAAACCCAACCCTTTTCCAGCTTCTCCTCTTGTCATAGACAGAGATATCAAAGGAGGAGAGATAGAGCATGCAAGGGCTGGTCCTTGGTATTTGGGGGGGAATCTGGACAAGAAGATCACACCTTCAGGAAGTGTTTGGAGGGATACCACTCACTAAAGGGAGACTTTTGGGGGTCTGGGTTAGTCTGGATATGGGAGTGAAGGGCTTGGGGGGGCTTAATAGGGCATCTGGAGAGCTTTAGAGTCAGCTCCTAAAGACCTTTATTGCACTTCCCCCCAAAACTCCAATACAACCCTACCCTTCCCACTCTAGATGTGGTGCCATATCAGCCACAGTAGAAAATCACGGCATTGCTCCTCACATAGGGACATCCCACTGTGCACCAAGGCTGAGACACACCCCACTCCACCCCCTGTTTCCAAGTTTATACAGGTTAAGAGTCCATTCAGTTGTAGACAGGGCAGCCCTCCCAGAATGGCAGATTTTAGTGTCAGGAACTCAGGCATGTGGAGACTGATAGGACTGGCTCTGGGCCTGGGATTCTTGGTGCCATGCCTCCCTGATGTCAAGAGCAGCATTGCTATGGCTGATCCTCCCGGATGTTAGCCGTCCCAGACCCAGGAGCCAGCAGCTACCTCCTCAGATTGTCCTGGGCTCAGTCCACCCCAACCAGAGGCCAGAGAGGCAGCATCATCTACTGTTGCCCCTGGACTTGCCCTCACAATAGGACATGATGCTAAGCTGAGGTGACTAGGAGTCTCCCAGTTTAAAATGGTGATGTCTGTAAAGAGTCCTGAGGGGAGGGCACAGAGGCCCATTGGAGGTCAGTCCACCATTGAAGTCAACTATGGCCAAAGAGATGGGACAGCAGTTAGGGTGCTTGACCTACTTCTGCAGATGGTCCCAGAACCACCTCGCCCTCCAGGAGTGAACCCTGAACAAACACCAATTGAGGCCCAAAAGCTGAGAAAAAAAAATAGGGGCCGGAGAGATAGCATGGAGGTAAGGCATATTTGCCTTGCATGCAGAAGGTCGGTGGTTTGAATCCTGGCATCTCATAAGGTCCCCCAAGCCTGCCAGGAGTGATTTCTGAACGTAGAGCCAGGAGTAATCCCTGAGCGCTGCTGGGTGTGACCCAAAACCCCAAAAACAACAAAACAAAACAACAAATAAAACAACCCTCCCAAACAAAGACCAAAAAGCAAAGCCAGCCAGCCATCAGGTAGGTTTTGTATGTCTGAAATAAACTCTTGCTGTTTGTGGATGCAGCTGCCTGATGGGTCTAGAGTTGAGGTGTAGCGAGGAGGGATAGTGAACAGAGACTAGGGGCTATGTTTTTTCATGGTCTCAGTCACCCCTGGCTCAAGCCAGACTTGATCTATAGAAGGTCTAGACTCACTCACAGGGGTCTCAAACTCGCGGCCTTCAGGCCGCAAACGGCCCTCCGTACAACATTTTGTGGCCCTACCCTAGAGGAATCTTTTTTTGTTTTGTTTTGTTTTAGTTGTTTGAGTCACAACCCCCAATATTCAAGGCTTACTACTGACTTTGCACTCAAGGATCACCCGACTTTGCCTCCTGCGGCCCCCAGGTAAATTGAGTTTGAGATCCCTGGGAGGTTTCTAGGGGAATTTCTGAGTACTGTGCTATGTAATAATAGGGTACCCCTGAAAGTCACCTGCTGGATCTTGACCTGGAACTCTGCCCCAGACACTCTCTCTCTCTCTCTCTCCCTCTCTCTCTCTCTCTTCCTCCTCTCTCTTCTCTCTCCCTCTCTCTCTCTCTCCTCTCTCTCTCTCCTCTCCCCCCCCCTCTGTTGGACACAGACCCCTTTTCCTCTGCCTGAGGTTCTACTCTGCTTACAGTCATCCCTGTGGGCCAGGTCCCATAAGCCAGGTCCTGTGGGTTGTGTTCCATGGTCCATATTCTAGGGGCTGTGTGCTGGGCTGGGGCCCATGGGCAGGATTCTATGGGCTGTGTCTCATGTCAGTATCCTGTGGACCAGATCCTGTAGGTTGTGCCCTATGGGAGAAATTCTGTAGACTGTGCTCTGGGCTGGGGCCCATGGACTGGATTCTGTGACTATAGGCTGCGGTCAGCACTGAGGAAGCAGAGATTGCCAAAGCATGGGTATAATTATTTTGAGAAGTCTTGAGGCATAGTCAGTCATCAGCTGTTTGCTTCCCAAGGGACCCGAGGTTCTGTGCTTTAAGTCCAGTGTTTCCTCAGAGGGTCCTGGAACAATCCAGGAGAGGTAGTAGTAGTCTCAGTGTTAACAGGAAGACACTATATTTGTTCCCCTAAAAAAAAAAAAAAAGATAGCTTAAATCTCCAGAAGGAGATGCTGTTTTTGTTTTTGTTTTCAGAAAAAGAGGCAGAAATTCAAGCCTCTACTTTAATCAAACACTTCCTTAAGCAGGACCTCCTGGAACTATCACTTTTCTTCCTTTCCAGATACCCACTATCAACAGTGATAGGTGATGCACACAGCACACAAGCCTTCTCACACACGTGTGAAGGTAATCACTAATACAAACACATGCATAGGTGCACAGCAAGCTCACATATGTACAGATACAACACCTCCTGGAGCACACATCCATACCCAGGCTGTGCTCCTATAGCTCACCTGAGGTGTGAGGACAGTTTTAGGTGTGTTCACCCCTGGGGGTGCCTCAGGAGGGTTCCTGGCCTTTGACTTAGGCCTTCCTGATTTTCACAAAGCAATCTCTGAAACTGACAGAGATTCTGGGCTTCACAGTGTGAAGTGCATCGGAAACAAGGCGAGGGCGGAGGGCTTTTGTTCAATCAGAAGTTCAAGGTGAGGAGTTGAGGCAGAGACTGGCTTTGAGAAAGACTGGGAGCAAAGGCAGGTTGGGGGCTGCTGTGGGAAGCCACAGCTCAGCCTGGGGGTGTGCAGGGCGGAGGGTTTCAGGTGGACAGGTGTAGATAAAGGAAAAGATTGTCCTGGTGGGTAGTGCCAATCTGTGCCAGGCTCTGGAGTGATGCTTGATATACATTATCTTCCTTAATGCTCACATTTGCCCATCAAGTTAATTGTCTTGCTTGAGTTGGGTTCACAGAGAAGACTTTGTAAGGCCAGTAAAATGGCCCCAGGGCAGAGCACATGACCAGTAGGTGGAGGCCCTGACTTCTGTCCTTGGTATGGCCAGCTGCTCACCTCCAGCCAGGTGTAGACCAGGTGTCCCTCAAGTTCCATAAAAACCAAGATGGAATCATCATGTCCTACAGAAAAGTTGAGCCACGCTGGGTGTATCCCTCAACCCCAATACTGCAAGGAGTGGACCCCATTAAAGAAACAAACAGAAACAGTGTGTGAAAGCCACTGGGTTCAAGCTGAAAGAACAGTCCTGGAAGCAGTCAGGTCTGTGCTTCGTGGTGCCCTCCAGCCATGGATGTGGACCCCAAAGCTGCAGGTGATAGTCTCAGGATCGGTGCTGTAGGTCATGATCTCAGAGTCTGAGGGCTCTTCAGAGTGGTGTACTCACAGAAAAAACAAAAAAACAAAAAAAAAAAACAAAAAAAAAACAAAAAAACAAAAAAAAAAAACCCTAAAGAACAGGAGGGTCTCTGCCAGCTGGAAGAGAGTGGGCTGATAGGGTTTTCCTCCAAAAAGTGCTGCTGGACTCAGATGCTGAGAGAGGCTGACCCCTGACACAAGGAGTGACAGGATGGGGAGAGACCAGGATCTTTCAACTTTCAGTCAGGAGGAAGGATGAGGTGCTTTTCTGAGAGTCGCCCTGCCAGGAAGATGGTCTATTTCTGTGGGAAGTTGGCAATGGGCAGGACTGGGATCAGAAGAGCCAGAAGATTGGACAGAAGAGGAAGAGCTTGAGGAATGCCCCGGCCAGGGGCAGAGTGAGGAATGGAGAAGTGCAGAGAAGTGAGAAGGCCACTGGAGGGTAGCCAAGAAGCCAAGCAAGGCACAGTTCCTGGAAACCCAAGTTGTGGACCAGAGCACAGGTGGTCAACAGCACTGCCAAAGAGGGAGGGTGGAGGGCAGGAAGGAAGATGGAGGGTGGGGTTTGAGGAAGAGTAGGAGGGAGATGAGAAGGGGGAGGATAGTCAATTAAAAAAGGAGCAATTGAGTAGGGCACTTGGCTTGCTTGCAGCTAACCTGGGTTCAATCCCCAGCAACCTATATGAGCCCCTGGAACATTGTTTCCTGATTCCTGAGTGGAGAGCCAGGAATATCCCCTGAGCACCTGGAGATGGACAAAAAACAAACAAATAAAAACCAACAAAAACATAAAAGAGGAGGGAAGAGGGGAAGGAAGAAAGGGAAGGGGTGAAGAATAGAGTGGGAGGAGGGTGAAAAGTAGTTAAGAAAGGGGAAAAGAGAGGAGAATGGATGTAGGGAGAAGGGGATGTTAGGTGTAAGAGAAGGAAGAGGAGGAGGGAGAAGAGGAGAGGAGGAGGAGGAGGAGGAGAGTAGGCAGGTCTGTGTTGGCTGTTCTGGAGAGTGTCAGGACAGGGTATGTCGGTGAGGTACTGGAGAAGAGGGGCACTCAAAGTACGTGGTTTGTCCATGAAATTAAAGAAGTAAAAGAGAGTCACAATGCTGTCCCATCCTCACCCCATCTATGGGGTTCACTTTTCTTATTCATGGACTTTTTGTGGGCATATTGAAGTGGAGGAGCCTGAATCTCTGAGGCAGGTTAGCAGAGGAAGGGAAGTTCTAGCATCAGTCTGTGTTCTCAGACAGGCATATTTCCACTACTTCAGTGCCTGGGTTGGCCACACTCTCAGCCTTGGTTGGCCTCACAAAGGCCTTGACTTCCTTCATCCCTATTCTGAGGATTCCTGAGTCAGGGCTGGGTGTCAGAAAGTGGCCGAAGAGAGAGCTCTGTCCCTGCAAGCTGGGTTCCTGGTCTGGCTGCTTTTGCTAGAGTTTTAACTTCACCAGAAAAACAGTGCCTGGTTTGAGCTGCAGAGCTCTAACCATCCCTATCCTTCCTTATCCAGGGCCTGGGGGGCTGCTGATCTTAATCAGTTGAGCAGAACAGGATTCTCGCTGGTGTCTCGTGGACCAAAGGTGGCAGCTGTGAGCCTGTGGTAACCTGTGGCTGGTGTTCGAGCCAGGTCCCACCCCTGCCCTCGACTTCACAGGCTCAAAGTGCTGTACAGCCATGAACTTTAACTGAGATCACAAAGCAATACACACAACTCAGAAAGAAGGTGGCTGAGCTCTGGGATCTGGTTCAAATGGAGGAGCAGGGAGCAGAGAGATAGTAGGTAGGGCACATGGCTTATCTGCGGTCAATTTGGGTTCAATTTTCAGCACCCCATATGATCCCCTGAGTACTGCCAGCAGTAACCTATGAGTAATGTCAAAACCAACAACTCAAACAAAATGGAGGATCAAGGGAAAACTTGCTAACTAATCCTAAGTGCACAGTGGCCTTGGATTCAGGAACTGACTATTGATGGGACTCCTGGACATTCAAGAATCAGAGTTGAGCACCACTGGGTGTACTGTGCCCCAAACACTGTTTTTAACAGGAAGCATAAGAAGGATGCATATGGCAGAGTAATTGCTTTGTTGGGAGTAAAGCTGAGCCAGGTACAGGTTCTTGGGGAGTCAGAGAGAGGGTGGCCCAGGCAGTGCAACCAAGGAGCTGGCAGGGGGACAGTCAGAGCCCAAGGTCAATGTTGGAGTGACTTGACCAAATCACAGGAAGGAAGGCAGAATTGGGGAACTATGTATCTGGGTGTCATGGGGGAGGTGACCTTGTCCCAAGGGCAGAGGATCTTCTCTGAGAAACAGGTCAGGGAGCTCAGGCCCCACCCCCATACCTTGCCTAGAGCAGCTCCAGGGCTGTCAGCATGAAGCAGAACAGAAGGCCCTTCTGTGGTATCAGTATCCTAAGAATAGCTGTGCTGGGCTCAGGAAGAGCCTCATGGGGCCTATGAGACCTGGACCTGTTCTCAGTTGGGATGGCTTCTAGTAGTGAGGGATGGAGCCACCAGCCCTCCTCGACTGTAGGATCCTGTGCTTGCCCGGCTCAGGTCCGAGAGGGACAGAACAAGCCAATAGATGGAGGAGTGGATGATAACCTGGTTCCACTGGTTAGGAGAGGGGAGACAAAGCCCAGTGGCCTGGAAGTAACTCTGGCACTGGAGGACAGTGGGGAGCTTGAAGAATAAGGATGAGAAGATCCAGAGGGAGGTGGAAATGGGGAAGATGGACTTGAAAGAAGTGGGAGGGTGATATGAAGCAAAGTGATGCAAGAAAACTAGGCAAAAACTAGGTTTGTGAGACACGAACATGGGCAGAAAGGGATGAGGAATTAGAATAGGGCTGGGAAGACAGGGGTATGGTGAGAGGACAGCAGAGGGTGTGCATAAATGGAGAAAAAGAAGAGAGAAAGAAGTGGGGAGGCAGTGAACACCCCTGCAGGGTGGGGAAGGGGGCCAAGGAGGGGCTGGGACTCTTGGAAGAGCTTGGAAAAGAGGCTCTGGGAGGCCATTCCTCTGAGATAACAATGCACTTCAAATCCCTCCCTAATCTTCTCTCCTATTATTAGCCCTGCTCCTGTCAGAGCAGGGGCCCCATCCAGGGCTCTGTCCTTCCCTCCATGCCCTTGACTGGGATTACTCAGACGTGCCTGCATGGTCATTTGCCCACCAGGGTCCTTCGGGCAATGTCACTGGAGAGGAACAAGAGAGGGGAGGTGGCAGGAAGGAGACAGGAAGGTCACTGGGTACCCAGTCAGGAATGGATGGGCCTAGACTGGACACCCACAGCCATACAGAGATGACTTCAGAGTTTTCAAACCTACGAAGACAGTGCAACTGGAGCCTTGGACCATCCAGCTAATAGGGCCGAAGTGGGCACCTTGAACCATTGAGGGACGCAAGAGCATTCTTCAGGTGTCAGAGCAGGAGAGGAAAGCAGTAAGGGAGTGAGCTGGATATGGATTTCCAATTGGCTGGGTCCTGAGCAAGCACAGACCTGGGGGTCAAGTGGTGGGCATTGTGGATGGAAGAGAAAATTAGCAGAAAAGTGGTTCTCAGGAGACAATTGTCAGAGCTTAAACAAGGAGCCACAGCCAGTCTTGATGGAGCTTTAAGCAGATTGACTGGCACTTGTTGCTACTTGAAATTACTGTTTCTTTCCTGCCCAATAGGTTCCATCTGAGTTTTTCCCTGGCCCTCTCTTGCCTCTTGTGTCCCTAAATGTTTATTGTTTGGATGTTTTAAATGGCCAAAAGTTAAGATGAGTATTTTTATCTTGAGCTCTTTTGACTTTGGCAAATCTAAATAGCATAAATAGGTGATGAATAATGTACAAAGAGGGTGAACAGCTGCATGCTGTTCAATGAGAACTGGTCCCTCGAGGTTTCAATTATTCCTGCAGGACCAGGGGCACAGACAAGGTCCCTGAATCTTATTCAGACTGGGTGAATGGAACAAGTTTGCTTGTTTTTGCCTTTTCTTTTCTTTTCTTTTTTTTTGGTGTGTGTGTGTATTTTGAGCCACACCCGGCACGCTCAGGGGTTACTCCTGGCTGTCTGCTCAGAAATAGCTCCTGGCAGTCACGGGGGACCATATGGGACACCGGGATTCGAACCAACCACCTTTGTTCCTTGGATCGGCTGCTTGCAAGGCAAACGCCCACTGGGCTATCTCTCCGGGCCCAGTTTTTGCCTTTTCTTTTCTTTCTTTTATTTTTCTCTTTTTCTTTCCTTTCCTTTCCTTTCCTTTATTTTCTTGTATTTTTCTCTCTTTCTCTCTTTTCTTTTTTTCTCTTCCTTTTCTTTTTTTTTTTTTTTTTTTTTTTGGCCACACCCGTTTGACGCTCAGGGGTTACTCCTGGCTATGTGCTCAGAAATCGCCCCTGGCTTGGGGGGACCATATGGGACGCTGGGGGATCGAACCGCGGTCCGTTCCTTGGCTAGCGCTTGTAAGGCAGACACCTTAGCTCTAGCGCCACCTTCCCGGCCCCTCTTCCTTTTCTTTTACTCTTTTATTTATCCTTTCTTTCTCTCTCCTTTCCCCTCCTTCATCTCACTCTGATTTTCCTGATTTTGTCTTTCCTCTCTTTTAGATCCTTTTCCTTTTCCTTTCCCATATTTCATTTGCTTCCTTCTTCCCAGATCACAAAAAATAAAGTTTTTTGGGGGGGCAGAGTGATAGTGCAGTAGGTAAGGAATTTGCCTTGCACACAGGTTAGATCCCCAGCATCTTATATGGTCCCTTGCGCACTACCTGGAGTGATCCCTGAACACAGAGCCAGGAGTAAGCCCTGAGTGTCGCCAGGTTGGCCCTAAAATAAAAAAATAAAAAAAATTTTTTTTTGGTTTTGGGCCACACCCGTTGACGCTCAGGGGTTGCTCCTGTCTATGCACTTAGAAATTGTTCCTGGCTTGGGAGGACCATATGGGATGCCGGCGGATCAAACCATGGTCCATCCTAGGTTAGTGCTTGCAAGGCAGACACCTTACCTCTAGCACCACCGCTCCAGCCCCAGAAAATAATTTTTATTACTTTAAAAATTCAAGCAGTATTGTCTGTAAAGATAAAGAAAGAAACTCCTTCAGCTATTCACATTTATATTCCATGAAGGTAATCAGGGGTATTCCTGGAGTATGTCAGTTTAGACCCCAAAGGGAAAAGAAATGGGCCTGGGTCACACTTGGTTTTGCTCAGAGTTAACTCCTAACTCTGCTCAGAAATCACTCCTGTTGATGCTCAGGATACCATGAAAATTATCAAGGATCAAACTGGGATCAGCCATGTGCAAGGCAAGCACCCTACCCTCATTGTACTCTCTCTCCAGCCAAGAGCCTTTTATGTGTTGGGATATGTATTCAATGGAGATATGTCTGTAGTGTTTGGACTCATGGATGATTCCATGGATACCCCTCAAGTAACTTGCACTTGGATAATTGCTAAAGCTAAACAACTGTTTGTTTTCAGAAATGATTGAAGCAAATTTAAAAGTGAATCAGCAGTCAAGGAAGGATAAGAAAGAGGCTGCTAAGAAGAGAAGGTAGAGGCAAGGTCACATTCCCTTTTTTTTTCTTCCTCAGTTCTTTCTTGCACCTGGATATCTCCTCCCAGGAGAAGGAAGAGGTTCCTTAGAGAATCTGCCTAGAATAAAAGTGACAAGGAGCATGTGGACATAACTCTAATTGTGGGCGGAAAAAACTAATGTAACTGATACAGTGCTAGTCTCTGGGAGAGTGGGGGAACTGAAAAATATTGTTGTTTGGTTTTGAGTCATACCCAGCTATGCTCTGGGGTTATACCTGACTCTTCACTCAGGAATTATTCCCGGCAGTACACAGAGGACCAGGTGGGATTCTAGGGAACAAAATTGGTTGGCTGTGTGCAAAGCAAATGCCGTCCCTGCTTCTCCAGTACCTACCACTCCAGTACTCTCTCCAGCCCCTAAATTTTTTCATTTTAACACCACAACTTACAAAATCATTCACAACACAGTTATTTCAGGCATACAATATTCCAACACCAATCCCATCACCTTCCTTTACCAATGTGACCTTCCCTTTACCAATGTCCAAAACCAACTGCCCTTAGAAGGCACATAACAGATTTATTTCATATTGCCTGCTACAATAAAATGGCAAATGGAATTACAGGAAAATAGATCAATAAGGAACAATTTGTGATGACTGATTGCTATTTCTTGCAATGATGTTCCAAAAGTCATTTTCTGAGGACTCACTGAACTTGATGCTGTTTGAGCCTTCTGTATTATTTCTTTAATTTATTTTTTATATCTTTAAGCACCATGATTACAAACATGTTTGTAGTTGGGCCTCAATCATAGAAAGAACAACCTCCTTCATCAGTGTAAATTCCCACTACCAATGCCCATCTTCCCCACCTCCCTCACCCCCTGCCTGCATTCAAGACAGGCTTTCTACTTCTCTCACTCATCAACATTGTCATGGTAGTTCTTGGTGTAGTCATTTCTTTAACTGCATTCACCACTCTTTGTGGTGAGCGTGAGCCAGTCCTTCTGGCCTTCATCTCTATTGTCTCTGCGCATTATCACAATAATGTCTTTTCTTTTTCCTTTATTTTTTTCCCATTTTTTCCAGGATCTCATGTTCATGGCATAGAGTTTCTCACAGTAGTCTCTTATTACCCTTTGGATCTTTGTATTATCTGTAATGATCTCCCCTTTTGTGTTTTTCTTTTTGTTTGTTTTTTGTTTGTTTGTTTTTGGGTCACACATGGCAGTGCTCAGGGGTTACTACTCCTGGCTCCATGCTCAGAAATCGCTCCTAGCAGGCTTGGGATCTCCCCTTTCCATTTTTTGTGTTGGGTCACACCCTGCAAGGCTCAGGGGTTACTTCTGGCTCTAAGCTCAGAAATCGGTCCTGGCAGGCTCGGGGGACCATATGGGATGCCAGGATTCGAACCACTGACCTTCTGCATGCAAGGCAAATGTCTTACCTCCATGCTATCTCTCCGATCCCTGCAACTTTGATTTTGAGTTTGTATTTGTTCTGACTATTCAGATGTGTTTCTTGTAGGCAGCAGAATGTTGGCTTCAGATTTGTGAACCATTTTGCCACTCTGTGTCTCTTAACTGGTGCATTTGGCCCATTGACATTGAAAGAAATAATTGTCATGACATTTAGAGCCATCTTTGTGTAGAAGTTTGGTGTGCCTTTAAGTCTGTCTTGTCTTAAAGTAGACCTTTCAAATTTTCTTTTAAGGCTGGATTTGAGTCTGTACAGTTTCTTTGCTGCTGTTTGTCTGTGAAGCTATGTACAATTCCTTCAAACCTGAAAGTGAGTTTGGATGGGTGCAGTGTTCTAGGCAAAACATTCATTTCAGGGGCCGGAGAGATTGCACAGTGGCGCTTGCCTTGCAAGCAGCTGATCCAGGATCTAAGGTGGTTGGTTTGAATCCCCGCATTTCATATGGCTCCCCATGCCTGCCAGGAGCTATTTCTGAGCAGATAGCCAGGAAGTAACCCCTGAGCACCTCTGGGTGTGACCCAAAACAAAACAAAAACAAAACAAAAAACAAAAACAAAAACAAACCATTCATTTCATTGAGTTCTGTCACTATATCCCACCACTCTTCTGGCCTTGAGGGTCTCTTATGACAAGTCTGTTGTAAATCTTAAGGATGCTCCTTTGAATGTAATTTCCCTTTTAGATCTTGCTACTTGCTATTTCTATCTGTGTTCATTGTGACTAGGATGTGTCTTGGGGTTCTTTCCTTCAGGTCTCTTTTAGCTGGTACTCTTCGGGTATGCAGGATTTGGTTGTATGCAGTCTTTAGCTCTGGGAGTTTCTCTGTAAAGATGTCCTTGACTGTTAATTCTTCCTGGATATTTTCGTCCTGGGTCTCTGGAACTCCAGTGATTCTTATGTTGTTTCTGTTGAGTTTATCAAAGACTTCTATTTTCATCTATTTACATTCTTTAAGGATTTTTTCATTGTCTGGTTATTTGCTTTAAGGCTCTTTTCCAATCTTTTCTGTTGTATGAAGTTGTTATGCATCTCATCTTCCAGATCACTGATTCTGTCCTCAGCTACTGTTACTCTGTTTGAGAGGCTTTACATTGAGGTTTTCATTTCATCTACTGAGTTTTTCAGTCCTGTTATTTCAGTTTGGAGTGTTCTGATTTCTATCTTTGTGGCCTGTTAAGCTCGATCTATGCTTTCTTTGAGGTCTCTGAACATCCTCTATATTTCTACTCTAAACTCCTTATGTGAGGGGTTAACTAGGTGGTTGGTACTTTTTGGGTCATCAGAGCTGCCATCTTCATTCTCTATGCATGGTCCTGTCCTGTGTTGTTTCCCCATTGCCATGCTTGTAGTGTGGTTTTTACTACATGTTGTGGTGGGGTTCATGGGTTAGAAGATGTGCGAGGCCGCAGAACCAAGCAGAATGGCTGTGCTCCTCTGGCTCCACCCTTATAGGGTGGAGACAGCCTACCCTGTGCTGGGTCCTAAAGAGATTATGTTCTCTGTCATCTTCTTGGCTGCCTCATGCAGAAAAGCAGGAAACCAGGCAGGGAGTGAGGCAGCAGCCTTTTATAAAGGCTCTCTTGTGCCCAAACACACAACAGGAATCTGCCTCCACCCTTATTGGGCAGAGACAGCCTACCCTGTGCTGGGCCCTGAAAAAATTATGTTTTCTGTTGTCTTCTCAGCTGCTTCATGCAGGAAAGCAGGAAAGCAGGAAACCAGGCAGGGAGCAAGGCAACAGTCTTTTATAATCTGTGTTATTGTTTTGGATCATTGAACTTAATGGGCTTCTATACAATTTTCCCATCAAGTCTGCTGTGCTCCATAGTACTGTGGAATTTGGAGGTGTCATGCAGAGATATTAGCCATGTGCCAGGAGCTGGGAAGATTGGCTCATTGAAATAGAGGAGGAGGTTGAGTGTGGAAGCTGATAGGCCTAAATGGAGAGAAGGGGGAATCTGCCCCTTCTAGGTAAGAGCAGAATCCCTGTAACATCTGCAATGTTCTGCCCCTCTAATTTCACCTTGCTCTATGCTTCTGTTTCATGGCTGGTTCCCTTCTCCCCACTGCAGATCCCCCAGACTGGATCAGTATTAACCTCTGTTTTCCATCATTTCCAGAAACCCACATTATACCTTGCCAATCAGAGGGAATAAGGCAGGACTGGGAGAAAAAGGGAAAGAAAGGGCAAAAACAATTGTCATGGATCCTGGCAAAACAAGACCAATAAATAAGGGCCTGCAATGTGGAACCATTCAGGCCAGCAAGCTGGAGGGAAGCATGGGAAGAGAGAGAAGGGAGGAGAGTTGGTTCTCAGGTGAAGGGAGGGACTGGGCTCCATTCCTGGTCAGAGTAGAGTTTGAAACAGGAGGTTGAGAGTGTGGCCTCGCCCTAGCCCCTGCAACTGTATTCTCTTTCACACCAGTCTTACTACTAGGTAAGCTATTTCCTTACAGGTGCTAGTCTTAGACATGACTATAGAAAGAATTTATTTTCCTATATTTAGAGCTCAAAAATAGTTGTACCTTTATTCTAGAAATTCAGCTGCTAGGGGCTGGAGAGATAGCATGGAGGTGAGGTGTTTGCTTTGCATAAAGAAGGACGGTGGTTCGAATTCTGGCATCCCATATGGTTCCCCGAGCCTGCCAGGAGCGATTTCTGAGCATAGAGCCAGGAGGAACCCCTGAGTGCTGCCGGATGTGATGCAAAAACAAAAACAAAAACAAAAAAAAAAAGAAAGAAACTCAGCTGCTGTCTTGACCTTAAGTTTTGGGCCCCAACTGTGGCCCACTTGGGCTAACTAAAGTCTGGTCTTTTTCCCATGGCCTAAAATCCTATTTTGGAAACTCTCTTATTTTTCTTTTTAATTTTTTAAAATAAATTCTTTAATTGAATCACCACAAGACACACAGTTACAAAGTTGTTCAGAATTGAGTTTCAGTCATACAATGTACAACAGCCTTCAACAGTGCACATTTCCCACCACCAATGTCCTCAATTTCCTTCCTGCCCACTCCCTGCCTTCCCCCTTGCCTGCCTCTGTGGCAGGCATTTTCCTTTCTCTCTTTTCTTTTTTTTATTTTAGATACTTTAATTTTCAATATTGTTACAGGTATATCACTGAAGTTTCAGTACCTAATTCTTGTCCCAACTATCACTATCATAGTGGCCTATCTGCCCTAACTGCGCCACCCTTCTTTTTTTTTGCTTGTTTGGGGGCATCCCAGATATGCTCAGTGTCACTTTTGGCTCTGAGCTCAGAAATTACTCTTATCGGGATTTGGGGACCATGTCAGGGATCGAACTCAGGTCTGCCACATACAAGGCAAGAACAGTATCCTCTGTATTATAGCTCAGGCCCTTCCCTGATCTTTGTGGCAATCTTCCTATCTTGGACTGGTCCTCCAGGCAAAGGGATTAGATTTTCCCCTTAAACTCTTGATTGGATTCTTGGGTGGGGAGGGTCATAAGAGACTATTATATAAAAATAGAGGGAGACAGTGTATCTTAAAGACTAAACATGGTTTCTGAAGACAGACAAACTTGTATTTTAAAACTCTGAGTCTACTAGAGCATCACTATGTGACATATGTGAGTTACTTAATCTCTCTGAGAAAAGAAAGGTAGGATTCAATAGTCAGATGACTAAAAAGGTGATCTATGAGGCCAGAGAGATAGTATAGGAGAGGACGTGCCTGCCTTGCACATGGTTGTCTCAGACCATATAAAGTCTCTAAGCTCTGCCAGGGGTCACTTCTGAGCATAGTCAGGAAAAGCTCTTGTGTATCAACAGGGGTAGCCCAATACCCAATACCCAAAATAGTGATCCATGGACTGGCATCAGTGAGAGCTTGGTAGAAGGGCAGAATCTCAATTTGCATGTAGAGAAACAAAATCTACACTTGAAAAATTGGTTGGGCAGGGCACAGCCTGTCCCTGTGGTGCTTCTATGCTCAGGGATCACTCATGTTGGGCTGGGGGACTATATGGAGTGCCAGGGATCAAACCTGAGTTGTCTGTGTGCAAGTAAAATTCCCTCCCAACTGTTCTACTGCTCCAACCCCTACATTTAATTTTTTATTTAATTTTATTTAGGAGCCAGAGAAATAGTACAGCAGGTCAGGCTCTTGCCTACCACACAGCTGACCTACGTTTGATTTCCAGCATTCCATATGTTCCCTCAAGGTCAACCAGGAGTGATTACTGAGTGCAGAGCCAGAAGTAACCCCTGAGCATCACCAGGGATGATCCAAAATCAAAATAAATTATTTATTTTATAAATATATATTTTAGAGTCCATACTCTGCCAGGTTTTCATCTATCCTCAACACCACATGGTCCCGTGAGTACCACCAAGGACAACACCCCAAAGCTCTGAGCTGGGAGTAATTCCTGGGCATATTTGAGTTCAGTCCCCAATCAAAATAAATAAAAATTTAAAAATAGGATCATATGATCCTACAATCCTGTTGTGGGTACAGAGCCAAAGGACATAAAACCAATATCTCAAAGAGATACCTTTCCCTTATGTTCTTGCAGTGTGATACACAATTGCCAAGACATGGAAACAACATGTGTCTGTTGACAGAGGAGTGGATAAAGGAAACATGGTCTATATTTCTATATGTGGAAAATTGCTTAGCCTGAAAGGGGGCAGGATATCTTGTCACTTGCAACAGCATTCATAAATCAGAAAAACATTATTATACTAAGAGGAATATATCAGGCACAGAGAGACAAATACTGCATGCTCTCACGTTTCTGTGGATCTAAACTAAAGCAGCTTCTGAGAAGCAGAGACTAGAACATCAGCGTCCAGGAACTGTAGGTCAGGGCACATACTCAAAAGGTGCAGAGTTTCAGAGAACACGGGGAGTCAATTCTGGTGCACAGTATGATGATTACACAGTCATGTGTCATTTCATGCTGTGACAGTTAACCACTGGCCACATACCTGGCAAAAGTCCCAGTTGGCAGTATCACAGGTGCAGTAGGCTATGCCTCTAGTTTGTGTAATCACACCCTCCTACACTCACACAATGACAAAACGATCTAGCAGATATTTCTTAGAACATTTCCCTGTTAGGAGCAGGAGGGGATGGTGGTGGCGGTAGGCCATAATCCTAGGAACTCAGGGGCTATTCCTAGCTCTGTGCTCAGGAATCACCCCTGGTAGTGCCTGGCAGAAGACTAAAAAAAGCCTAAATAATTGAAATTAATTCAATGTGGCTAGAAACTAGGCATGAGACTACCTAATAGATCAAAGGAGTGGATTGCATCCCTCAAATGTATTGAGGCCCTGAGTTTGATCCCCAGAACCTGATGTGCATCCTGCCCCTCAGCACCACCCAATGTGATTCTGATGATTCTACACTGTCGGGTCCAAACAGCACTACTTCACTTGACCTGAACATCAAAGGACCAAGAATTGAGTGTAATGCCAGAGTTGGCTAGTGAATACTTCTTCCCTTTTAAAAACCAACATATGTGGGAGTAGTCAAGGGATAAATGGAAGGCAGGCAAGGACCTTATGAAGCAAGTAAAAGGAATTTAAACTTTAAACCTACAAATACTCAATAGCCCTTAATGTATTTTAAGTTTTGTTTTTGCTTTTGGTTCTGGTTTTGGTTTTGATTTTGGTTTTTAGGTCACACCCGGCAGTGCTCAGGGGTTACCTCTGGCTCCATGCTTAGAAATCGCCCCTGGCAGGCACAGGGGACTATATGGGATGCTGGGATTCGAACCACTGTCCTTCTGCAAGAAAGGCAAACACCTTACCTCCATGCTATCTCTCCAGCCCCCCTTAATGTATTTTAAGAAGAGGAAGTTTTGCTGTCTCATTTTAGACAACATGTAATAATCAGTCTTCCTTAGGCAAAGATTTTTATTTTGATTCATTTCTATGGGAGATCCTAAGTTTGAAGTTACAGTTAGAAAATGAAAAAGAACTACCTAGAAAAGCCAGAATCAGAGACAAGAAAGGGGAAGGGATTCACTTGTAATAAAGCCAACTATCTTCCTAGCATACAGTAAATTCACCATGAAAACATCTTCATTCCTCCTCCTTTCTCTGTCTCTCTGCCTCTGTCTACTTCTGTCTCTCTGCCTCTGTCTGTCTATCTGTCTGTCTGTCTGTCTGTCTGTCTGTCTCTCTCTCTCTCTCTCTCTCTCTCACACACACACACACACACACACACACACACACACACACCTGGCTTAGGGATCCTCCTGATGATTTCAAGACATCATAGGGGTTACTAGGGATTGAAGCTGGGTTGGCTACATACAGGTAATATATGTATGTGTGTGTGTGTTTGTGTGTATATATATATACATATACATATACAGGTAAAAGCACTCCTTCCAGCAGTACTATTGCTTCAGCCCTTTTCAATTTTAAAACCCTTCTCTTTAAAATCCACTTCTTGCACTTGTATAATTACAGCAGCACCTTAACAAATTTTCCAGCTGCTCATTTCACCAAATGGCTGACCTTTTCCATTTTCTGTGACTCCACTTCTAATACATCTTAGACATTTCATAAAAGCTTCCAGGCCTCTGTGCTATCTCATGGACAAAGCCTAAACTCTTCTGGCTAGCATTTAAAGAAGCTTCATATATGTATAAATATGCGGAGCAAAATGAGTCAGAGAGAGAGGAATAGACATAGAATGATTACACTCATTTGTGGGATATAAAAAAATACAGTATGGTAACAATATCCAAAAACAATAGAGTAGAGGGCCAGGAGGATCAGTCCGTGGTAGGTAGCTTGCCACAAATAGTAGGGGAGTGTAGTCAGGGCAGAGAAATTATCACTCTGGACAAGAATTGGATACTGAAAGGAAATAAAAATGATATGCATGGTATCACTTCAGTAACAATATGCAGAGAGAGAGAGAGAGAAAGAGAGAGAGAGAGAGGAGAGAGAGAGAGAAGAGAGAGAGAGAGAGAGAGAGAGAGAGAGAGAGAGAGAGAGAGAGAGAGAGAGAGAGAAGAAAAATGTCTGCCATAGAGGCAGGCAGGGGTAGGGCAGGAGGGAAACTGGGGACATGGGTGCAGAAAATGTGTACTGATAAATGAATGGTGTTATACACTATATGACTGGAACTCAAGAACAAACAACTTTGCAACTGTCTATCTCATGGTGATTCAATTAAATAATTTATTTATTAAAAATAAGCAAAATGGGGGCCGGAGAGATAGCATGGAGGGAAGGCTCTTGCCTTTCATGCAGAAAAATGGAGGTTCAAATCCCGGCATCCCATATGGTCCCCCGAGCCTGCCAGGGGGCGATTTCTGAGCGTAGAGCCAGGAGTAACCCCTGAACGCTGCCAGGTGTGACCAAAAAAAAAAAACCAAAAAAAAAAGCATCCCTAAATTAAAAAATATGTTTTTAGTGCCGAAGAGATAGCATGGAGGTAGGGCGTTTGCCTTGCAAGCAGCCGATCCAGGACCAAAGGTGGTTGGTTCGAATCCCGGTGTCCCATATGGTCCCCCGTGCCTGCCAGGAGCTATTTCTGAGGCCGGGTGTGGCCCAAAAACCAAAACCAAAAAAAAAAAAAAAAAGACTAATGCCATAGATGGTCCAGCCTTATCTCCACAAAATTGCACTGCCAGATCTCACTGGCCTCCTCACAGCCCCCACACCCCCTGCAGCTCCTGCAGACTCTGCTCGGGGGCGCTTTCATGAAAGTACTTTCCAACTCAGCAGGGCTGCTCTGGAAACACCCACACTAATCAAGCTTTGTTGAAACTCACTCGGAAAGTACAAGAATGATATCCAAAATCTCCTACCTCATCTCCTTCCACTATCTCATTTCTCCACTTCTTTCTACAGGATGTGTGTGTGTTTGTCATATAAATATATTTAACATAGCTACTGTTAAAGCAGTAATTTTAGAGATTATAAATAATTTATATCATTTTCCTATTTCTTCTTTGGAGATAGGGAAATGATATAAATTAGAAACTTGTGTTTTCATAAAGAAAAGGAGAGCACCAGAGAATGAATAAATGAATTTAACATAAAAATCTTTTCTTGAAGGCTGGAAAGTTAGTATAGAGATTGAGGTGCTTTTGAAGGCTGGAAAGTTAGTATAGAGATTGAGGTGCTTGCCTTGCATGCAGCAGATCCCAGTTCTATCTCTGACGATACATATGGTGCCACAGACACCGCCAGGGCTTAATATGAGCTTACTCAGTCCAGAACCATGAATAGCCCCTGCATACCTGTAAGTATGCTCTCTTAAACACTAAAATAAATCAATAATGGGATTGGAGCAATAGCATAGTTGGTAGGGCATTTGCCTTGAACATGGCTAACCTGGGACCAACACAGTTTGATCCTGGCATCCTATATGGTTCCTGGAGCCTGCCAGGAGACATTTCTGAGCACAGAGCCAGAAGTAACCCCTGAACTCTGCTGGGTGTGGCCCAAAATAAATAAATAAATAAATAAATAAATAAATTAAAAAGCATTATACTAAGTATATTTTTAGAGTACAATGGAATTAAATAAATTAGAACTCAACTACATAAAGAGAGCTTGGAAACTAAACACTTGTAAATAGCACAGATTAAAGAATAAATTTCATAAATCTCAAGAAAAAGGTGTTTCTAATTAAATAAAAATGCAATTTATCAAAACTTGTGGGCTGTAGAATCAAGAGCTTTTCACAACTGATACCTATGGGCTGGTAAGATAGTATAGTGAGTAAGAGACTTGCTTTGCATGTAGCTAAACTGGCTTTGACCCCAGCACTCCATATCGTTTCCCCAAGACACTCCAGAAGTGATTCCCGAGTGCAGAGCCAGAAGTATACCCTAAGCATCGTGTATATGAACCCCAAACAAACAAAAAATAAAAAGTGTAACTATAGAAAATGTAGAGAAAGAAAAATATGTTACAAAATTTACCACAAATAGCAATTTGCAGCAATAAAGCAAAGTATGGAGCAGGGATCACAAATCTTGTTGTATGAGATTAAGATAAGTAAGACAGACATTATATTGAAACATTTTCCAAAAATTCATAGTTTAATAAGTTTCCTCGAGTAAATAAAAATAATTGAAGACATTGTTTTTCTGTAATTAAAATTCAATGCCCAAAATTAGAAGAAGAAATGTTAATAGGATCTGGCTTTGTAACTCCACCCAGCTATAAAATGGTTTCTATTCTTGCATTAAAAAATAACTTAGGGGGGCCGGGTAGGTGGCGCTGGAGGTAAGGTGTCTGCCTTGCAAGCGCTAGCCAAGGAAGGACCGCGGTTCGATCCCCTGGCGTCCCATATGGTCCCCCCAAGCCAGGGGCGATTTCTGAGCACATAGCCAGGAGTAACCCCTGAGCGTCAAACGGGTGTGGCCCAAAAAACCAAAAAAAAAAAAAAAAAAAAAAAAATAACTTAGGGGGGGAGAGAGAGCATGGAGGTGGGGCATTTGCCTTGCATGCAGAAGGACCATGCTTCAAATCCCAGCATCCCATATGGTCCCCTGAGCCTGCCAGGAGCGATTTCTGAGCATAGAGCCAGGAGTAACCCCTGAGTGATGCCGGTGTGACCCAAAAACAAAAAAACAAACAAAATAAAACTTAGGATGGGACTGAAGAGATAGCACAGTGGTAGAGCGTTTGCCTTGCACACAGCCAATCCAGGATGGATGATGTTTCGAATCCTGGCATCTCATATGGTCTCCCATGCCTGCCAGGAACAATTTCTGAGCACAGAACCAGGAGTAACCCCTGAATGCCACCAGGTGTGACCCAAAAACAAAAACAAACAAACAAAAAACTTGAGGGCTGGAGAAATAGTGCAGCGGCAGGGCGTTTGCCTTGCATGCAGCCAACCCAGGACCTACCCGCGTTCAATCCCCAGCATTCTATATGGTCCCCTGAGTCTGCCAGGAGTAATTTCTGAGCACAGAGCCAGGAGTAACCCTTGAGCACCACCAGGTGTGGCCCCAAAACAAAAACAAACAAAAACCTTTGAGGCCAACTGATAATATAGTGGGTAGGGCCTTTGTTTGCACGTATCACACCCAAGTGTGAGCCCCAATATCCCATGTTGCCCGCTGAGCCCACCAAGAGTGATTTCTGAACATAGAGCCAGGAGTAAGCCCTGAGCATTGCTGGGTGTGGCCTAAAGACCAAAAATAAAATAAAATAAAATAAAAAATAAATACTTTGTTTTGGGGTCACATTGAGTGGTACTTGATGGCTATACAGGGCTTGGTGCTTGTGAGTGACTCCTGACCAAATTCAGGAGTTCATATGGTACCCAGGATTGGGTCTGGGTCTAAGACATTTCTAACAATTTTAAAATTCAGTTGATTCAAAAATTTAAGATTGCAAATATTTCCCTACAGTTTTAGATGAATCATGCAATATCAAAGATACTATTCATGTCACACATTTGGTTTTTATAACTACAAAAAAAAGTTGTCAATATGTGCCACTCCCTCCCTGAAAATTTAACTCAGTGCATAGAAGATTTTCTGCTAAGTGTGAAAAACAGCTTCTAGCAAAATGAAAGTTGCTTTTTCATATTAGGTTACTGGAATTTGTTGTTGTTATAAGGTCTGTCTTCATTGGTGCTGGACATGACAGTATGCAGGGCACTTGAGTCATATCCTAAGACATAAGTTGATCTAAATTTTATTTTATTTTTAACTAAAACAATTTTGGAAACATACCCAGTATTACTTGTGGGTTATTCCTGACTACTCTTGGCAGTGCTTGGGAGACCACGTGGCACTTGAGATGTAAGCAGGTGCCCTGCTTGCAAAGCACATAGCATCTCCCCTGCCTGTGAATAATTGGAATTTCAGAATAAAAGACTGATGTTTCTTTTTATAGTTCACTATAAAACACATATTTAGAAAATATGTATCCAGCTTTCTCTCTCTCTCTCCTCTCTCTCTCTCTTCTCTCTCTCTCTCTCTCTCTCTCTTCTCCATGGCTTTATTTGTTGTTTTTTTTTGTTTTGTTTTGTTTTGTTGTTTTTGGGTCACACCTGATGGTGCTCAGGGGTTATTCCTGGTTCTGCGCTCAGAAATCGCCTCTGGCAGGCTCGGGGACCACATAGGATGCTGGATTCAAACTACCTTCTGTCCTGGGTCAGCCATGTGCAAGTCGAATGGCCTACTACTGAGATATCTCTCCAGCCCCTGGGTCTCCAGCTTTTTGAAGCAGATTCTATGGACACTATTGATAGAGGTTAGGGAGATAGCTCAACAAAGGCTGGAGTGATAGTACAATGGGTAGGATACTTGCCTTGCACGCAGCCAACCAGGCTCAATCTCCAGCACCCAGATGTCTCCCTAATCGCCCATCAGGAGATCCCTGACCACTGTCAGGTGTGGCCCAAAAATCAATAGAGAAAGAGAATTAGCTAAATAAACTGAATGTATGCTTTCATGCATAAGGACTGAATTCAATCCCTATTACTATTTATATCCTGAGAGCCAGGAGTGACCTAAGCACTGAGCCAGGAAAAAATACTCAGCACTACATGGTGTGTGTCCCAAATCAAAACAACAACATGGGTCATGGATAAAATTGTTCACACCTTCCAACTCATTCTTTGAACTGGAATACTATCCTAACTCATAAACTAGAAAAACATCACTAGAAAAAAATATAGGCTGGCAGGCCGGAGTGGTAGTGCAAGTTGTAAGGCATCTAGATGCTTGCAAGTGCTAGCCTAGGACGAACCATGGTTCAATCCTACAACGTCTCAAGCCAGGATCGATTTTATGAGTGCATAGCCAGGAGTAAATTCTGAGCGTCAACAAGTGTGGCCCCAAGACAAAAAATAAAACAAAACAAACAAACAAAATATATATATAGGGCTGGAGCGATAGTACAGTGGTAGGACATTTGCCTTGCATGTGGCCAACCTGGGACAGACCTGGGTTTTATTCCCGGCATCCAATATAGTCCCCTAAACCTGTAGGAGCTATTTCTTTTTCTTTTTCTTTTTTTTTTTTTTTTTTTTTTTTTTTTTTTGGTTTTTGGGTCACACCCGGCGGTGCTCAGGGGTTACTCCTGGCTGTCTGCTCAGAAATAGCTCCTGGCAGGCTCGGGGGACCATATGGGACACTGGGATTCGAACCAACCACCTTTGGTCCTGGATCGGCTGATTGCAAGGCAAACGCCCGCTGTGCTATCTCTCCGGGCCCAGGAGCTATTTCTAAGCACAAAGCCAGGAGTAACCCCTGAGCACCACCAGGTGTGGTCCAAAAGCGAAAACAAAAAGTTAAACTATAGAACCATATCACCTCCCCAACAAATACACCTCCCCAACAAAATTCTAGCAACTGAATTCAGAAACAAACAAACAAACAAAAAATAAGACTTGAGAGAGAAAATAGATAGTAGAGAAGTTAAGATGTTTGCTTGCTTGCGGTCAATATTGATTCAAACCCCAGTACCACATATGGTCCCCTTAGCATATCATCAAAAGTAATTCCACCAGATATGGGCCAAAAAGAAAAAAAAATAAAACAGGGACAACAAAACCAAAAAGGAATGTATCTCAACAATGCAACACAAAGCAATATTACTGCTTTTCGGATAAACAACAAAATTTTAAGATAAGCAATGGAATCAAGACAAAAATCACTTGAATATGTTAATAGAAATAGATTTTTGACAAAACCCAACACAATGGATTTCATGATAAAAACACTCAACAAACTATAAATAGAAAGGTGATAACAAACATTTACTGAAACTCCAGTCAAGTGTAATTTCCATAGCTAACACCATTCCTGTGTCACTTAACGACAGGGAAACATTCTGAGAATTACACTGCACTACAATTTCATTTATGTGCATTTATATTAACCACCCCAGAACACCATCAACCCCACAGCACCAGGCTGACTATCTCTGGGAGTGTCACACAACCCAGTTCAACACCAGTGGGGGTTGATTCTACTGAAAAAGAAAAATAAAGCCAAGCAAACCATTATAACTTTTGCTGGTGATGATGTAGAGAACTGGAGTCCTGTTCATTGTTAGTAGAAGTGTGGACTGGGATCTATTTGGCAACCAGTTCCCAGAAAGCTTAAACCTTTGACCACCACGTCCCAGCCCAAGCATACAACCAAGAGAACGGAAAAGGCACAGATTTACAAAAACTATGAGCTTTCATAGCAGTTCTATTCCTAATAGTTCCACAGCAAGGATAACCCCCAAGTGTTCACCCACTGATGAAAGAATGTATCAAACATGGCATTGCATTGGTGAAACATCACTCAGGAGGAGAAAGAATGATAGACGCCAGAATTGATGAATCTGAAACATGTTTTGCCAGGAAAAGCCACCCTGACAGACAACTCCCCATTTTAGGATTCCACTTTTTGGTTTTGTTTTTTGGGGCCACACCGGGGGTGCTCAGGGATCACATCTAACGGGCTCACGATAGAACAAGAGTCAGCCGCATGTGAGGCAAATGCCCTACCCACTAGTGATTACTTAGGCATGAAGGTAGAGTTTGTAAAATACGGGGAAAATAATTGATAAAGGAGACACTATTTTTTTTTATTAGGGCTGTAAGTTCTAAATTGGATATTTGCACAATGCAAACCATCGAATTTTAGCCGTTAAGCGGATGAATGTTCTGGCACGTGCATTGAATCTCAATGAAACTATGCCCCCCAATTGCTGTCTGTGCCCCCTCATTTACAGAAACAGTAGTAATGCCCGATGCTCCGCAGCAGGGCCGGCCCTAGAGCCCGGCAACAGCAGCAGCAGGAGTCGAGCAAACGGGTGAGTTTCCATAACGGGAAAGGAGCCAGGGCTGGGTCCCTAAAGTCCTAGCGGCCTCCTCGGGGGCGTGTGACACAGCCCACCCTCGTCCCTACTAGGCCTGGGCCCATCCCGGGCGTCTGCGCAGCGTCCCCTGGCGCTTACGATAAGGACCTGCGTCTTTAAACGGGCCTTGGCGGCTCCGACTCTCATCTACATAATGTCCAGAGACTGAGTGGCTTTTCCAGCTACATTCAACCGTTGCCACCAAATCAATTCAAGAGCCTGCGGGTGGCGGGAAGGGGGTGTCTGCGAGGAAACTCGCACAGAGCAAGCAAAAAGCAATAGCCAGAGCAATGGCGGCGCCACGAAACGTGGCTTCCCAGGAAGTAACCCAGGGCCGCCATAGTGGCCACTTCCGGAATTGCAAGCGACGTATCTCCAACAGGAGCATGCAGAAGCCAGCCAATCCACTCTCAGGTCGCGTCTAAGTTCTTTTTTTATCATTGGTCGTCCGTGCCTGTCGATCAATTGCATGTCCGCATCGTTCTACTCCATCTACCAATCAAATGCTTCGTCATTAGCTAAATCCTCCGACCTCGGCCAATTATTCGATTTCATTGGCTGAGTCTGGCCCCGCCTCTCGCAGGTCCTTCTTTGGGGCGGAAGTAAAAAAACAAATCTATTAAAAAAAAAAAAAAAGACCAACCTGCCAATCCGATTGGTTGACATCTCACGTCTTTCCTACGACGTCCGCTCACCGGAAGTGCGAGTCCGGAAGAAACGGGCCTGGCCAAGATGGCGGCCCCCGTAAGTATCGTACCTGGATTTTTCCTTCCCATTGCTAAAGCG